>NC_135806.1:85792361-86153773 GCF_964213995.1 Mustelus asterias | reverse complement strand
TAATAAAAATATAACAAAACTTACTCCAACTTATAAATCAAAGAAAGGGTTTAATAAAGAAACTTCATTACTCCAAACTTGGGGCCACGCCCTGGGCCACTCCAAGCTCCCCACAATTCCCAACAGGTTCTTATTTATAGTGAGTCAGTTGACCATTACATCATTCTGTAATTGGTTCCATTGGTCGCATTACATCCAATACAAAGTTGTCACTGCTTACATTCTAACAAGAATAGATGTCTCTTGTACATAATGCAGATCTATACACCTACCCACACATGTATGCTCTGGCACCAGTTCTTCCTCTATTAATTAGACCAAACAGCAAGTAGGTAGACACAACAACTACTTGGCATTGAAGGGGTAGGGAGTATCTTGACACAAGGCATCACAGCTATATAGAACAGGCTTGATGGATCAGATAGTCTTTTTTCAGCCTGATGTTTATGTGTTCAAAGACTTGCCTTTGTTAACAATTTCAAGTGAATAATTTCAAAATCTCAAAAGTCCATGAATTCTACATTGTGCTTAATATTCATGTATGATTCCCAGTCAAAGGGCATTTTGGGGCTAGAATGGAGCTTCTGCACTCCATTAAATGACACATCCAACTTTCTTATGGTATGCAAGAGCTGTGTTAAACATACAGAAACTTCTCATAAATGAGTTATTAACCATAGCAAAGTTAAAGAGTGTAAGTCACCAGTTGAGAAATCATAACACCTTTCACTAGAGCAAAGGAATGAGCAAAAGGGGTTCCACGTTATCCAGGGGAAAAATAATGAAAAAAATCTTGTTCCCAAAGAGGGATGCATCTGTTCTGCAGCTGAGAAAGTAGGGGAAGAAAGATAGAGAAAAATCAAACTACTGGGTTTTATTTCCTAAAAATGCAAAGTAGTTTTAAAGCCATTTTGGTACAAGACCATCTCAGGCTGAACAACTCTGAGGACAGCCATGTATTTTCAGAATGGATATCCAGAATAAAGGGAAATTCTGGCAAAAACTTGAATTTAAAACCAAAGGTAACCCCACAATTTTGATTGGTCAATACTTTTATTTTCTTGCTGTCCAATAATAAAGGAACTTTGCAGTTGTAGACTAATAGAAAGAGGGAGAATGAAAGGCAACTGAGAGGTAGATGCAATAAACACAGATGGAGCAGAGATGGTCACACCAGCCAGTGCTGAGTTTACACTATAGGTGGTGTTGCCTAATATAGCTACACCTCTGTAGGGGTCGTGCAATCCCCCCTGACTAATTTCACTTCAGGTAACATCTGAAATGAATCAATATTAGATATCAATATATGTACAGTTCACTTGACTCCCTGGCTCTATCCCTTTGGCAAAGTTATCTCTGTGAATCAATCACCAATGCTGCAACTTGTTTAATGGGTCTTGGCTGAAAAGTGAAGACAAATGCCAAAGAACAACATGTTATGTTCAAAGAAAGGCACCTCGAATGCCTGATACAGGCCATCTGTCACTGTGAAGCTATAACTGCATTTGGAACAGTATTTGATGTCAGGGAATGCCAGAAGACTTTCACATCTTCTCCCAATCTTTTTCCCCCCACAGAAGAGACACTCTCAGACTGTTAACAGTGTAGTAAAATAAAAGAGTAGGTAGTTAACAGCATGGCAATGAAAGAAAAGTCAGCTCACTGTCCATCAAAATTAAAAATTAACCGAAGATTCTGCATTGATGTAATCCTATAAAAGGAAAGGTAGTGTAACTAATAATACAAAGTTACAGATTCAAAAACATCTATAAAGAATAGTGAACCTTGTACTTGTCCTTAGAACTACAATTAATTCACATCTGCATTTTTTTAGAGGACGCAGGGGTTAAGGCGAAGTAAGAAGCTGACCTGTAAACAAAACGTATTAAAAATAGCTTCTTCTGAAGATTTTCTAAGATCACAGTCCACTCATTAAAATTGGCAGACATTTTTCTTTTAAGTAACATCAAATTATTTTTGGGGGCCTGGGTTCAATTCCAGCCTCAAGTCATTGTCTGTGTGGAGTTTGCACATTCTCCCCGTGTCTGCATGGGTTTCCTCTGGGTGCTCTGTTTCCTCCCAAAGTCCAACGCTGTGCAAGTTAGGGGATTAACCATTCTAAATTGCCCCTTAGTGTTCAAAAATATGTAGATTAAGGGTATTAGCTATGGTAAAATGTACGGGGTTATGGGGATAGGGTGGGGCAGTGAGCCTGGGTAAGAACCCCTGGAGAGTCAGTGCAGACTCGATGGCCGAATGGCCTCTTCTGCACTGTAGGGTTTCTATGATTCTGTGAAATGCAACTTAAATATTTATTTTACTAAGGTGTTGCATGTCCTTTTGTAATTAGGGCCAAAATAACAATTACAGTATCCTTTGATAAAGTGACTAGACGCTGGAACAAGAATTAGCTGATTAAAGAAAATCAGCATAAATTTTTATATAAGATGTTGGAGCAGGAGTAAGTCATTTGGCCCATCAAGGCTGCTCCATTGTTCAATGAGATCGTGACTGATCTGATATAATCCTCAACTTGTTTCCTTATTCCCATAACCTTTGATTTCCTTACTGATTAAAAACCTGTCTATCTCAGCCTTGAACATACTTAACAACCCAACCTCTACAGCCCTCTGTGTTAAAGAAATCCACAGATTCACTACTCTCACAATAAATTCCTCCTCATCTCCATCTTAATTGGGTGGCCCCTTACTCTGTGATTATGTTCTCTGTCCTAGACTCTGCTACAAGGGAAACAACCTCTCAGCATCTACCTTGTCAAGTCACCTGAGAATTCTATATGCCTCAATAAAGTCACCTCTCATTCTTCTAAACTCCAATGAGTACAGGCTCAACCAACTCTACCTTTCCTCATAAGAAAATCCCTTCATACCCGGGATCAATTGAATGAACTTTCTCTGGGCTGCCTCCAATGCCAGTATATCATTCTGTAGGTAAGTGGCCCAAAACAGTTCACAGTATTCCAGGTATGATCTAACCAATGCTTAGTATAGTTTTAGCAAGGCTTTCCTATTTCATACTCAATTCCCTTTGAAATAAAGGCCAACTTTCAATTTGCCTTCCCTATTACCCACGCATGCTAGCTTTTTGTGACTTATGCACGAGGACCCTTAAGTCTGACCCTGCAGGTCATGCCTCATGAATCTGGTTCAACTTTTTAGTATGATAAGTAAGGAAATTGATTCTGCCTATATGGACTTCCAGGAGGCATTTAACAAGGTTCCATACAAAAAAAACAGGGCGGCACGATGGCACAGTGGTTGGCACTGCTGCCTCACAGCACCAGGGTTCGATTCCGGCTTGGGTCACTGTCTGTGTGGAGCTTGCACATTCTCCCCATGTCTACGTGGGTTTCCTCTGGGTGCTCCAGTTTCCTCCCACGGTCCAAAGATGTGCGGGTTAGGTGGATTGGCCATGCTAAATTGCCCCTTGATGTCAGGAGGACTAGCTAGGGTAAATGCATGGGGTTATGGGAATAGGGCCTGGGTGGGATTGTGGTTGGTACAGACTCAATGGGCCGAATGGTCTCCTTCTGGAGGGAGTGCAGAGAAGGTTCACCAGGTTGATACCGGAGATGAGGGGTGTAGATTATTAGAGGAGAGATTGAGCAGATTAGGTTTGTACTCGTTGGAGTTTAGAAGGCTGAGGGGTGATCTTATAGAGGCAAATAAGATAATGAAGGGGCTGGATAGGGTAGAAGTGGAGAGATTCTTTCCACTTAGAAAGGAAACCAGAACTCAAGGGCACAGCCTCAAAATAAAGGGGGGTCAGTTTAGGACAGAGTTGAGGAGGAACTTCTTCACTCAGAGGGTGGTGAATCTCTGGAATTCTCTGCCCACTGAAGTGGTGGAGGCTACCTCGTTGAATATGTTTAAGTCACAGATAGATGGATTTCTGATCGGTAAGGGAATTAAGGGTTATGGGGAGCAGGCGGGTAAGTGGAACTGATTCGCTTCAGATCAGCCATGATCTTATTGAATGGCGGGGCAGGCTCGAGGGGCTAGATGGCCTACTCCTGTTCCTATTTCTTATGTTCTTAGGTTCTGTACTGTAGGGATTCTATGAAAAATTCGGAATGCACAAAATAGTAGAAAACCTTATGATGTGGGCTGGTTATAGGTGAAGAAACAGAGAGTCAGGATAAACATTAGTTCCCTGATTGGTAAACAACTGGTGTTCCTCAGGAAACTGGACTGGAAGCTATGTTAATGATTTGGATAAAGGAAAAAAAGAATAACATATCCAAGTATGTAGAGGGACAGTAAGGTGTGTAGAAGAGAGCAAGAAGTTACAAATGGACACAGACATACTAAAACTATGGTAGACAGAGCTCAATGTGGGGAAATGTGATGTCGTCCTCTTTGGTTCTGAGAAAGAAATGTTGGAATATTTTCTTAATGGTGAGAGACCACAAGATCATTATCAGGAATTGACCATTTGGCTCCTCGAGTCTGTTCCGCCATTCAATAAGATCATGGCTGATCTGCTTCAGACCTTAACAACATGTTCCTGCTAAACCCCATACTTACCTGAACGAGTCTCTGACACTGAGCATTGCAAAGTGCCTCAGCGTGATTCACGTTGATAAGTGGTGGAGGGGGCCTCATCCTGCTGCCAAGGCCAGCAGCATAGTGCTGAGTGGGCCACTGCACATGCACCTGTAAATAGTGTGGTTGGGGGATGGGGGGGGAGGATGCCCCTTTTTTCTGAGAGGTTCATGGCGCTCCATGACCCATGTCCAGCATGCCATGTCCTCGCCTGTGGGTAGCAACTGTAAAGCCTGCCCTGTGCCGTTTCCGCTGGCAGGCTGGATGAATGGCGGGAGGCTGCTAATTGGGTCATCAAACCCGCTAATGACAGGGCACTATCTTTAAAGGTGCCCCGATTTGCGCTGATAATAAATTTCCCCCAAGAATACGGCGAACCGCCCCCCCGCACAAGCATTGGAGCAATCCCCTTGCCCACAACACAAGCATTGGGGCAACACCCCCAGCACACAGGCATCAGGGAACCCCGCCCCCACCAACAAAGTCCTAAGCAAGCATCGGAGAAGATTGTCATAAGATCTGGAGAGAAAACCGACCTGTTTTCTCACCAGAAACAACACTCTGCCATTTGTTTGGTATGATTTTGCCCGGAAAGTGAACAAGGATTGATCCTGTTGGAGACAAGAGGTGATGGTGCAGGAATGGAAAGAGAAGCCATTGTGAGGCAGGTGATTCCCTAGTTACAATCAGATAGATAAGATTTGCAATCTCACCCAGGTGAATGATGGAGGAAAGACATTGGAGGGTGATGTGGCTAAAATGTTGTAGATATTTCAAGACTGAAAGATTTTTGTTCGACAAGGGTGTCAAAGTAAATAGATCAAAGATGGGTAGCTTCATGGCTGTTTCATGAACATTAATATTGCATTTTAAATGTAATTCATTTCTTCAGTTGAATTCTTCTCAGTTGTTGCTTCCCTGGTAACCGTGGGCATTTTACCACATTACAGGTGCTATATAAATGCAATTTGTTATTGTTGTAATAATTCAGATACAAGTCATGGCGTCTTGTCAGGAATATCATCATGACAATCAGCACAACTGATTTTGTGTAGTTTGTCAAATGGAAAATAAGTTCAGTTCAGAACTAAACCCAACTAAAATGATCAGCTTCTTAGAGTTATAGAGAATAGAATTTAAAATGAAGTAGCTTTATTGGTAAAAGAACTTACCTGATCTTCCACTATTCTCCGCAGATTGAAGTTTGTACGAGAATTGAAATCAGGGATTGATTCACGATCTGCTTGTGCTAACGTTATTTCTTGCCTGAAATAAAACATGATTTCATAGTTACATTAACAATTTACTTTCGGAAGTGCTAAAGAAAACAGTAAGAATTAGAGAGTGCAAAATATTCAATATTATAAGAAGAATGAAAATATTTTGGCTGCGAACAATGCCTTGGGAGATGATATTTAAATAAATCTGTAGAAAATTGACAAGACAAAAGAGGGCTGATCTTACTTCCACTATTTAATATGTGTTGTTGCATGTTGCTGTGCTTTTTCATAGAAAAATAGAATCCTATAGTGCAGAAGGAGACCATTCGGCCCATCAAGGCTGCATCAACCACAATCCCACCCAGGCCTTATCCCCATAACCCCATGCATTTACCCAGTCAGTCCCCCTGACACTAAGGGGTAATTTATCATGGCCAATCCATCTAACCCGCACATCTTTGGACTGTGGGAGGAAACCGGAGCACCCGGAGGAAACCCACGCAGACACGGGGAGAATGTGCAAATTCCACACAGGCAGTGACCCAAGGCAGGAATCGAATCGGGGTCCCTGGCACTGTGAGGCAGCAGTGCTAACCAATGTGCCACTGTGCTGCCCTAGAATGCATGCCTTAGAATCCATGCCTTAGAATGGATTTAACTGCAAGATTAGCTATCTGTAAGTCAACGTCACTCTGATTCATTCTTCGCATCATTAAAATGCTTTGTTAAAGTAATTAGTCCAGATACATACAGTCAGCTGGAGTACTATGCATGATGGTCCAGAAAATATAGTTAGATTGAAGTGGTTTTAAATAAACAAGGTTGAGGTGTACTTATCTCAATGCTAATTTATGCATTTTAATGGGCAAATAGGCGTACATAACGATCAAATGCAGAATCAACATGCCACTATGAAAATTATAATGCAGCTTGCACTAATCAGCTAAGCAGATGTATATTACTTATCCTATTTGTATTATTTAAAAATATCCTCATTACAATATTTTGAAGTGTGAAGACTAAAACTAATTTCCTCCTCCATTTAATAATTGAGATTTTTTAGTTCGGCCCCTGAAATAAAAAAATTGTCAAGAACTACTTGTTGATATAATTGTGCCTCACTCTAGCAGTGTCCCTTTTTTGTTGGACGAGACACATACTGCTGCAGAAAATTGTCCTGAAAACACTCTAGGAACTCTTGCCCCTCTCTGCCTCTTACTATATTCAGTCTATATTTGGGTAGATAAAGTTCCCCATCATAGTTGCTCTATAATTTATATCAGCACTTCAGGCAATTGCAATGCAAACCCTTACCTGGAAAGTTCCATGTGGGGTTCTCCATTGCATCTTTGGCGTACTCCCCAAATCCGACAGTGGGGAGCTCAGAGGTTATGGACCCATTTTCTAAAACTGTTGATGAACATCTATTTATTTTAGATTGTTTACTGTTGTTTGGTTAACACCATAGAGCTTGCACCTGAGCCACTCAGTATACCATTTAAGCTTTGCTCAATGTGTACAGCCCAGCTCCAAGTAAACAACTCATGTGACTATAAATTTTCTTTAGCAAACAATATATTTAATGTAGATTTCTCTAATCAATAGACTTTGCCTTTGTCCACATTGTCCACTTTGGTATTCTAGCTGTCTTTTCTTCCCTGATTTGGTTCTATTCTGCAGTATTCCATCATGTTCCTCCCTCTTGTTCCTATCATGTTTAAAAGTCTATTGACCATTTTTCACATGAAATATGTGAAAAAATAGTGACTTTGAATCTTTTTTAAAATCAAAATGTATTCAAAGAAGCTAAAAAAAGATTTGGGGAAATGGTACTGTCGATCTCTGCCCGTACCTCCAGTGTCTAACACCATCACTGCTGATATAAAACAATAGATCTTTCCCTTTTTAAAAAAAACTAATTTTGTAGTTGAATTATTGTGGCTGGAAAATAAGAATAAATGGAATTCAGAGTGAGTACCATGTTAAATTTATTCTTACCTGAGTGAAAGACCGGCGATTTTTTTTTCCACCTTCAATTGTTTCTGAACTAGAGACCTGGGAAGAATGGGCTGTTGCGGTTCCATCCGAGGCAAAGCAATATAAGGAACCACAGGAGGCAGGCAAAACTGAGACAAAATGTTTGCTATTCGCCACCCCAGAAAGTGAATTACTACTGAGCTCCTGAGAGATGATGATGTTTTACAGCTTGCATTAATGAAAGGATTTATTGGGCCATTCAATTCCGCCTAGGAAAATAAAAAAAAATGGACAAATCAAGTGCAACCCGATAAGCAATATTTGTTCATCGTCAGTGTGTGATTAGTACCGTATAACACACTTGCAATGATGATTTATTTTCTCCAGAGTTTCCACAGCTGCGACATTGAAGTTGTGATGGACAATGTAAACCTCTTTGGAGACCCAATATTAGGGTGTCCACTGTTCTTGTTTTATTGAGTCACTTAGTTACTTGCCATTGTTATTGAAAGAACATACACAAAGATCACACTCACGACTGCCTACCTCAAACTATTTGTGTGAGCTACTCCATTTCAGAAGAATATGCAGGATGATAAGTCAAGAGGGTGTAGGCAAGTGTTTGACCATCTTTGCTAGAACAGATATTTGTACCCATAATTTCTAATTGAATTTAAGTCACTGAGTGCATTTCTAAAAGCTGTGTACTTGGCCAGTCTGGTGTTTAGAGCAGCAAATCACTGGTAAAAATGTTGACACAAAATTCCAGTGGAAACACAGAAAGATCATGAATCAGGAGAACTGTAAAATGGTGCAGATTCTGTGCTCTATGAATCTAACCCAGTTCTACAATACCTTTAGATAATGCCTCAGTGGTACCATTCTGAGTTAGTAGCCTACTCCATGCGCACACCAATATGCTGCTAGACAATATAAACAACCGAATGGCACAGATATCAGCGCTAAATCAATTGCATCAGAATCCCCATTCAGCATGTAAGAGGGAATTCAGAATAACCTGGGACTAAAAGACTAACAGATCAGAGTACATTAATTTAGCGAAGTCACAAATTGCCTGCAATATATTTTACAAAGGTACTGTTTGCATAGAAACATATATAACCCACTGTTAGAGAATTTAAACCGATATTTACGAAAACATATATTCTGTATTAAAAGCATACACCTTGGCTAATGATGAGACACAGTACAGGAAAGAGATAGAGAATCTGGTGAACTAGTGTGACGGCAATAATCTCTCCCTCAATGTCAATGAAACAAAGGAGATAGTCATCAACTTCAGGAAGTGTAGTGCATGGCATGCCCCGCCTATATCAGAGGACAAAGTAGAAATGGTCGAGAGCTTCATGTTATTAGGTGTCCAGATCACCAACAACCTGTTCTGGTCCCTCTATGTGGACGCTATAGTTATGAAAGCCCATCAACACTGCTACTTTCTCGGCAGAATAAGGAAATTTGGCATGTCCACTACAACTCTCACCAACCTCTACAGATGCACCATAGAAAGCATTCTTTCCAGTTGTATTACAGCTTGGTATGGCTCCTGCTTTGTCCAAGACCGCAAGAAACTACAAAGGATCATGAACGAAGCCCAGCCCTTCACTCAAACTAGTCTCCCATCCACTGACACTGTCTATACTTCCCGCTGCCTTGGAAAAGCAGCCAGCATAATTAAAGACCCCATGCACCCGGGACGTACTCTCTTCCACCTTCTTTCGTCGGGAAAAAGATACAAAAGTCTGAGGACACGTACGAACTGACTCAAGAACAGCTTTTTCCGTGCTGCCATCAAACTTTTGAATGGGCCTACCTCGCATTAAGTTGATCTTTCTCTATTCCCTAGCTATGACTGTAACACTACATTCTGCACACTCTCCTTTCCTTCTCTATGTACGGTGTGCTTTGGCTTTTCTAGCACGCAAGAAACAGTATTTTTCACTGTATACTAATACATGTGACAATGATAAATCAAATCAAATAACGACACACTGCTCTATGGCATGATGGGATGTAGTCAAGTAAAAAGAACCACATTCCTCGGAACAATGCGGCTGTTGAGCAAAGGGAAAAAAACTCTTATCAGTGTGGGCTCCAGACAGTGCTAGAGGACCCAGACAGTTAATGAATAGAACATACACTACACTTGATAAGAAAATATCAGGTGACTGTGAGAAAGACTTCCAAAGTCCACAAACTCACGTAGTCCCATGCTGTCAGAAGTTAAATGTAATTGGCCAAGGTAAATAATCCATACTAATAATGATTGGCTCATACCCGACTGGTGTGAGCAAAGGGCTTTTGAAAATTGTATAATTGTAACACAGAGTGATGTAATTTCAGAGTAGATTTGGATTGCCCCAAATCTCTCTCCCAAATGCGTGAACCAAGCTTGAGAAATAAAGAAATGTCTTTAACCAGAATACTGTCTCCATGAGTCTTGTGTTAGCTGAGAAATGATGTGGAGATGCCGGCATTGGACTGGGGTGAACACAGTAAGAGTTTTAACAACACCAGGTTAAAGTCCAACAGGTTTATTTGGGAACAAATACCATTAGCTTTCAGAGCGCTGCTCCTTCATCAGATGGAGTGGAAATGTGCTCTCAGACAGGGCACAGAGACACAAAATCAAGTTGCAGAATACTGATTAGAATGCGAATCCCTACAACCAACCAGATCTTAAAGATACAGACAATGTGGGTGGAGGGAGCATTAAGCACAGGTTAAAGAGATGTGTATTGTCTCCAGACAGGATAGCCCGCAAGTCCAGGAGGCAAGCTGTGGGGGTTACTGATAATGTGACATAAATCCAACATCCCGGTTTAGGCCGTCCTCATGTGTGCGGAACTTGGCTATCTCTTTAAGATCTGGTTGGCTGTAGGGATTCGCATTCTAATCAGTATTCTGTAACTTGATTTTGTGTCTCTGTGCCCTGTTTGAGAGCACATCTCCACTCCATCTGACGAAGGAGCAGCGCTCCGAAAGCTAATGGTATTTGCTACCAAATATACCTGTTGGACTTTAACCTGGTGTTGTTAAAACTCTTACTTAGCTGAGAAAGCCAGCAGAATACATGGTTTCTGAAAAAAGCTCCAACTAAAATACAATCAACTGAGAGGCACAGATATCAGCGCAAAATCAATTGTATCAGAATACCCCATTCAGCTTTCAAACTGGAAAAATGTAAACAGGTGCTGTTGTGAACAGGCAGATCAAGAGAACAAATACTTGGTTGTCAAATGTTAACTAAACAAAAGCAAACTACTGCAGTTGCTGAAAATTTGAAATCTTAAACAGAAAATGCTGGAAAAACTCATGGGGTCAGACAACATTTGTGGGCTTCTCTTGCTTTGTCTCTTTTCCTTGCAACTGTCGATGTGTGATTGTGGCCTGCTGTTTCTCCTCTTCATCCTCTCTAACATTCCAAACACCAAATCAATGTTGCCAGCCATGCATTTTACTGAAGATCCTGGTCAAAATTCCATTGTAGAGTAGTTCAACATCGGTTACAACAGCCAAAACAACAAAAGCAGCAGATCACCTTGTAAAATGAACATACCAGTGATTTACCTGGAAGCAGCTTATAATCCTTTTAAATAACTCAAGAAATAGAATCCCTTTGACTGTCCCCACCCATGATTTGTGGGCTTGTTACAGAATTTGCAAACAGCATTCTAAATTTATTAAATATAACATCTGGGTCTGGATGCAGGTACAACACTCTTTTGACCACATGGAACCATAGAATGTTACGGCAGAGGAATATCCAATTTGATCAGTCCATTGTGCTGTGCCAAAAAATTAAAAGCTAGCTGCCCGTTTCAATTCCACTCTCCAGCAACCAGTCCTTGCAGGTTACAGCACTTCAGGTGTAGATCCAGGTCCCTTTTAAACAATTTGAGGGTTCCTACCTCTGCACCAAACCAGGCAGCGAATTCCAAACACTGACTGCCCTCGAGGTGAAGAAGTTTTTACTCGTATCACCTCTAATCTTTCTACCAATCACCTTAAATCTGTGCCTGCTGGTAATTGACCTCTTTGCTTGGTGGAACAGGGTAACTCTATCTGGGCCCCTCATAATCTTGTGCACCTCAAACAGGTCACCCCTCAGAGTTCTCAGATCCAACCCCAGTCCATCCAATCTCTCCTCATAGCTGCAATTTTCATGCCCTGGAAACATTTTTGTAAATCTCTTCTGCCCTCTCTCTGTAATGTGCAATCAGAACTGTACACAAAATTCCAGCTGTGGCCTAACCAGCATTTTATACAGTTCCATCATTACATCCCTGCTTTTGTATTCTATACCTCACCCAGTAAAGGAAAGCATTCCATATGCTTTCTTTACCACCTTATCCATCTGTCCTGCCACCTTCAGGGACTTGTGAACATGCACTCCAAGGTCTCTCACTTTCTCTATTCCTCCCAATATTCTCCCATTTATTGGGTATTCCGTAGCTTTGTTTGCCCTCCCCAAATACATTAATTACTTCACACTTTCTGTGATTGAATTACATTTGCCTCTTTGCCACCCACTCACCGAAACCATTGACATCTTTGAAAGTGGATAAGTAACTAGGGCCAGAGGAATTGTATCCCAGGCTGTTAAAGTAAACCAGGGAGGAAATAGCGGATGATCTGAGCATCATTTTCCAATCCTCATGAGATACAGACAAGGTCACAGAGGATTGGAGGTCTGCAAACATTGTACCATTATTTTAAAAATGTGTGAGGGATAGGTGAAGAACCTATAGGCCAGTCAGTCTGACTTCGGTGCTGGGCAAATTATTGGAAACAATTCTGAGAGACAGAATAAACTGTTACTTAGAAAGGCATGGGTTGATCAGAGATAGTCAGCATGGTTTTGTTAGGGGAAGGTCATGCCTTATTAACGTAATCAAATTTTTTGAGGAAGTAGCAAAGAGGATTGATGAGGATAGTGCAATGGATGTTGTCTACCATGGATTTCAGCAAAACATTCGACAAGGTTCCACATAGCAGATTGGTCAGAAAAATAAGATATCGTGGGATACAGGTTGGATCCAAAATTGGCTCAGTGACAGGAAACAAAGGGTAATGGCTGACTTGACATTTTTGCAAATGGAAAAGTTTCCAGTGGTGTTCTGTATGGCTCGGTGTTGGAGCCTTTGCTGTTTGTTGTATATCTTAATCATTTAGACTTAAATGCGGGAGGCATGATTGGGAAATTTGCAGATGACACAAAAATTGGCCGTGTGGTTGATAGTAAAAAGGATATCTGTCGACTCCAGAATTATAGCACTGGTTTAGTTAAGTGGGCAGAGAAGTGGCAAATGGAATTCAATCTGCACAAAAGTGTGAAGTAATGCATCTGGGGAGAGCAACAAAGCAAGGAAATGTCCAATAAATTGGAAAGGTTTTGAGCAAGTGAGAGACCTTAAGAGTGCATGTCCACAGATTTCTGAAGGTAGTAGGACCACCTTGTCCCACCTCTTAGGGTTAGGGTTAGGGTTAGGGTCAGGGCACAGGCAGAAACACGCCCTTACTACACACTCCATGCTCACAAGCACTCCACATTGACTCTCCATGCCCGCACAGGCCTCCCTCACGCCGGCCACACTTTCAAATTGCTCCCTTAGGGTTAGGGTTAGGGTCAGGGCACAGGCAGAAACACGCTCTTACTACACACTCCATGCTCACAAGCACTTGGGACAAGGTGGTCAAGAAAGGGTATGGTCCACCTGGGACAAGGTGGTCAAGAAAGGGTATGGAATTCTTTCCTTTATTGGACAGGTACTGAATACAAATATAAAAGCAAAATGCTGCAGATGCTGGAAATCTGAAACAAAAGCAGATAATGCTGAAAAACCCAGTCGGTCTAGCAACATCCGTGGCGAGTGAAATAGAGTTAAAGTTTCGAGTCTCTATGACTCTTCCTCAGCTAAAGAGAGAGAGAAATGTGATGGATTATATACTGCATGAGAGGAAGTGTAACAGCAGGAGTGGACAAGAAGGTGAAAGCTAGGAAAGATTGCAACAAAGATGTGTAGGTCATGAGAAAGAGGAAGTATTAATAGCAATGTGAAGGGCTATAGAATGTGCTAAAAGTGACATAAAAAATATCAGAATGTGTTAATGGGAGAACAAAGGTCAGTGAAAGCAAAACTAAACAAGTGGCAAATGGCCCAATGTTGGAGGGGGGCAGTCATATAAGGACAAAAATGTTTTTTCGATATAAAACAAAAGGCCAAGATGGAGGAGAATCCATCTGTTACTTGTTATTTAGTTTTGCTTTCACTGAGCACTGATGGGGGAGCCCAGTGTATCAGTGCAAAAGAAAAGGCTGAAGCACTTGCAACAATCTTCAGCCAGAAGAGCCAAGTGAATGATCCATCTCAGCCTCCCCTGGAAGTCCCCAGCATCACAGATGCTAGTCTTCAGCCAAATTCAGTCACTCTATTTAATATCAAGAAACGACTCAATCACTGGATACTACAATGGCTAAAGGCCCTGACAACACTCTCGCAACAGTATTGGAGACTTGTACTCCAGAGTTAGCTGCGCTCTTAGCCAACCTGTTCCAGTGCAGATACAACAATATGGAAAACTGCCTAGGTAGGTGCTGTTCACAAAAAGCAGGACAAATTTAACCCGGCCAATAACTGCCCCATAAATCTACTCTGAATCATAGTCATACCTGGCACAAAGGAAGATGATTGTGGTTGTAGATGGTCGATCATCTCAGTCCCAGGACATCACTGCAGGAGTTCCTCAGGATAGTGCCCTAGGCCCAACCATCTTCAGCTGCTTCAATGACCTTCCCTCCATCATAAGGTCAGAAGTATGGATGTTTGATGACTACACAATGTTCAGCACTATTCACAACTCCTCAGACACTATAGCAGTCCACGTCTACATGTAGCAAGACCTGGACAAACTCAGGCTTGGGCTCTCAAGTGGAAAGTAACAAGTGCCAAGAAATTACCATCTCCAAGAAGAGATAATCTGACCGTCTGCCTTTGATACTCAATGGCATTATCAACGTTGACTGCCCCACTATCAATGTTCTGGGGGTTACCTTTGACCAGAAACTGAACTGGACAAGCCACATAAATACTGTGGCGACAACCGCAGGTCAGAGGCTAGGAATTATATGGAGAGTAACTCACCTCCTGACTCCTTATAACCTGTCCACTATCTACAAGGTACAAATCAGTAGTGTGATGGAATATTCTTGGATGAGTTCAACTCCAACAACACTCAAGAAGCTCAACAACATCCAGGACACAGCAGACCGCAGGATTGACACTCCATCCACCACTGAAGTTCAATGGCAACAGTGTGGACCATTTACAAGATGCACTGAGCAACTCACCAAAGCTCTTTCAACAGCACCTTCCAAACCTGTGACCTCTATCATCTAGAATACAAGGACAACAGATGCACGCAAACACCACCACCATGGAACCAAGTTCCTCTCCAAGTCACACACCTTCTTGTCTTGGAAATACATCACCATTCCTTCACTTATCATCGAGTCAAAATCCTGGAACTCCCTCTCTCACAGCACTGTGGATGTACCTACACCACATGGACTGCAGTGGTTCAAGAAGGCAGATCATCACCGCCTTCTCAAGGGCATTTAGGGATGGGAAATAAATGCTGGTCCAGCCAGCAGTGTCTACATCCCATGAAAGAATAAAAGAATCTTAATGCAAAAGCAAAATATTGCAGATATTGGAAATCTGAAATAAAAACAAAACATGCTAAGAACACTCAGCAGGTCACACAGCATTGATGGAAAGAGAAACAGCATTTCATATTGTTGACCTGAATTGGTCAGATTTCATCATAATCTTTACATTAGAACTAGGCCATTAAAGAAGTGAAATCACAAAGAGTAGTTGAAACCTGCCTCCTTCCCTGAAAAGAACATGGATGCTGAATTAATGGAAACATTTAAGACTGAGAGCAATATAGACTGTTTTTGTTAAGGAATATGGAGCAGAGATATTTGCTTAATCTCTTTCCACTGGCAGAAGGTGGCGTATATATGGAATAAGCTGCCACAGAATGTGGTTGAGGCAGTTACAATAGCAACTTTTAAAAAGCATTTGGGTAAGTACATGGATGGGAAAGGATTAGAGGGATATGGGCCAAATGTGGGCAATTAGGACTAGCTGGGAGGGCGCTATGGTCAACATGGACCAGTTGGGCTGAAGGGCCTGTTTCCGTGCTCTATTGCTCTATGACTCTATGGGCCTGATTTTACCATTGCGCGCGCCCGTTTACGGGTGCGAAAATGTGTTAAAGTCGGGTGTGAGGCCATTAACGCGATCCACACCCGCATCCGCGCAGATGGCCACTTTACCGAAACCCGGAAATGGCGGCGATTTGATTCGCGCCCAAAACGGGCGCAACGACGATTTAAATGCATTTGCATGCATTTAAATTGAATTAATGAACTGCCGGCCCAATTTTATCAGCATTTCCCCCTTTACCACCGCGTTTGCCAATCTGGAACCGCGCCGTAATGGACCTGCTAAATAAAAGTCTGAATCAGGCGCTCCAGCTTCTGAAGAGTGCGTTCCGAGCTTCCAACAGCTCTCTGACTCAGATCAGTGGTGGGGGGGGGGGGGAGGAGGGAGGCGGGTCAGATCATTCTCTGGTTGGGGGGGTGGAGGGGAGTGAGGTCAGATCGTTGTCTGGTTGGGGGGGTGGAGGGGAGTGAGGTCAGATCGTTGTCTGGTTGGGGGGGAGAGGAGGAGGCGGGTCAGATGTATCTCTGGCGGGGGGTGTGGGGAGAGGGCCGATCGTTGTCTGGTGGTGGTGGGGGGGAGGGCTGATCGTTGTCTGGTGGGGGGGAGGGGGAGGCGGGTCAGATGTTCCTCTGGAGGGGAGGGGGAGTGAGGCCAGACCATTCTCTGGGGGAGGGAGTGAGTGAGGCCAGTTCGTTGTCGGGGGGGGGGGTGGAGAAGTGAGGCCAGATCGTTGCCTGGGGGGGGGAGTGAGCCAGATCGTTGTATGGGGAGGTGGGGGGGGGGGTGGTGAGTGAGGCCAGGCCATTCTCTGGGGGGGGAGGAGTGAGGCCAGATCATTGTCTGGGGTGGGGGGGGGGAGGAGGGAGGCGGGTAAGATGAATCTCGGCGGGGGGGAAAGGCCCGATCACTCACTGGTGGTGGGGGGGGGGGGGGCAGATGGATCTCTGGTGGGGGGGGGGGCAGATGGATCTCTGGTGGGGGTGGGCAGGTGGATCTCTGGTGGGGGGCAGGAGGGTCCGCTGCCACTCTGCGGGTGATCGGTGGGGAAGGGAGTGGGGCAGGGTGGTGATTGGCATGGGTAGTGGGAGGGTAGATAAGGGGGACAGTAATGTGGTAGGGGTGGGGGTGATGTGTGTGGGTAGTGGGGTGGGTGGATAAGGGGGACAGTGATGTCTGTGGGGGCCATCGCTCCCACTTGTCACTCCTGGGCCACTTTCTCCGCTTTCTGCGGGCCAGGAGTGATCTGACACGGGTGCGCTTTTTCAATTTTTGTTCTAACTGTGCATGCGCAGTTCAGAGCTCCGATCATTCCGGCCGTGCTAAGCCCCGCCCACAGCGCGAATGGGACTGGAGATGTTTTTTTCAGGCCGAATGCGTATGGGGGCGCCTGAAAGCAAATTTCTAAGTCGGATCTGCATTACGCCCAGATTCAGCACTTAGAATGAAAATGGTAAAATCGGGCCCTATGACTCTAATTGTGAGTAATGGAGTTGAGATACAGATCAGCCATGACCTAATTAAGTAGCACAATATGTTTGAGGGCCTGAATAGCCTACTCCTGTATCTATGCTCCTGTTTGAATGACTCAATAATACAGCACCCTGTTCCTAAATAGGGCACTGAGACCACTTTGAGTTTATCTCAGTAGCAATGAGACTTTAATGAACCTAGAAGCTGCATGCTGTACATATCCTCAGTGACTTAATGCTTCCATGCCACATTATCCTACGCCAGGTGGAATGGGTATATGATTAATGCAAGTTGGTTGTATTAATGGGTGCATTTTGGTTCTGGTATGATAGAATGAACATACTTATTTCCAACTGAATTTATGGCAACTAAATTTTGACTCAACTACCCATACTCCCATATACACAAATTACCTCAGCTACTTTAATGGCTGCCAGGACACGAGTGTCCTGCTCCAAGCTTTGGTGTTTCTGCAGAGCATTCCATGCGGCATTCCTTAATCCCTCTTGGTTTTTGTCACCATAAAGAATGTGACAGATCTTTTCCAAACTGTATGCTGCTCCATAGCGAACCCACCAGCCATGATCCTGATCTGTGAATTAAATAATAATGGGAACATTGTAATAACATAATCACATTGTTCTTTTGTCTTGGTTTTTGTGTATGATTTTACATTGCTTTAAATATTTTTATTTATACTTCCTGGTTTAGACCTTGGGAAGTCTGCAAACATTCAAAAAAGGTAGATGGGACCAGCTGAGGAAGATCTGCCACAGATTTTTGATAGATCCCATTTTTGCCAGCAGGGGAAAGCGGGAGGGGAAAACCTGGGGAAAACTTGAACTCAGCAGGGCCATTTGAACTCTGTGCTGAATTGGCCTCAATAGCAAAAATCAAGGCCTGTGTATCTCAATGAAGACATTGTACTTTTCACACGTCACATAATTCATAAAGGTGTCATGCTGCATATTGCATCATGCTATATATTGCTATATATTGCATTGTGTCACTCAAAAACTGACTAAATGTCTAACTGTAAGCATGATGAATGGTAAACATCAGTCATTCACAACCAACCACAATATCTGGCCCATTATAAATGGAATTTGGAACAAATTGAAACAAAAGCAAGAAAAATTTGACAACAGTAGGTTAGATTGTACAGACACGAACTGAATGCTGATGTGAAGTTCATAATAAATAGCTAGATAGATGCAGAAATATAATGTAAATACCAGCATTATCACTGGTGCTTTACTACCAATTTTGATCTTTTATTATTTAATTTGCATTTCTCCATGGCTCTTACCATCTCCTGGTGTTGTTGCTGGCTGAATCTGTAGTAGTTGAAGCAATCCTGGTGTGTTTGTCCTATTGGGTAACTTTGATGAACTTCCACACCCAATTAGAGCAGCCTTTTGGATTTCTGAGGTGCTGCCATAGAGACAAATGTCTCCTAGTATACAGCAATAGAGATGACTTAGCTGCAAGGAACAAACATGCTGATTTTCTGTGCTCACATCTTCCTAAAAGTAAAATACATCTATTATTAGATGTTGGTTTCGGATTTTTAAGTTTACAATACTAACAGCATGAATTTCTGCAGTTATGTTGTTCTATCATAATGCTGCTAAAGAATACCTTGTACACTTTTGCAATTTTATGTAAGAAAAGACAACCTAATGAGGAATGTCCATTCTGTGTCAGAATCTGTCCTTTCCATAACATAAGCGATTTGGCTGGGGTAGTGCATTCCAATCTGCAAAACTTTCTACTGTTCCAGGCCCCTGATAATTATAAATAAGGCACTATGGGAAAGCAGTTCTTAGAGAAAAGTAAGTATGCAACCACAATTTATACAGGGTCTTTAACATTGTAAAATGTCTCAAAGGTGCTTCGCAAGAGTGTTACCAAAGAAAATTTGACATTGAGCCATATAGAGAAATATTAGGACAGGTGATTAACATGCAAGAAGCCAGAATGGCTAATAAAGGGCAGAATTCAAGAGGGATGTAGAACTGGAGGAAGTCACAGAAATAAGGAGAACCAAGGACATGGAGCAATTTGAATTTTAAAATTAAATGGTTGCCAACCAGGAGCCAATGTAGGTCAGCAATCATGGAGCTGATGTAAGTTAACGTAGGCAACATAGCTTTGGTTGATTATGAAGAATAGAAGATGGGAGGCCACACAGGACAACTTTGGAATAGTCGAATCTACATGTAACAAAGGCATGATTGAGGGTTTCGGCAGCAGATTAGCTGAGACAGAGATGGAGTAGAGAAATGCTACAGAGGTTGAAGTAGATGGTCTGGAGCAAATATATGGCTGGAACCTCATTTAAAGGTCAATACAACACCATTAATGTGAACAGTCTAATTCAGCCTCAGACAGTGACTAGAGGGAGGGATGAAGTTGGTGCTAGGGAACTGAATTTGTGGTGGTAACTTTAGTCTTCCCAATTTTAGGCTGAGGTGTTGTGAAATAAAGCACAGTTTCTTTACAGCTGATTCCTGGAGTTATTATAGCTGGGAAATCCCGACCTTAGTTGGAGGAAACTTCTGTTCACCAGTACTGAATGTCAAACAGGCAGTGTGACAAATCAAAAACAGTGCAGGGGTCAAAAAGAGTGATGGTGAGGTACAGCTAAGTGTCATCAACATAATATTATGTTCTCAGATGACATTGTCAAGGGTGGCATCAGGTAGAAATGAAATAGAAGGGGGGAAATTAAACATCTTCGCATGACTCCAGAGCTAACAAGGAGGGACCAAGAAGAGAAGCAATTTCAGGTGATTCTCAGTTCACAACTGACTAGGTAAAATTGAATCCAGGAAGAGTGCAGGCCCACCTACCTATGTAGACAGCAGAGGAGAAGCAATGGAGGAGAATGTGTAATTAATTGTTTCAGAGGCAGCAGACAGGTCAAGAAGAGTTATGAGGGATAGTTTACCAAGGTCATAATCAAATAGGATGTCATCTATAACTCTGGGGCAGTCAACGAAAGTGGAGAACTAGGGACAGCAGGCAATTAGGAAGGCTGTGATGACTTCAGCCAGGCTAATGAGGTTGGCTTGCAAGAGTATGAACTACCTGATGAGTCTCGGTGTGAACAGACATACCTGATGAGTCTCGGTATGAAAAGAGATACCTGGTAAGTCTTGGGCTGTTCCCCCCTTCCTTTTGGGGAGCCGCCCCTTTTACTTTGTCCCTAAGTTAATTTGAGTTAGTTTACTTGATTGGTGTCGAAAGAAATACCTGATGAGTCTCGGTATGAAAAGAGATACCTGATGAGTCTTGGGCTGTTCCCCCTCCTTTTGGGGAGCTGCCCCTTTTAATTTGTCTCTAAGTTAATTTGAGTTTGTTTGGTTGGTATTGAAAAGAGATACTGATGAGTCTTAATTGATGGTTAAATCAGGGAGCCTCATGCTCCCTTTTTAAAGCAGGTGTGTCAGACTCTCAGCCTGTATTCTGCAGGGAACAACTGGAGAGCTGACTGTGTACAGATGTATGGTGTAAATAAAGTAACTTGGTGACGGGACGTTCGCCTCCATGGAGTTATTACAAAGGCAAATAGTATGTTGGCCTTCATTGCAAAAGGATTCGAGTTCAAAAGTAGGGATGTCTTACTGCAGTTGGTGAGACCACAGCTGGAGTACTGTGTGCAGTTTTGGTCTCTCTACCTAAGGATATACTTGCCATTGAGGGAATGCAGCAGAGGTTCACCAATCTGATACTGGGGTTGGCGGGACTGTCCTTTGAGGAGAGATTGGTTCAATTGGGCCTGTATTCAATAGAATTTAGAAGGATGAGGGGAGATCTGATTGAAAATTCTAACAGTGCTGGATAGACTAGATGCAGGAAGGATGTTTTCTTTGCTTGCGGGATCAAGAACCAGGGGACACAGTCTCAAAATATGGAATAGACTATTTAGGACTGAGGTGAGGAAAAACTTATTCACTCAAAGGGTAGTGAACCTGGGGATTCTCTACAACAGAATGCGGTGAAGGCAAGGTTATTGAATATACTTAAGAAAGAGATAGTTTTGTTTAGACTTTAATGGCATCAAGTGGTATGGCGAGAAAGTGAGAATATAGCATTGGGATAGAGAAGCAGCCATGATCATATTGAATGGTGGAGCAGGCTTGAAGGACTGAATGGCCTACTCCTGATCCTAGTTTCTATCCTCCAACGCATTTATGTCCTTCCTTAAATAAGGAGACCAAAACTGCATACAGTATCCAAGCTGTGATCTCACCAATGCCCTGTATAACTGAAGCATAACATACTTACTTCTATGTGAATTCCTCCTGTAATAAAGGATAGCATTCCATTAGCCTTCTTAATTACTTGCTGTACCTGCATACTAACATTTTATGATTCATACACTATAACACCTAGATTCCCCCGAGTACCGATGGATGCTGAGACATTGAGTAAATTTAAGGAGATGAACAGATTTTTAATTAGTAATGGGTTATGGAGAATGGGCATCATCGTATTGAATGGTGGAGTAAGCTCGAGGGGCTGAATTGCCTACTCCTGCACCCAGTTCTTATGTTCTTGAGTGGACAAATAGGGGGCAGATGAGATTCAATGCAGAGAAGTGTGAGGTGATGCATTTGGCAGGAAAAACATGGAAAGACAACATAAGAGGTAAAATTCTTAAAGGGTTACAGGAGCAGAGGAAACTGATGTATATGCATCAATTATTGAAGGTGACCAGACAAGTGGAGAGCAGTTAATAAAGCATATAGTATCCTTGGCTTTATTAGAATCATAGAGGTTTACAGCATGGAAACAGGCCCTTCGCCCCAACTTGTCCATGCCCCCCTTTTTTTTAAACCCCTAAGCTAGTCCCAATTGCCCGCATTTGGCCCTTATTCCTCTATACCCATCTTACTGTTTAAATGCTTTTTAAAAGACAAAATTGTACCCACCTCTACTACTACCTCTGGCAGCTTGTTCCAGACACTCACCACCCTCTGTGTGAAAAAATTGTTCCTCTGGACCCATTTGTATCTCTCCCCCCTCACCTTAAACCTATGCCCTCTAGTTTTAGACTCCCCTACCTTCGGGAAAAGATGTTGACCTTATCTATGCTCCTCATTATTTTATAGACCTCTGTAAAATCACCCCTACGCTTCATATGCTCCAGGGAAAAAAAGTCCCAGTCTATCTCCTTATAACTCAAACCATCAAGTACTGGTAGCATCCTCGTAAATCTTTCTAGTTTAATAATATCCTTTTTATAATAGGGTGACCAGAATTGTTCACAGTATTCCACGTGTGGCCTTATCAATGTTTTGTACAACTTCAACAAGATGTCCCAACTCTTGTATTCAATGTTCTGACCAATGAAACCAAGCATGTCGAACGCCTTCTTCACTACCCTGTCCATCTGTGACTCCACTTTCAAGGAGCTTTGAACCTGTACTCCTAGATCTCTTTGTTTTATAACTCTCCCCAATACCCTGCCATTAACTGAGTAGGTCCTGCCCCGATTCGATCTACCAAAATGCATCACCTCACATTTATCTAAATTAAACTCCATCTGATATTCATCGGCCCACTGGCCCAATTGATCAAGATCCCACTGCAATCCTAGATAACCTTCTTCACTGTCCACTATACACCAATCTTGGTGTCATCTGCAAACTTACTAACCATGCTTCCTAAATTATCATCCAAATCATTAATATAAATAACAAACCACAGTGGACCCAGCACCGATTCCTGAGGCACGCTGCTGGTCACAAGCCTCCAGTTTGAAAAAGAACCCTTTACAACCACCCTCTGTCCTCTGTCGTCAAGCCAATTTTGTATCCACTTGGCTACTTCACCTTGGAACCTGTGATATTTAACCTTCTGCAACAACCTACCATGCGGTACCTTGTCAAAGGCCTGACTAAAGTCCATGCAGACAACGTCCACTGCATGCAAACACTGTTTACTGTCAGCCATTCAATCATCTATCCATTCTAATATGCTATCCCCTACACCATGACCTATATTTTCTGCAATTGCCTTTGATGTGGCACCTGATCAAATGTCTTCTGCCTTTACAAAGCGAGCCATTTTCATTTATTTTAAATACATTTTTAAAAATTACATCTACAGTTCTTCAAGGGTCCGTGCCTCCATCCTAGCCTGGATTATGATGTGATCCCCAGATCCACCAGTGGGCTGGATACTACAAATAGCTTGACCAAGCATACCTGCACAGACCTATATAGGTCTCTTTGTAGACCCAGTGCATGGGAACTCCTGACGTAGGGAAGCCCCTCCTGGAAATTGTCTTTTAAGGGACAAGTTGAGGCTCCCAGCTCCACACATCTATCCAGAAAGATTTTCATTCAATTTATCTTGATTTCTGCTGTTTTGCCCTTTTCTGGCCCTAATTACTTTGGGACTGGATCAGAAAAGCTGCAAAGTTTTCAAGAGTTTAAACTTAAACAAGTATTCTTAACTTAAATTAAGAGAAAACTAGTTCTTAGGAGAATGATCTGTAACATTTTGCATTACATACCATATAGCTTCATCTTTACCTGTTTTAAATTTTGAGAACTAAAATGTGACATAAGAATTATGCCAAGCTCTGTCAAAGTCTTCAAACAAGTCATGTTTATTTTGGCAGCTTCACCTAGGAGCAGCAAACCAAGTGCAGAGTCAATCCTGAAGATAAAAAAAACTTATATTGTCATCTATTATTTCTGTAGCTTGTAAATTACGTTTTTGTTCTTACAGCTGTAATTATTTTATTTTAACTGACAATTCACACTACTTTACATATTATAATCTGTATAATGAATTTTTGCTGTTTGTAATATATATAAATGATTTGGAGGAAAATGTAACTGGATTGGTTAGTAAGTTTGCGGATAACACAAAGGTTGGTGGATTTGTGGATAGCGATGAGGATCATCAGAGGATACAGCAGGATATAGATCAGTTGGAGACTTGGGCGGAGAGATGGCAGATGGAGTTTAATCTGGACAAATGAGCATTTTGGAAGGTCTAATACAGATAGGAAATATACAGTAAATGGCAGAACCCTTCAGAGTATTGATAGGCAAAGGGATCTGGGTGTACAGGTACACAGGTCACTGAAATTGGCAATGCAGGTGGAGAAGGTAGTCAAGAAGGCATATGGCATGCTTGCCTTCATCGGCTGGGGTATTGAGTTTAAAAATTGGCAAGTCATGTTGCAGCTTTATAGAACTTTAGTTAGGCCACACTTGGAATATAGTGTTCAATTCTGATCGCCACACTACCAAAGGGTGTGGAGGCTTTGGAGAGGGTACAGAAAAGATTTACCAGGAAGTTGCCTGGTATGGAGGGCATTAGCTATGAGAAGAGGTTGGAGAAACTTGGTTTGTTCTCACTGGAGCAACGGAGGTTGAGGGGAGACCTGATAGAAGTCTACAAGATTATGAGAGGCATGGACAGAGTGGATAGTCAGAAGCTTTTTCCCAGGGTGGAAGAGTCAATTACTAGGGGGCATAGGTTTAAGGTGCGAAGGGCAAGGTTTAAAGGAGATGTACGAGGCAGATTTTTTACACAGAGAGTAGTGGGTGCCTGGAACTCATTGCCGGGGGAGGTAGTGGAAGTAGATACGGTAGTGACTTTTAAAGGGCGTCTTGACAAGTACATGAATAGGATGGGAATAGAGGGATATGGTCCCCGGAAGGGTAGGGGGTTTTAGATAAGTCGGGCAGCATAGTCGGTGCAGGCTTGGAGGGCTGAAGGGCCTGTTCCTGTGCTGTAATTTTCTTTGTTCTTTGATTGTACAAATGGTCCTATTTTGTATTCCAATAGTGCACATTTTCAGTGGCCAAACTGAAGGAATAAATTTAAAAGAATATATATTGAAGACTGTGGAATTAAAGGGCAGTGGCTAAGGAACAGAACAGAGAATATTAGGAAACAGCTGTTTTGACAGGATGGAAGTATACAGTGTTGTTCCTCAGGTGCTTGCACTGTTCTCTTTGATATATGTTAATGAACTAGATTTGAGTATGAAGGCACAATATATTTTTATTTGTATGGATGGAGAAGCAATTATAGCTTGATGCCAAGATTAACAATCCATTCAATGACTTCAGCTGACATAGTATGAATGGTGCAATGCCATCAGGAATGGATCTCTTTGGGCTGAAGTTCAATGTATGGCCAATGGTCTGATTTGGATACAGTAAGAAGTTTAACAACACCAGGTTAAAGTCCAACAGGTTTATTTGGTAGCAAAAGCCACAAGCTACCAAATAAACCTGTTGGACTTTAATTTGGTGTTGTTAAACTTCTTACTGTGTTTACCCCAGTCCAATGACAGCATCTATACATCCTGATTTGGATAGTCAGAATCACAATTTGAGCTGGTCCTCATGCTCTACTTGTGGAGCAAGTAGCCACATCAAGTGTCTACATCAACGGGGATGAAGTAGAAAGGGTCGAGAGCTTCACGTTTTTAGGTGTCCAAATCACCAACAACCTGTCTTGATCCTCCATGCCGATTCTATAGTTACGAAAGCCCACCAATACCTCTGCTTTCTCAGAAAACTATGGAAATTTGGCATGTCAGCTACGACTCTCACCAACTTTTACAGATGCACCATAGAAAGCATTCTTTCTGGCTGTATCACAGCTTGGTATGGCTCCTGCCCTGCCCAAGACCGCAAGGAATTACAAGGAATGTAGCCCAATTCATCACGCAAACCAGCCTCCCATCCATTGAATCTGTCTGCACTTCCTGCTGCCTCGGCAAACCAACCAGCATAATTAAGTACCCCACGCACCCCGGACATTCTCTCTTCCACCTTCTTCCATTGGGAAAAAGATACAAAAGTCTGAGGTCACGTACCAACTGACTCAAGAACAGTTCCTTCCCTGCTGCCGTCAGACTTTTGAATGGACCTACCTTGCATTAAATTGATCTTTCTCTACTCCCTAGCTATGACTGTAACATTACATTCTGTACTCTCTCATTTCTTTCTCTATGAAACAATATTTTTCACTGTATACTAATACACGTGACAATAATAAATCAAATCAAATCACACCTTGCCTGGTCTGTCCTCGAGTGGTTGAGGATTTTCCTTGGAAGAAAGAAGCTCGGGTCAGTTACCAGGTTGCAGCTGGTAATATCTGCAGTCTCCAGGAAATTCACCATCGAGAGGTGGGGCTTTCATCAGTTTGTAGGGTGTGGAGAATGTTCCAATTGAGTCTCTGGGATTTCAAGCAAGTGCGTGTTTTTTTTGTAAGGACCTGTGTCAATGTGAGTGCCTTCTTAGCTGTTAGCCGGCGCGTTCTTTGAGGTGGATATTTTCCCTCCAGGCATCAGGTGGTTTAATATGTGCTAACACAGGATGCCACTCAAGCTGTGTTTGTTTCAATGTCCCAAAAGTAATTCTTAAGGCTTTGTGGAGGTGGCTATCTACCAGGTTTGCTTGACGGCTTCTCAGCCAGGTTGTGCAACTGTACTCTGCTGTTGGGTTGACTTGGGTGAGTGAAGCAGCGCATAGTGTGTTAGCTCTACTGCTCTAGGTGGTACTGCCAGTTTTCATATGAGATTCACTCTCATCTTGACCATGGTTTCAGTGTTCTAGACGTGTTACCAGCAGGTCAATGTATGGTCAAGAGTTAAGCCAGGATATTTTGGAATTGAGTCTTTGGTGAGCAGTCAGCCACAAAACTGGTCGTGAAGTTCTTCCCTGACTTCTGAGATGTACTACTACTACAAACATTTGTTCAGCCTTAACATGAGAATTGCGTCCAATTCTGGACAACACACCTTAAGAAGAATATGATGACATATAGAGGATGCAGAAAAGATGTAAAAGGCAGGGCGGCACGGTGGCACAGTGGTTAGCACTGCTGTCTTATAGACCCGGGTTCAATTCTGGCCTTGGGTCACTATCTGTGTGGAGTTTACACATTCTCCTCGTGTCTGCGTGGGTTTCCTCTGGGTCCTCCGGTTTCTTCCCACAGTCCAAAGGTGTGCGGGTTAGGTTGAGTGGCCATGCTAAATTGACCCAAGTGTCAGGGGGATTAGCAGGGTAAACAAGTGGGGTTACAGGAATAGGGCCTGGGTGGCATTGTGGTTGGTGCAGACTCGATGGGCCAAATGGCCTCCTTCTGCACTGTAGGGATTCTATGAAAAGAATGGTTTCAGGGATGAGAAACTTTAGTTATGTGACTAGATGGAAGAAGCTGAGGTTGCTTTCTTTGCAGAAGAAACATTTGAGAGGAAATTTGTTAGCGGCATTAAAAATCATGAGGGCTTTGGACAGAGTAGATAAGGAGAAACTGCTCTTGGTAGAAGAGTCTAGAACCAGAGGACATTGATTTACAGTGAATAACAAAACAATTAAAACTGACATGAGAGTTCTTTTATGCAAAGATATGTTAGGATCTGGAATATGCTACTTGAAAGTGTGGTGGAGGCAGATTCAATCATGCATTTCAGAAGGGATTTGGCTAATTGTCTGAATAGAAAAAACTTGCAAGGCTATGGAGAAATGGGTGGGAATGGAAATGGCTGAGATACTCTTGCAGAGAGAGAGTGCAGATATAAAGGACAAATGACTTTCACCTTCATTGTAGTTACTCTACAATTTCATGAGTGACGACAACAATCTTCCTTTGTGCTAGGTATATGACTCTAACCGGTGAAGAGTTTTCCTTCTGATTCTATTGCCTTCGATATTGCTAGGGCTCCTTGATGCCAAACTTGGTGAAATGCTGCATTGATGTCAAGGGTAGTCACTCTCACCTCACCAGTGTAATTCAGCTCTTTTGTCATGTTTAGATGAAGGCTATAATAAGGTCTGGGGAGGCCAAGTGGTCCTGAGCATTGGTGAGCAGGTAATTGGTGACTAAGTGCCATTGAAAGCACATTCAATTGCACCTTCCATCACTTTGCTGGTGATTGAGAGTAGACTAATGAGATATTAATTGATTAGATTCAACTTGATTTGTAGGCAAACATATCAAGGCTATTTTCCACATTGTCAGTTTAGTTGCTTGGAGGCAAGTTTCACAAATTTACCTTTTTAATCCTCCCGAACCTCCTTGGGTTAAAATTCCCCACACTCACTAATTAAATTCTGCACTCAGAACATTTAGTAATCTGAACAAGCGTAAGCGCAAACAGATAGTGTGTTCCATTGCTATGATCTATTGGTGAGCCTGTGATATGAATTTGTTCTTTTTCTTTGTTCGATAAAGGACAGAGCTAGGAACTTATACTAGCTGTTTGAAAAATGACCATTAAAGCATCATATTATGAGCTTTTAAATAGATAGTTTTAGTGATGGATGTATTGTTAACAATCTGTGCCACCCTGTCTACATCAATGGGGATGAAATGGAAATGGCCAAGAGCTTCAGGTTTCTAGGTGTCCAGATCACCAGCAACCTGCCCTGGTTCCTCCACACCAATGTTATAGTTAAGAAAGCCCACCAACGCCTCTACTTTCTCAGGAGGCTAAGGAAATTGGCATGTCAGCTACAACTCTCATCAACTTTCACAGATGCACCATAGAAAATATCATTTCTGGTTGTATCACAGCTTGGTGTGGTTCCTGCTCTATCCAAGACTGCAAGAAACTACAAAGAGTCGTAAACAAAACCCAGTCCATCATGTAAACCAGCCTCCCATCCATTGACTGTCTACACTTCCCGGTGCCTCAGAAAAATAGCCAGCAGAATCAAGGATCCCACGCACTCCGACCATACTTTCTTCCACCGTCTTCCATCAGGAAAAGATGCAAAAGTCTGAGGTCACATACCAATCAGCTCAAGAACAGCTTCTTCCCTGCTGTCATCAGACTTTTGAATGGACCTTCCTTATATTAAGTTGATCTTTCTCTACACCCTAGCTATGACTATAACACTACATTCTGCACCCTCTCCTTTCCTTCTCTACGTATCGTATGCTTTGTCTGTATAGTGGGCAAGGAACAATACTTTTCACTGTATACTAATACATGTGACAATAACAAATCAAATCAAATCACAATCTACCATTAAATACTGTTTGAAAATTATGGCATGTTGAATAAAGCAAATTATTCCATAGATTAATGGCTAGATTTTCACTACTGAGATGGCTTACTCAGGTTGGGAAATTGCCCAACCTGCTGAAGTTTAAAGAGTCCCGTTAGACCTAATTTTCACTCCGAAGAGGCTGGAGTGAGATAGAGTCAAGCCCGTCAATCTTAGAAGCAGACAATTAGCAATCACGTAGGTGGGTGAATGCCAATGCGGGCTGGTTAGGAGGCCCGTTTCAGCTCTCTGGGACTTTGTCCCAATTGGTTGTCCCAGCTATTAGGCCCTCTAGCCCTTATCCATGGCCCCTCCATGCTAACATATGCCTCCACCCATCCCCATGCTTCTTCATATCTCCTCCATGCAAACTCATTCCTCCACTGACATCACATGTCCTTCATAAACCCTCATGACATCTCTATAGCCAATCACCCAGTATCCACTATGGGCTACATGGACATAAATAAAAACAATCTAATCTTGTCTTTTTGGCAATGAAGGAAACTGTCATTCATGAAACCCATTCAGAGTTTTTAAATCTCAGGTGGTCGATTTCTTATTAAAAACAACAAAATGTATACAAGTACTTCATAAAAGACAGCTAATCCTTTAATATCCTCTTTAAACTGTCAATCGAACTGTGAACTCAACTCCCACTACTGAGAATTTTAGCTTTTGTAACTCAGCCAAGCATTCATAATGGAATAATTATTGCCCTTTGGAAATATCAACAAATTCCTCTAATGAAATTGCATGATCAGATTTTTTTCTAACCTACACCAATCAATCAAATAAGTCCAGCAGAGGATTTATTTAAACTCTCAATGAGACCTGCGGCTCCTTTTTTCATGTTTAAAGAGAGGGGGATTTTAAATAAACTTTAGGTCATAACACTTAAATGGGCCATATCATGCTTCAAGGGCATTTATGTCTACTCCATCAATTCATGCCTCCCACATTACAGGACAATGCCCTTAAACCAGCCAAAATTGGATCTGCTGAAACGCAGACCTAAGTTCAAATGGCCCGACTGAGTTTGGGCTTCCTGCGTTTTATGCCCTGCCCCTTGCCTGGCTGGCAATAATTGGATCTGTTGGAAATGGGGCAGGACTTCTGCATCCTAGTACTGGCCACTTTTAAAGACAAATATTAATGATTTGGATGAGAATTTAGGAGGCATGGCTAGTAAGTTTGCAGATGACACCAAGATTGGTGGCATAGTGGACAGTGAAGAAGGTTATCTCTAATTGCAATGGGATCTTGATCAATTGGGTCAGTGGGTTGACAAATGACAGATGGAGTTTAATTTAGATAAATGCGGGATAATGCATTTTAGTAGATCGAACCAGGGCAGGACTTACTCAGTTAATGGTAGGGCGTTGGAGAGAATTATAGAACAAAGAGATTTAGGGGTACATGTTCATAGCTCATTGAAAGTAGAGTCACAAGTGGACAGAGTGGTGAAGAAGACATTTGGCATGCTTGGTTTCATTGGTCAGAACATTGAATACAGGAGTTGGGACGTCTTGTTGAAGTTGTACTAGACATTGGTAAGGCCACACTTGGAACACTGTCTACAGTTCTGGTCACCCTATTATAGAAAGGGTATTATTAAACTAGAAAGACTGCAGAAAAGATTTACTAGGATGCTACCAGGACTTGATGGTTTGAGTTATAAGGAGAGGCTGGATAGACTGGGACTTCTTTCTCTGGAGCACAGAAGGCTTAGGGGAACTTATAGAGGTCTATAAAATAATGAGGGGCATAGATCATAGGGGCTAGATAGTCAATATCTTTTCCCAAAGGTAAGGGAGTCTAAAACTAGAGGGCATAGGTTTAAGGGGAGAGATACAAAAGGGTCCAGAGGGGCAATGTTTTCACACAGAAGGTGATGAGTGTCTGGAACAAGCTGCCAGAGGTAGTAGGAGAGGCGGGTACAATTTTGTCTTTTAAAAAATATTTAGACAGTTACATGAGTAAGATGGCTATCAAGGGATATGGGCCAAGCGGGGGCAATTGGGATTAGCTTAGTTGTTAAAAAATAAAGGTGGCATGGACAAGTTGGGCTGAAGGGCCTGTTTCCATGCTGTAAACCTCTTTGACTCTGCAAAAATCCAGCTCTTCTAATACAAAAATTTTAATGTTGTTATTTTAACTAGAAGACAGTTTACATCTCAACAGTGTAGGAGTTTTGATATTGTTACTCATGATACTTAATTTTTCTCCACTTTTATTTGTGTAAATGAGTGACATTTTGATCATCTTTAATTTGAGCTATTTTGGTCTCACTATTATGTTGTCTTTAACCATCTATATGTCTGTAACTGAGCTTAATAATATACTAAATCTATCTGTGGAAGTGGAGCACACGTTGAAGCACCAAAATACTGATACTTGTTAAGCAAATTTACATTGGGATGACTGATTTTTATGAGGCACATTGTAACCAAGGAATCAATATTTATTTGGGTCATCTGCCTCCCAGATTATTATTTTATATGTAATCCATCATTTAAATACCTCAGAAAATGCTTTCAGCAAGCTATTTTCAATGCAATGGGAATTTAATATGCCTAATGAAAAGCCTCATGTATCCACACTGTTGTGGTTGTTTAATTTAGCACAATTGTTATTGTGATTGCATTTAAATCTCTAAATGAAAATTTTCCGAAATGCTTTCTTTTTCTGCATACATCTTCTTTGGATCAGCAATTCATTTAGAGAAAAAATGGCTGTGAAATTTGATAAGGTCCAAAACAAGCACATTGATCATAATACACAATTATTGCACACTTGTTACTTCTGAAGTCGGCAACACGCAAACATTATACTGCCTGCTCATTTGCCTGATTGTAGTGTGCAGCCAATGTTAAGTGCACAGTTAAGTGACTGTACAGTTAAGCAGGGGCACAATACTTGCAGCCATCAGTATAGATAGTGACAAGATGGGATTTTGTGTCAAGATCAATGAGACTCTGACATCATGCTCAATTCCTGGTCAGAAACTGAGAGATTGCCATGGTGGGATGTCATTTGCGATTTTCCCAGAGGCAGTCAATTAAGAAGCCACACTCGAGAGCCTCATTCATAGAACATAGAACATAGAACATTACAGCGCAGAACAGGCCCTTCGGCCCACGATGTTGCACCGACCAGTTAAAAAAAAACTGTGACCCTCCAACCTAAACCAATTTCTTTTCGTCCATGAACCTATCTACGGATCTCTTAAACGCCCCCAAACTAGGCGCATTTACTACTGATGCTGGCAGGGCATTCCAATCCCTCACCACCCTCTGGGTAAAGAACCTACCCCTGACATCGGTTCTATAACTACCCCCCCTCAATTTAAAGCCATGCCCCCTCGTGCTGGATTTCTCCATCAGAGGAAAAAGGCTATCACTATCCACCCTATCTAAACCTCTAATCATCTTATATGTTTCAATAAGATCCCCTCTTAGCCGCCGCCTTTCCAGCGAAAACAATCCCAAATCCCTCAGCCTCTCCTCATAGGATCTCCCCTCCATACCAGGCAACATCCTGGTAAACCTCCTCTGCACCCTCTCCAAAGCCTCCACATCCTTCCTGTAATGTGGGGACCAGAACTGCACACAGTACTCCAAGTGCGGCCGCACCAGAGTTGTGTACAGTTGCAACATAACGCTACGACTCCTAAATTCAATCCCCCTACCAATAAACGCCAAGACACCATATGCCTTCTTAACAACCTTATCTACTTGATTCCCAACTTTCAGGGATCTATGCACACATACACCTAGATCCCTCTGCTCCTCCACACTATTCAAAGTCCTCCCGTTAGCCCTATACTCAACACATCTGTTATCCCTACCAAAGTGAATTACCTCACACTTCTCCGCATTAAACTCCATCCGCCACCTCTCGGCCCAACTTTGCAACCTGTCTAAGTCTTCCTGCAAACTACGACACCCTTCCTCACTGTCTACCACACCACCGACTTTGGTGTCATCAGCAAATTTGCTAATCCACCCAACTATACCCTCATCCAGATCATTAATAAATATTACAAACAGCAGTGGCCCCAAAACAGATCCCTGAGGTACACCACTTGTAACCGCACTCCATGATGAATATTTACTATCAACCACCACCCTCTGTTTCCTATCCGCTAGCCAATTCCTGATCCAATTTCCTAGATCACCCCCAATCCCATACATCTGCATTTTCTGCAGAAGCCTACCATGGTGAACCTTATCAAACGCCTTACTAAAATCCATATATACCACGTCCACTGCCTTGCCCCCATCCACCTCCTTGGTCACTTTCTCAAAAAACTCAATAAGGTTAGTAAGGCATGACCTACCTGCCACAAAACCATGCTGACTATCACCTATCAATTCATTACTCTCCAAATAACTATAAATCCTATCCCTTATAATTTTTTCCAACATCTTGCCGACAACAGAAGTGAGACTCACCGGTCTATAATTCCCGGGGAAGTCTCTGTTCCCCTTCTTAAACAATGGGACAACATTCGCTAACCTCCAATCTTCTGGTACTATACCAGAGGCCAACGACGACCTGAAGATCAGAGCCAGAGGCTCTGCAATCACTTCTCTTGCCTCCCAGAGAATCCTTGGATAAATCCCATCCGGACCAGGGGATTTATCTATTTTCAGACCCTCCAGAATATCCTGCACATCCTCCTTATCAACTGTAATACTGTCTATTCTACTCCCTTGCAACCCAGTGTCCTCCTCAGCTATATTCATGTCCCCTTGCGTGAACACCGAAGAGAAATATTGGTTCAATGCTTCACCAATCTCCTCCGGTTCCACACATAACTTCCCTCTGCCATCTATAACTGGCCCTAAACTTGCCCTAACCAACCTTCTGTTCTTGACATACCTATAGAACGCCTTAGGATTCTCTTTAACCCTATCCGCCAAAGTCTTCTCATGTCCCCTTTTAGCCCTTCTAAGCTCGCTCTTCAACTCCCTCTTAGCCAATCTAAAGCTTTCTAGTGCACTACCCGAGTGCTCACGTCTCATCCGAACATAAGCCTCCTTTTTCTTTTTAACCAACAAAGAAACTTTTTTGGTGCACCACGGTTCCCTAGCCCTACCAATTCCTCCTTGCCTGACAGGGACATACCTATCACAGACTCGCAGTAGCTGCTCCTTGAAAAAACTCCACATGTCGGACGTTCCCAGTCCCTGTAATCTCCTAGTCCAACCTATGTTTCCTAATTCTCTCCTAATAGCCTCATAATTACCCTTCCCCCAGCTAAAACCATTGGCCCGAGGTTCATGCCTATCCCTTTCCATCACTAAGGTGAACGTAACCGAATTGTTATTGTAATTAAGGACAGTTATATTTGTATTTATATTTATATTTATATTTATATTATGTTTATATTCAATTAAGGACAGTTGGTGGACCAGAGAACCAGCAGGCCCAATGGGAAATAAACATTTATTCTTCCTTTTTAAAAAAAAACTTATGAGAAAACCTGTCTAGTGTCCATTCCTGTGAGTCAGAGCACTCAAGGGATTAAAACACTTCAGATGAAATGCCCTGCCGCAGTTCATCACCTGACACTGCAGCCATTTCTTCTGGATGTCAAAAAATGTGAAAATAATGAATAACTGTATTAATAAAATGCTGAAGCACACTATGAAAGAAAAGTACAACAAATGGACAATGGGCACACTTTTAAAAATTGCCTCACATGACATGAAATACGTGCAACACAAAATGGGATGCAGATAGATTTTTGTCTTGAGGCAAGTCATAAAATGCTGCCTTCATTCTGTCAGATAAGAGGATGCAACAAATATCAGTACAGCACAGGAACAAGCCCTTCGGCCCACCAAGTCTGTGCCGACACAGATGCCTCACTAATCTAATATTTTCTTGCCTCTACGTGGTCCATATCTCTCTATCCCCTGCCTCATGTATCTATCCAGGTGCCTCTTGAACGTTGTTGTAGAATCCGCTTCCACCACCTCTTCCAGCAGCACGTTCCAGGCATTCACCACCCTCTGTGTGAAAACTTGCCCCTTATATCTCTTTTAAACTTTCCCCCTCTCACTTTCATTCAACATTCAATGTCAGCAATATTTTTCTCCCTGAACAGTGTTGTCATTTATTGCCTATTTTTGAAACCTGGAGGCAAATGCAATGTTTAATAATGATGAAACCTACCAATTTATATTGCACAGTTGCTCCCTCAGGAGAAGATGTTTTAGAATATCATCCAAGAGTTGAATCTTATGTTTCACATAAATCCAAACCAGAAGGCATTCCTTTAGCACTGGGCTGATGTTACATGCTTTCTGTTGGAGCTCAGTCACTCGCCGATGGCACTGGCAACCAGTTTTTAACTGAAGATCATAAAGGACATTTTGTAAAAGTAATAAAAATTCCATGTTGTTTTATTTTCTCTACTTGCAGATAACCTCCTTCAGATGAAACTGAACATCATAACATGGAAGGTACTGTGGTCATGTTGCTGTATGGATGGAATAAATAGATCAAAATAGCATCAAGAGGAACTTGATACAAACACATGAAGTATTCATAAAATAACACTATTCACAGCAATTTCCAGGCTCATACATTTTTTGGATGTCATTTACTCACTGCCACAACAGTTTGCCATGCTTCTCTCAGAAATTTATGCTCCAGAGGAATGCAGCTTCCAAAATTGTAGAGTGCCACTTTTGTATGCAAGCCAAAAGTAAGAAAGGGTCCTCTGATAAACAGTCATTTCATTGAGCAATATCATCAAAGTAGTTATCAGAATCATTCATTAGTATTTCATGTTGAACTTGCTAGCATGGTAATGCAATTAAGGCAAAGTACAATTGATTCTTCTGATAGAAAATATGATTTATTAATGTACACAACAGTTTTATTTAAAAAGATAAAAATGCCCAAGCTATGGGTGATCATGGAGTTTAGAAACTATGGGCCACAGGTTTTGCTACCCAGGTGGGCAGCCCAAGTCAGGAACTTTTCCAGCTTTTCACTCTTTGGAGACAGGGGCAGAAAGTGTCAGGCATGCTGCCCCAGATGCTGATTGAAGGCGGCCACAGGGGCTGTCAAGTACCACGGCAAGCTGTTTTAAAGGTCCACCTTGTTTCTTTGGGATTTTGTCTCAGCTATTTTGTTAAATTTTAGATCCTCTAGCCTTTATTCCTCACATCCCATCAGCCCTCCCACCTACTCCCTATGTCACCTATATGCCCCCATGCCAACTTCATGCCAACCCATTTCCCCCACTCAGCCTCATGGCTCCTTGTAGCATTATGCCAACTCATGCTAACCCATCCACATTCTTGGCCCTTACACTTTCCATGTCAACGCACCCACTATCCACCAGACATCAGCACATTGCTGATATGAAAAAAATAAAGGCCTAAATGTCTATTATAATCTTTACTATATTTTTAAAAATACTCTCATTCATGAAAGCCTATTCAAAATCTTTAAATCACCCCAAGTGTTTAATCCCTTGTTAAAACAAAAAACTTCTGTTCATAATGCCACATCAAAGACAGTTAATCCTTTCATCACTCTTAGGCTGTCAATCAATATGTCAATTTAGGACTCACCGCTATAATAATTATGGCTTGTGGAAAGTAGCGAAGCAATTGTAACAACACAGTTAACAACAGCATAATAACCTTTGGGGAAATGTCAACAAACAGCTATTCTAAGTGCTTGAACATTTTTTTTCAACCCTCACTGACATGGATAGCCTATTTTCTTTCACTTTTAAATGGCTTGGAATTTTAATAATTTCATATCATGCTAGTTTTACAGATCTTATATGCCTTCAACAATATTTATATCTACTCTAAAAATGTGTGATTCCCACACTGAGTGTTATGGCCCTTGCTACAGCAAAGTAAATCAAATTTCAAAGCAATAAATATATAATAGGAATAAAGGGTCATATTTATATATATATAAGAAAGTTACAAAAAGTATGATCTATTTGGTTGAAGTTGAGGAACATGAAGGGATCTCATAGTCAATTCAGAGTTTATTAAAGATCAGTAGAAAAGATACATAGGAACAGATTTGCAGACATACAAGAGAAAAATCCACAAAAATGAGACCTTCTTTTGATCTTACCAAAAACTGGCAGAGAGTTGTTTCTGTTGAGATCTCACCACAATGTACCAAAAAAATCAAGGAGTGTGCTTCACACCGTCATACAGGAGGCAGGGCCTCAACACACCAGCAAACTCGGCTGCACAGGGATTGGGGCATCATCTTTAAAGGACACCCCGATAAACCCCCCCCACCCCAGCCCACCACGGAGTTCTCAGGGGCTCTGCTCCCCACCCCCAATCGGAGTTGGCACTTCTCTATCCCCCTTGATCATTGGCCCCATCATCGGCCTCTATCCCTGCCTGTACATCAGCCCCTTCTCCCCCCATCCCCACAGCATGAGCTTGCACCCGCCTCCACCCTCCACCCCCAACGGCCATTGCTGGCATCCCCAGCTCCTCCTTCCACTCCTGGCCTCCATCACATTTAAATGAATCCCCCACCACACCCTTCCCCCCAATGAGGCTCCACTTGGGCCCACCCATCGGCAGAGGATAGCACTGTCAGGTTGATACTGCCAGGTTGGCATAGACATGGTGCCAACATGGCAGTGCCAACCTGAGCCAAGGGGCAGTGCCAGGCCTCTGTCTGGCCATGTTCCTCTCCCCCAGGGGCTATAGTTACCTTTGCACCCCCAGGGAGATCCCCATTACAGGTTCACTTGTTGAAAAACTGCACCGGCATGACGTCACACTGGCACTATATATAACGGTTGATCAATGACTGGGGAGCGGGCAGGTTAATAACTTTGAAATACATTCAATTCATGTAAAGAACAAAGAACAAAGTACAGTGCAGCACAAGAAAAGGCTCTTTGGCCCACCGAAGCCTGCACCGATCATGTTGTCCTATCTAGACCAACCACCTGTATCCCTCTATACCCGCCTGTTCATGTGTCTATCCAGATAAGTCTTAAATGTCGCTAATGTGTCTGCCTCCACCACCCTCTGTGTAAAACAAACACACAATCTAGGCTTTCAAAAGATCAGGGACCCTTTTAAAAGGAGCTCCAACTTTAAAAAATAAAAATAGAAACCCAACCCCCACTGCAGAACTGCCCTCAATACTTCTCTCACGGAAATGCGCCCACCTCGCCACTGAACACCCCCTAGCACTTCCCCTATGGAACTAATCCTCTCCCCTCCTGCCATGGAATACCCATCCATGCAACATGTGAGCATGAACCTGGTGACACACTGGCGAAGGGCGGTAAAACTCCGAGATTGAGAACTCGCGAGCAATAACAGCAACTTCCGGATCCCCAAACCCGCACATAACCCGCACTACCCAGCCAGGCAGTGCCAGAGGGCAGTGCCTGGGCATGACTCTCTCTCACCCTCGGGGGTGCTGTACTCACCTGTGCACTTCCGGCAGGTTCTGCTGGCTAGCTACATGTCCTGGGGCACCTGTCATTGATTCATATCAGTGTGAATGGACAATTCAACAGAGCGGGACTATCAAGCTTAAAAGCTTGATAATGATATTTAAATCTATTCAAATGGGGATCCCAACTTTCAAAGTCAAGATTCCTGTTACATCATTAGCATGGACAGGAACAATCCATCTGGGAAATCCCATCTGTATTAACGCCGTTTTGGGTCTCCACTCCTGTTACCTTTTTCACCCCTGAAAATGGGAGCAGAAAATCCCCCCCAATGTCCCAGAGTACACTGTCCTTATATACACAATATTGATGTGTCAGATCTCTAGTTAATGCTACCCCACAGGTCATTGATAATTGAGTGACTCAAAAATAATGGCACTCAAGGTCTGCACTATTGTTTGCCTCCTTCCTCCTTCCTATGGCTGGGTAGGCATTAACTCTTGGATGTCTGAAAACAGGAAATCTGAATCATAGAAATCAGGAAATCTGAAATCTCCACACCAAGATAGAATCATAGATCATAGAATTTTAGAATACTGACAGTACAGGTGACAGCCATCGGCCCATCTTGTCTGCACCGACTCTGACAGAGCAAATCACCCAGGCTCTATCCCCAAAACCCCATGTATTTACCCTGCTAATCCCCCTAACCTACACACCTTTGGACACTATGGGGCAATTTAGCATGGCCAATGTACCTAACCTGCACATCTTTGGACGATGGGAGGAAACCGAAGCACCCGGAGGAAACCCACACAGACATGGGGAGAATGTGCAAACTTCATACAGACTGTCACCCAAGGCAGAAATTGAACCCAGGTCCTTAGCACTATGAGACAGCAGTGCTAACCACTGTGCCGCCCTTGATCTATATCATTAATATATATCAGGAAAAGCAAAGGTCCAATACCTATTCCAGGGGAACACCACTACAAACCTTCCTCCAGCCTGAAAAATATCCATTGTCCATTATTCTTTGTTTCCTATTACTTAATCAATTCTGTATCCATGTTGCTACTGTTCCTTTTAGTCCATGAACTAAAATTTCTTTCACAAGCCTGACCTTGACCACCCAAGTGAGGTCATTGGAGTTTTTGTGGCACTGCTGCTTAGGTGCAAACACCATGAATTGACTCCCTGGTCACACTTCTCCCACTCCCTTCTGAGGGAGATCCATAAGCGCCCCCTTGTTCCCATGGCTCCCTGGCAAGTCTCCGCCTGACAACCTGCACAATAAATGCTTCGTAGTGTTGCATCCGTCATCTATTTGGTGTTCCATTTTCCAGGCTTTCAATTCCAACACTTATTCAGTACAATTTCCCTTTAAATGGACAACCTGCCTTCAAGAAGCAAAGCTGGCCACAGCACGTGCTTTCGCACAAAGCTGCTTTGCCCCCTGCTAAGCACAGTGTAGGCAACAGAATGACACTGAAGCCTTCAGCAGAGAATCGCTCTGTCATACTCTACAATCATAGTAATAAGATGGGAGCACCAAACTTGCATGCTGCTTACCTCCAATGGAACTGTCATGGGTAAGTTGCAAATCCAAATCCGTCACCATAGGAAATGGGAAAGACAAACTTTTGGTGCACAGAGTTTAGTCAATTAAAATTATTTCATATAAAGTTTCTTTTTCCATTTTCCCTAGTGGACAACTGTTGAAACTATTTACTTTTTTACACTGAGACCTTGCACAGAAGAAAAAATATTACTTTAACATAACAACAAACATTATAACTAATAAAGCAAGCCCTGACCATTACTGTGCTATGCTGTCAGATTCCAATCATTACTTTCATCTTCATGAGCCACTGAAAATACTAAAATTACATACAATGGATCCCATTCAAAATTATTCACAAAGTGATTGACAATACAAAGTTAGTTCTGTAAGTTTAGAAAATTGTCACAGTTGTTTCTTTTTTCAAAAGTTACTTTTATTTTACTATTTGAGTTTGAGGACTACACAATTTGATGTGGAATTAAAGCATTAACATTCAGTACTCCTCACCTGGCTACATAAAATTGTGTTCAGTTCTTTATCCAAAGCATCAGTCCTCTGACTAGATCCTTCACTTGATTTCAGAGAACCACAAATTATCTCTCCTGTTCTAATAATGAAACGAACACCCAGCAAAACACTTGGATACGATTGATAACAGACTGCACGCTCTGGAAGACCTAAGAACATAAGAATGATATTAGAAATAGCGCATTTTATTATCAAGTCTGGAAGGATTAATTAAGTGTTTTTGAGGAAAGCATTGATAATGATGGATTTGAAAGGGAGATGGACAGTATCTGAATAAAATGTCAGCTCACAATGTCACCCCCACAATTCACCAGAAAACCTGCAAAAACACTCCTAAGTACTTTCCTAAGCCGTGCATTGGCAATAATAGTCCAACTTACCTTACCTGCAAGTTGGATAGCTGACCATATATATATAACATTAGCAGTGTTCTCTTTTGGAGCTGAACACATCCTCCTTTGAGTGGATTGCCCATGCATCCTGTGGACCTGTGTGGTCGAAGTTTCAAGAAGTTTCAAAATAGCTGCTTAATGTAATAAACTGGCCAGTTAGGACACTTCCAGAGTGCGCACGCATTAGTGCCTTTCCCAGCTTGGGACACCCCGGAAGAGCTGCAGCCACCATTCTGAGTAATTTGTGCTACTGGGGCAAGGGCATCAAAGGTCGGCACAAGGAAGTAGTTGAAATAAGTATTGCGATGAATGGAAGACCAATGCTAGGCATTAAGAATTTAGTAAGTGTGGTTGTAAGTGGCTTGATTTTTTTTTAAGCAGGGATGGACTTAGGAGGAAGAGGAAGGAGTGTTGGGTGGAGATGAGGATGTCAATGGTGATATATACAGTAGTCAGAAATAGCTGTCTTTGATAGAAACTAGTAGGGTATCAAAGTCCATACGATACAGCAACTTGGGGTAGATAGTTGTGAATTTGACTATGTGATTTTTGGAAAAGAGGAAGTTTAGAGATGGCAAGCAATCAGTGAATTTAGAGGTCAAAGAAGCTGAAGTAAAGATTGAAATAGCCAAGGATGATGAGTTGGTCAATGCAGGGGCTGAAAGATGAAAGGAGGGGAGGACAATGGGCTCATTAGTTCAGGGTGGATTTTGGGAGGGCGTTATATAATGATTATGAGGCTGTTGAAGGAGAGGCCAGAGGGCTGGAAGACAGTGAAAGGTTTAAAAAAGAAATTTTTGGTCATTTGGAAGCTCTTCCACATGCTCCAGAGCTTTGTTCTAATCCAATATTTGTTGGAATCTTTAGACTTGTTTTTATCCTGTTCCTTTTGGTGTTTTGCATGTAAATAGCTTTATAATGCTTCATTCTAAGGAATGTCCAGCACTGCTCTAGCCACGTAGTTCCTCACTCCCCATTGAACTACAGTTTGATGATGGATGACCAAGGTTGTGTTTGATCCTGAGATTACAAACTGTAGTTGTATACAATTCTGCTGCTGATGGCAATAGTGCTTTATGGATATCCATTCTTATTCTGCTTAGGGTGATAAAACCATACCACACAATAGAGGGTGTTTCAATGTGAAGGAGAAATTTTGGTTCACAAAGACTGATATCATCTGCAACAGGTGTGTTGTTGAGAAAGGGGTTGAGGAGGTTCACTTGTGCTGTTGGCTCACTTATTCCCTGGCATAGGCTTAGCCTGGTGGTTATGCCCCTCAGAACGTAACCAATTTAGGTTGAAATTAGCAGGTGTTTTTCTTGGGCTTAATCAAATCAAAGCCATGAAACAGAGTCACCAGAATGTTGGTGATACCTAGGGCCAAGCTCACCACACTACATACCAATGTTTCCACTTCTAAAGAGTCAATATGGCTAGTGGGATAGGGATAGTTAGAACCATGTTATTTAGAATCTATATCAATGATTTGGATGAAGCCCTACCCCCTCCCCCCTCTCTCTCCCTCCACCTCATTAATGGAGACCACTTATTTTAAACTCTGCTCCCTAGTTCCAGTCTCTCCCATAAGGGAGAAACAACTTTATCAGCATCTATTCTGTCGAATCCCCTCATGATTTTATATATTTTATTAAGATCAACTCTCATTCGTCAATGGACACAGGCTCAATTTGTCCAACCTTTTTTCATGAGATCCCAGGTATCAGAGCAGTAAATATTATCTGAATCACTTATAATGCAAAGATGTGTGGGTTAGGTTGATTGGCCATGATTAAATTGCCCCTTAGAGTCCTGAGATATGTAGGTTAGAGGGATTAGTGGGTAAAATATGTCGGGATATGGGTGTAGGGCCTGGGTGGGATTGTGGTCGGTGCAGACTCGATGGGCCGAATGGCCTCTTTCTGTACTGTAGGGTTTCTATGATTTCTATGATATCCTTTCATAATTAAGAAGACTAAAACAATACACAGTGCTCTAGATGTGATCTCACCAACACCCTGAACAACTTAAGGTAACATTCACAAGTCTGCTGACAAGCTGTGCTATGCAGCCAGAATTTACTGGTATATGCCATCAAATATTTTTGGTATCCTGGGCCCTCAAAATCAGCATTTGGGTCTTCTACAGCAAAAACTAGTTTGTGATCTCAACCTTCAGTGAGATTGTAAAAGGGGCAAGCTATTCCTCTGCCTTAGCTCTTGCACAGTTGTGAGGAGCGATTCACCATGTGAAGAGTCCCATTTTTGCCTCCCCTCTAAAGTTCAAATGGAGTTTGTCTCTGAGCTGCTGCTTGTAAGGATCAGACTGAGTGATGGTACATCTTGAGGGAGAGTGACCTTCCTCTTGCTCAAGCAGCAAAATACCTCCACAATTTGAAATAAAGTTTAGATACAGGAATCTGAAACAAAAACAGAAAATGCTGGAAACTCTCAGCAGGTCTGACAGCATCTGTGGAGAGAGGCTCTACTCTCTCTCCACAGATGCTATTTACCTGCTGAGATTTTCCAGCATTTCTGTTTTTGCTCTACAATTCGAAAACCTAAAATCAAAGAAAGGAAAAGGAGTTGTATTTTAGTGTGCAGAGTAGCAGAGATGAGTGTCTAGTGAAAGCTGTTTGTCATGCAGTGTGTGTAGAGTGAGAATGGAAAAAGAGAATTCAGTATGAAGAAACCCTACAGCATGTCTCTTCTCAAGCACTGCCACTCAGCTAAATAATAATTCTCCCCCAGCGATGATGTCAGCATATTTTCTTCCATTGTGAAGAGGATGTGCAGTTAACTCTGCCTCCTCTGGTGGCAAATTCCTGGATCAGGTTGCGTACAAACTTCTCGTGAAATATTTAGAAAATGTGTGAACTCTTGACGTAATGTAGTAAGATGAGGTGTGGGGATAAGAGAGTTGCAAAGATGATAATTGGGTAAACATGAGGATTCGGAGGTGAAGTGCACACAAGAAATGTTTCTATAAATTGTTGTCCTGTGTTCTGTCCCCAGTGGAACAGTAGTCCAACCATACACTACTGGCACAAAAGCAAAATACTGTGAATGCTGGAAATCTGAAATAGAAACAGAAAATGTTGGAAATACTCAACAGGTCAGCCAGCATTTGTGAAGAGAGAAAGTTTCAAGTCAATGACCTCACACCACTAATACTCACCAAAAATCAGTAAATAAGATGTTACCCATACTTTTCAGACTACCTACCTTTTATAATTCAAATTACCATTGCAGTGCAAAAAATTCATTCAGAAGACATATATAGGAATGTCAGCTTAGGTCAGAAAATTACAAAATCTGATAATAGTAAAATTGATGGTGAAAGGGGCCCATAATACCACATAATTTTAAATGGCCTTTGTAAAATAACTGTAACAACTGTAATTGACTATCAGAAAGACATACTAACAAAAGGTCTTCGAAGTCTCACTCTTTTGAAAACCTAGGTTTCAACTTTTTTTTTATTCATTCGTGGGACATGGGTGTCGCTGGCTGGCCAGCATTTATTGCCCATCTCTAGTTGCCCTTGAGAAGGTGGTGGTGAGCTGCCTTCTTGAATCGCTGCGGTTATGTTCTGTGGATTGACTCACAATGCCGTTAGGGAGGGAATTTGATCCAACGACTGCGAAGGAACGGCGATATATTTCCAAGTCAGGATGGTGAGTGACTTGGAGGGGAACTTGCAGGTGGTTGTGTTCCCATTTATCTGCTGCCCTTGCCCTTCTAGATGGAAGTGGCCATGGGTTCGGAAGGTGCTGTCTAAAGATCTTTAGTGAATTGTTGCAGTGCATCTTGTAGATAGTACACACTGCTGCTACTGAGTGTCGGTGGTGGAGGGATTGAATGTTTGTAGATGTGGTGCCAATCAAGTGGGCTGCTTTGTCCTGGACGGTGTCAAGCTTCTTGAGTGTTGTTGGAGCTGCACCCATCCAGGCAAGTGGGGAGTATTCCATCACACTCCTGACTTGTGCCTTGTAGATGGTGAATAGACTTTGGGGAGTCAGGAGGTGAGTTACTCGTCACAGTATCCCTAGCCTCTCACCTGCTCTTGTAGGCACTGTGTTTATGTGTTGAGTCCAGTTGAGTTTCTGGTCAATGGTAACCCCAAGGATGTTGACAGTGGGGGATTCAGTGATGGTTACACCATTGAATGTCAAGAGGCAGTGGTTAGAGTATCTCTTATTGGTGATGGTCATTGCCTGGCATTTGTGTGGCGCGTATGTCACTTGCCACTTGTCAGTCCAAGCCTGGATATTGTCCAGATCTTGTTTGCTTGTGAACATGGACTGCTTCATGGACTGCAAGCCAATACATAATTTAAAGGGCAAGGAATTTTCCTAATGTATTAAAAACATTACTCCTTTAGTGAACTCCACCAAAGTAAATTAACTGTTTATTTGGGTTGTGTGACCTTGCTATATTTATCTATATAACAAGTGGTTGCACTGCACAAAACGTTTGCTGGCTGTGAAGTACTTTGGAACATCCTAAAAAAGTCACAGGAGCTCACAGGCACAGGGCGGCACGGTAGCACAGTGGTTAGCACTGCTGCTTCACGGCTCCAGGGACCTGGGTTCGATTCCCGGCTTGGGTCACTGTCTGTGTGGAGTTTGCACATTCTCCTCGTGTTTGCGTGAGTTTCCTCCGGGTGCTCCGGTTTCCTCCCACAGTCCAAAGATGTGCGGGTTAGGTTGATTGGCCATGCTAAAATTGCCCTTAGTGTCCTGGGATGCGTAGGTTAGAGGGATTAGTGGGTAAATATGTAGGGATATGGGGGTAGGGCCTGGGTGGGATTGTGGTCGGTGCAGACTCGATGGGCCGAATGGCCTCTTTCTGTGCTGTAGGGTTTCTAAGATTCTATATAAATGTACTTTATCTATACAAGAAACTTTTATTTGATGGGTTTGGCATGTTGTATGTCAGGCATCTCTAAAAGAAGCAGGCAATGTAATTCTTGTTTTAATTGGAACGTGTTTAGCAGAAATAATTCTTACATACATGATATTCAATAAGTTGGTTTTAACATGGGCTTTACCTGCTAAGTAAATATGAAGGCGATATTTACATTCCTTAAAAGCTTGTACAAGTCCAGTCAGGTGGAAGATAAACAATCTTAGAAATGTCAGAAATCCAAGCTATTGAAAGAGGAAAAGTAGATACTTTTTAAAATGAGAAAAAACATTGCATGTTGGCTTTTGAATAAAAAATTCTTAAAGAGCTAAGTCTTTCAATATAATTTACTTTCAATTAAAGTTTTTTAAAAATCACTAACTATTGATGCCCTTTGTTCAAGTTTCATTGTGATCCGCTTTATCAGACATGTCAGCCAGAAAGATGCATTTGAATGACAATCACTGGCAACCAAATATGGCATACCTCAGAAGTGTATTGTATTTCATGGAGATGATATATAATACACTTTGAACAATCTCATACAACTTTCATTTTTATACACTTGGTACTGAAAAAAACAACCATTCGCAACACCTATTCAAAGCTTTTAAATCTCAAGCGGTTAATCTCCTATAAATACAAACCAATTTCTATTCAGATCCCATATCAAAAACAGCTAATCCTCTAATAGCCTCTTTAAGCTGTTAATCAAATTAGGAGCTCTTAACCCACTGCAAAAGCAACTGTCGCTTTTCAAACTCAGCCAAGCATTCATAATGACATAGAGCTAGACCTTGGGGAAATGCCAATGTAAAGCTCTGTTGAAAATGCATGACAATATGCTATCTTTTTTTCTAACCTATGATTGTCAGTCAAATCAGTCCACCAGAAGGATATCTGTTACTCTGACAGCTGCAGCCTGTGTTTGAAAATTTAAAAGAGCAGGGTATTTTTAAAAGCCTTCTGATCATTACAGTCATACAGGCCTGGTCTGCTCTTCAAGAATATTTATATCCACCCCATCAATTTATGGCTCCCACACTGCAGGTTAAAGCCCTTAGACCAGCCAAAACAGGATCTGTTTATGGCACTTGATTCAAATGGCCCTGCTGAGTTCAGGTTTCCAGCTCCCTTTCCTCTATTGGTAAAAATTGGATCTGTCAGAAATGGGGGTGGGATTTCTGCATCCAAGTCCTGCCTGCCATTTTTAACGATTCTTCTTTACTCCGTAAAACTCCAGTGCTTTGTGTTTCAGTTCCTATGACCTTTCACCTTTACTGCGGAATGGCTTTCATATGCCTTAGAAACTTTTCTAACTTGTATCTAAGTTTTTTATCATTGCAATCCTGTTTTATGCTGTGTAATGTGATGTGACTTTTTAAAAAATTCTCTTCAGTCCTTTCAGTTCAGTCCTTCACTGACCCCCAACTCTGGCCTCTTGTGTATTTACTTTTCCTTTGCGTCAGCCATAGAACCATAGAAATGTTACGGCAGAGCAAGAGGACATTCAGCCCATCATGTCTGCATCAGCAACCATGGCTGTTAGTTGCATTCTCACCTCTAAATCATGAGATTCCAAGTTCAAGTCCCACTCCAGGAATTTTTGGTATGTTACTGCTGACGAAAAGTACCTATTCCTCCACCATTTCTTTGTTCCCATTACTACTTCTCTAGCATCATTTTCCAGCGGTCCAATGTCCACTCTAGCCTCTCTCTCTCACCCTTTATATATCTTTAAAAAATTATTGTAATCTTCTTTTATAATTACTGGCTAGCTTATCCTCATATTTCATCTTGTCCCCTCTTATTTCTTTTTTAGTTGTTCTCTGTTGGTCTTTAAAGGCTTCCCAATCCCCTGGTTTAGGGGATTTTCACAGTAACTTAATTGCAGTGTTAATGTTAGCCTACTTGTGACACTAATAAATAAACTTTAATCTTCGCCACATTGTAGGCTTTTTCTTTTGTTTTTATGCTGTCCCTGACTTCCCTCGTCAGCCATGGTTGCCTTGTCCTCCCTTAGTATGCTTCTTCTTCCTTGGGATTAAATTTTGTTGTGTCTCCTGAATTACTCCCAGAAACTCCTGCCATTGCTTTCCACTGTCTTTCCTGCTAGGCTCCTCTCCCAATCAACTCTGGCCAGCTCCTCCCTAATGCCTCTGTAGTTGCCTTTACTCAACTGCAATATCATTACACCTGATTCCAGCTTCTCCCTCTCAAACTACAGGATGAAGTCTGCTGTTTATTTTTAGATACATCCTGGCAATTAGCTCCAAAAAGCAAAGATTGATAGAATGACTAAAACAAGGGATATAACAAAGCATACAGGGCATAAGTAACTATGATCAAAGGAAGGCAAAATCAAAAACTAGTATTCATTTTTTTCCTGCTTTGTAATATAATATCAGTCAGAATGTAGCCTGCTTGAAACTCCAGAGTGGAGTAATGTTCCCTCAATCTTGAATGTACATCAACTATGCCTATTTGGTAAAATGCCTGTGCCATTAAAAAAATCCTTTCCTTTGTAAACTGTGTAAAACATTTTACTCTCTAAAGAACCAGATACCACAAGCTGCATAAAACTCTCTCTCCCCTTGAAAGAAGTATTAGAACTTTGTTCAGCACTTTTCTATACTGTTCTAATTGAGCTTTCTGGGAAATTGAAAGTCAAGCAATGTAATTTTAGCATCATGAGTCTAATGAATTGTATGTTCAACATCGGAAATGCTGAGGTAGACATTTCAGCCCTGGAAGTTGGCCAAATTCTGCATTTATAAGTTAATCTGTAAACTAAAGTGTTGCAGCACCTATTTTAGCAATGGGGGAGTTACTTGTTTTGGCATAGACAAAGTTCAGGCAGGACAGACACCTTATAGCAAAAGCCTGGTGTTGTCAAATTTTGCCTGCATGCCTTGGCAGTAATCTGACAAAGCAGATCACTATCTGATATGGAATCAGTGAAATTAAAAACCAGATAGGTTCTATAATAGGTAGATGATCCACTGTCAGAATGCTGTCCAGGCAGTAAAGTCAATTTCCACAATTTGGTGCTTGCCAGACTTACTCGACATGTCATGAGGTCTTGGACTATACATACACCCAGTCCCACTGTACACCTTCTGTAACTTTATTATCTACTTTGCTGTATGGATTAGCCACCTGGAGGGCCCTGATTATGGATTTTAGTGAGACAGACTTCTGGAGAATTTAAAGAAACACTGATGGCAATCATCCCAAAAAATGTAACTCCAAAGCTTTGTGAAGAATCTAATTTTCAACTACAGAATGTCTTGCCTTGTTATTACATTATTCTGTTTACAGAGGTTATTTGAGTTGTTATTGTAATTTGATCATGTACCTTTATTATCTTGACTTCACATGTATAGAGATATGACTGCTTTACTGCATCAACACAAATCCAGTACAACACAGACTCAGCGAGGAAGAACAAAACAGGAATCTGGTCTGGATGCAATGGTGCATGATCCAAAGAAAGCAAGAGAATGTCCAGAGCCTCTTGAGAAAGAAGAAATTTTTTTAAAAATGCATCAGCACAGAAGCATATAGCATGACTCCCAAGGTCAAACAAGTTTATAAAATAATTTCCAATTAACTGTTTCATCCAACCTAATTAACTTTTCCACAAATTGCATTTTCTTGTATTATACTGGAATAAAGTCCAAATGCCCAAAATTCCAATCAGGCCCTGGGCAGCAACAAGAGATGAAAAATGGGGGTAGAACCAGAGATGTCTAAACTTGTAGATGGATCTTCCACCTGCCTGTTCCCCCAAATCAAGAGACAGTATTGGGTTTGTGTTATGTTGCAAGGTATTTGTTAATAAGAACCATAAGCAGGAGTAGGCCATTTGGCCTCGAGTATGCTCTGCCATTCAGTAAGATCATGGTAGTCTCAAATCCACTTTCCTGTCTGCCCTCTATAACCCTCAACTCTCTTGTCAATCAAAAATCTGTCTAACTCAGCCTTGAATATATTCAATATCCAAGCCTCTACCTCTCTCATGAGAAGAGAGTTCCACAGATTTATGACCCTCAGAGAAAAATAATTCTCCTCCTATCCATCTTAAATGGGAGACCCCTTATTTTTAAACTGTCTTCCTAGTTCTAGACTCCTCCACAAGGGGAAACAACCTCCCAGCATCCACCCTGTCAAGTCCTCTCAGAATCTTACATAAGATCAACTTTCATTCTTCTAAATTCCAATGAGTATAGGCCTAACCTGCTCAACTTTTCCTCATAAGACAACCCTTTAATGATCACAAAAGTAGAAAGATTATGCTACAATTGTGAAGGGCATTGGTGCGACCACATCTGGAGTATTGTGTACAGTATTGATCTGATTATTTAAGGAAAGATGTAAATGCTTTAGAAGCAGTTCAGAGAAGGTTTACTGGACTAAAACCAGGTGAGTTGTCTTATGTGGAAAGATTGGACAGGTTAGGCTTGTTTCCACTGATGTTTAGAAGAGCAAGTGACCACCTGAGTGAAACCTTTACGATCCCGAGGGGTTTGACAGGGTGGATGTGGAAGGGACGTTTCCTCTTTTGGGAGAATCTAGAACTAGGGACTCCTGTCTAAAAGTAAGGGGTTGCTCATTTAAAACAGAGATGAGGAGATAAATTTCTCTCAGAACGTCATGAGTCATTGGAATTCTTCCTCAAAGTTGGTGGAAGAAGAGTCTCTGAATATTTTTAAGGCAGATATAATCTTAGGAATAAAAAGGTGCACGGGGGTAGACAGGGATGTGAGGTTGAGGTTACAATCAGATCAGCCATGATCTCATTGAACGGCGCAACAGACTCAAAAGGCCAAGTGGTCGACTCCTGCTCCTAATTAATATGTTCATATGTTCATTCCAGGAATCAGCCAAGTGAACCTTCTTTGAACTGCTTCCAATGCCTTTTATATCCTTCTTTAAGTAAGGAGGCCAAAACTGTACACAGTACTCCAGATGTGGTCTCCCTAAGGTCCTGTACAGCTGTAGGAACACTTCCCTACTTTTATACTGCATTACCTTTTAAAGCTGAAGATCTTTAATGCAGCCTTTTTCAAGATGAAAAAAACCCTAAATACCACTGAGCCTCTCCACCTTCCAGCAGAGGGATATATCAGACACCCTTACAAGATCATTTGCCCTGAACTTTTCATTGAATCCACAACATGGACAGCCAATGTGTTAACAACTGAGAATGCCCATAGGAATTTTGGTCTTCAAGTATTTATTCCAACACATTACCATTATAAATATTTTGAAAAGAATGACATGCAGAACTACTATTCTTAGCAAATAGTACAAAATAAAGAAAAATCACTCTTTGATCTAACCACATTTCACATATTGCATCACAGCCATTTTATTTCTATATAAATACATGTTTGAAAACATCTTGCCACACTTTCTAAAGAGCAAAATATTAGTGATCACCATCTTTAAGTTAAGGTTTGTTGTATACACATTAGACTAGCTTTACTCGCAACCTATTTTCCAAAAAACAATTCAGCAAACATTCTGTACATGGATCGAGGTAAAAGATGTCTTATAAATGCAAAACGTTAGTTTTTGATTGTTGATTGAGTTTTTAGTTCACAGGAACATCATCCTGCACTGCAACTGTAATACTGCATGGTTTACTTTATAAACGTGTTTATATAATGACCGTTAATTTTCTTTGATAATCTTACCTTCTTGTATTTTTCCTTTACACTGAACCAGCAAAGCTAGTTCTGACCAAGCTAATGGCAGATTAACATGGTTCCCGGAACCCATTGAATTCAATCCAACTTTTCGCTAAGACAGAGAAACAATCAATGAGCATGGAGTTATATACAGTGCAGAAGAGGCCATTTAGCCCATCGAGTCTACACCAACGGAAAAACTACACTAAATCTAAACCTGCGCCAATTCCACATTCCAGCACTTGGCCCATAGCCTTGAATGTTATGGCATTTCAAACATTCATCCACATACTTTTTAAAGGTTGTGCGTTTTCCTGCCTCTACTACCCTACTGAGCAATGCATTTCAGACTCCCACCACCCTCTGGGTGAAAAAGAATTTCCGCAAACTCCCTCTAAACTTCCTGCCCCTCACCTTAAAATTATGTCCTCTTGTTACTGACCCTTTAACTAAGGGGAACAGCTGCTTCCTATTCACTCTGTCCATATCCCTCATAATCTAATACACCTCAATTATTCCCCCCCTCAGCTTTCTCTTCTCTAAAGAAAACAACCCAAGCCTATCCTGCCTCTCTTCATAGTTCAAATGCTCCATCCCAGATAACATCCTGGTGAACTTCCTCTTCACCTTCTCTAGTGTGATCACTAGAGGCGGTCAAAACTGCACATGGTACTCCAGCTGTAGCCTAACCAAAATTTTGTACAGCTCCATCATATCCTTCCTGCTCTTATAATCTATGCCACGACTGATAAAGGCAAGTGTCTCGTATGCCTTCTTAACTATCCAATTAACTGATCCTGCTACAAGCACCTCAAGATCCCTCTGTTCCTCCTCATTTCCTAGTGTCCTACCATACATTGAGAACTCTCTAGTCTTGTTACACCTCCCAAAGGGCATCACCTCGCACCTTTCAGGGTTAAATTCCATCTGACACTGATCTACCCACCAAACCAACCCGTCTATAACTTCCTGAAAACTAAAATCATTTTCCTCCCTGTTACCAACCTGCCAATCTTCGTGACATTTGCAAACTTACTCATTATCCCCCCATATTCTCATCTATATCGTTTATATACATCACGAACAATAAGGGACCTGGTACTGATCCCTGTGGTACGCCACCAGCATGATTTATAGTTGCAGAATTCTGTACTTATTAATACTATGACTGTGTCACTGGAAATGATACATTGTGGTGAGCCAGCAAAGGCAATGTTTTTCATTATGACATTACTTATCAGGATTTGCTATTTGTTAAATACATTCAAAGCATTTTTATTTTGCTGCTGTAGCTCCCATACACCAATGTCAGGCAATAAGAGTGGGAGAGATTCCTGGTCAACCACGTGATGGAAAGAAATTGGAGCCTCTACTATCACTGTCCATAGCTCTTGGCTACACAATGCATGTAAAAGCATCCGACAGGCTGCTGAAATTTTACTCTCAAATGAGCATTGATTGGCAACAGACAGTCCATACGCACTTAGAAAGAGATTGTGCCTTGGAGAGCTGATGGCCAATCGGGCTCAGCGCTGTATTGGCCGGAAGAGGTACTGAGCTGGTGTGCCTGGGACTAAGTGCAGGGAGCCAGTGTGAAGGTGAGTGGTGGGGATCCCAGGAGAAGAGGGTAGGAGATGTCTTGAGGGCCACGGGGTGGTCCGGAGGTATCTGGTCCATGAGGGGTGGACCCCCATGTCAGAAGGGGGCTTGCGATGGAGGTGCCCTCACCCTCCCCCCCATTCTTGCCCTAGAAAGCACCCCAGCCAGCCTGGAAACTTAGATTTCCCAGCAGGAAAGAGGGACAAGGCCAGGCTTCCCTTTCAAAGCCCTGTCCACCCCACCGTAAAACGGTATCTGGGTCAGATCAGGCAGGATTCAAGAAGGAATTCCATCCATGCAATCTCATGCCACTCCCCTGCACACCCTGCCTCAAAACCCACTGGTGGAAGCATAAAACGCAGGCACACGGGGACTTGTAGCTCAGTTGGCAGGTGTAGATCAGATTGGTACCAATAGCACAAACATCAATCCTCATTCAGGGTCTGTTGCCTTGCCCTCCCCGTGGTGAAGCTCATGGCACTGTGGGCAGACCTACCTTCAGGCAGAAAACTGAAGAAATAGTTCTGAGACAATGAGACAAGCAGAACTAAGTGTTTTTCTTGAGCTTGTTGAAAATTATCTGAACTATAACAATGACTGTCTGCCTCCGTGTCTTTTAATTAGGTTTCCTGCTGTAATTTCAAAAAAAAAATCTTTAAAATGTTGCTAGTTTCTGTCAAGATCATAATGGTTGCCTTGTGTGGAAAAATTGAGCAGGTGGGTTTATACTCATTGTAGTTTAGAAGAATAAGGGGTGACCTCATTGAAACATAAGGTTCTGAGGGGGTTTGACAGGCTACACACTGAAAAGATGTTCCCCCTCCTGGCAGAATCTAAAACTAAGGGGTACAGTTTAAATACAAGGGGTCTCCCATCTGAAATGAAGCTGAGGAGGAGTTCTTCTCTCTGACATCGTTCGTGTTTGGACTTCACTTCCACAAAGAGCAATGGAGACTAGTTCATTGCACATTCTAGGCCAGGCAGGAAAGTGGAGGTAAGACACAATCAGAACAGCCATGAACTTACAGAACAGGGGAGCAGGATCGATGGGCTGAATGGCCTGCTCCTAGTCCTATTTTTTATGACTTTATGGAGCAGGTTCTCTGCTCTGTAGCACCATAATCACCCTTTTGGCAGTTCACAAACTTTTCCTCAGTCACTTCCAGCACCAGAATGCAGTGGACGGAGTAAGCCCCAGACTTGTCCCGACAGTGAAAGTGTTTGAATGATGATGGGATACTTGGTGACGGCTCTAGTGGTCCCACGGTCTAGGTTGTAGCATGAATCAGTGAGCAAGAATGTGTGCATTGCTCCAGGTTTAAACAGCATAGTTCTTATCCTCAAGATGATGAACTGGCTGGGTGTATAAAAAACACATATTTCCAATAGTGCCATTCAGGACATCAGGATGTCCCAAAACTTTTTACAGCCTAGAAATACTTTTGAAATGTAGTGACGTATCATGTAGATGGTGAGAAATCCTGAGAGCAAATGCTCCATGAGACTATTCCTATCTGAGTCTCCTATTATCGCTTCTACTGTTAACATGTTAAACAAAGATCCTTCAAGTCATTAAAGCAAACCTTTCATCCAATAATGGTTTATTTTGCACCTTGTTTCTGGTGAGCATTTTTTGAGCCATTTCAATCATTTGTTCCTTTTCCTTTTGCTCTTTTGCTAATTTCAACTCCTGGACAAATTGTTCTGTGACTTCAAAGGGGTTTCTGAAATAAACAAATAGTAATATTGTATAATAGATAACATTAAAAACGTTTTTTCTTTATGTTGCTGAATGAAGAAATGCTACAACTATTTCCAGCTCATTCCAATAACCCCAGAAGAGCAGCTTTATCTCAAGTCAAATGAAGTGAATTTTGGGGATAACTTTATTAACTGATCATAGATATATAGGCTGAAGAGTTTCTGAAATAACTAGGCGTAACCTTGAAACTCTTTCTTTTCTAATCTCCAAGATCAAAGTCAAAACCCACCAGTTCGTGAGCCACAGACAGTCTGTATTTTTCTGCAGATTGAATCAGATCCCAGCAGTGGTCAACAACTTCAGGTCAAAGAGGTTGGTAGGAGGAGAATTAGCTTAAAAAATCATCTCAGATGTTTCTCCTTTCCTCTGCAAAGAGCTTCCCTTTTCTGTATGCTATATAGTAACAGAGCCGTCCCCACCGGTACTATAGTGACCAACCTGTGTTATAATGACAAACCTGTCCCCACCAGTACTGTTCCCAGTATCATACAGCAAAAAGCCTTCCTCCACTCTTACTGTACCCGAGTGTTATGGTAACAAATCTGTCCCCATCAGTACTGTACCCCAGTGTTAAACAGCGACAAACCTGTCCTCACCAGTATTGTACCTCAGTGTTATAGTGACAGATCTCTCCCCACCAGTACTTTGTCCCAGTGATGTACATTGTCAAAGCAGTATCCTCCAGTACTGTCTCCCTGTGTTATAGTGACAGACCTCTCCCACCAGTACTCTACCCCAGTATAATGCTGTAACAGATCTGTCCCCAGCAGTACTGCATCCCAGTGTTATACAGTAACAGACCTCTCCTCACCAATGCTGTACCCTAGTATTATACAGAAACAGACCTGTCCCCACCAGTATTTACCCCAATTTTATACAGTGTCAGACCTCTCCCCAGGAGTATGATATCCTACTGTTATATAATGTCAGACGTTTCCCCAGGAGTACTATATCCTGGTGTTATACAGTGTCAGACCTCTCCCCAAGAGTACAATATCCTGGTGTTACACAGTGGCAGACCCCTTCCCACTAATACTGTGCTCCTGAGTTATACAGTGTCAGACCTCTCCCCATGAGTAGTGTATCCCAGTGTCAGACCTCTCCCCACTAGTACTGTGTTCCTGTGTATTACAGTGACAGACCTCTCCCCACCAGTACTGTACCCCAATGTTAGGCAAGATGTTGGAACTTCATGTTAGTTTTAGATATGTTACTATAGAGTCCTGGATTAGTAATCTGGAGTTGAGTTCAAAACCCACTATAGCAAGTTGCAAAACTGAAATCAAAATAACTCATCATTTCCTAATAGCATCAGAAAATTGACTGTAAAGCTACTGTATTGTCACAAAATGCCAACTGATACACCAATCTTTCTCACAGAAGAGAATTTGCCAGTTCAACATGCATGTTGAGTGCACAGTAGATGAGTGACACTTAATGCCCTTTACACCGAGCAACCAGGTCAGCTGTACACAGGCAACAAGAGATGGACAATAAATTCAGTAATGTCCGCATCTCAAAAAGAAATAGAAGTCAATTGTAAAATGGTAAAAGTATTAATAGATATCAAGGTCTGGACAACAGCTGAAGTAAGTCCTGTAAACATATTTTATGCAAAGTGTGCTGAAACTATGCTATTGATATATTTTATGTTTCTGTAGAATATTTAACATCCAGTTTTTTCCACCGGGAGTCGGTATGTCTGGAAGGAAAACAGCTCAGATGCTGGGAAAGCAAGATAATTACTCATTTTAGCATGTAGTGTTTATTAAGATAAGGCTAATAAACTGTTGTTTATAAATGGAGATTTCCCCTTTTTTTCGCTTAAGGGAATGGCAGCTGGGTATTTTTGGCATATAGTCATATGATGATATGGTTAATGGGAGAAGCTAAGTTTGTAGCATAGAAACAGCTTTTTGTTACAGTTTAGAGTTTTCAGTTTGCTGGCTGGAGCTGTTTAAAAACAAAAAGTATACTCTCTGACTTTCTCTCACACGCACGTGCACGCTCACACGCACACACAGTCTCTCTGACAACTTCAAGACTTTCTAAACTAGTTTATAGCAAGTATGCCTCGGTGTAACTGTATTTAAAGCGATATTTGAGGCTGTGGAAAGAATGATGTTTAATTAAAACTGACAAGGTTAAAGTTAGAAATGAGAGTTGTGTTACAAGTTAAACTGCTTCATTTTGTCAGAATTATGCTTAAACTGTGTTATAAATAAAACTTGTTTTGATAAAAGGTCCCTAATTTATCAGTGAAATTATTCCTGGAGCAGAGCATCCTTTCCTCACAATTATGCCAAAATAAAAAAATAGTTGGGGTCTAGTCTGGCTTCATAATGTACCTGGGCATTCTGGTCTAGGATCCTAACAAAAATTGGGGGCTCTTTCTGGGATTAAAAAGTATAATTCCTTATTTGATTTGGGATTATTGAACTCAAACACTGAGTGTTGGGCTGATGCTTTCTTTCAAGTGTTGCATTCAATTAGTTTAAATACGGAGCGCCTTGTGAAAAATGACTCTTTCAGTGGCTGAAGATTTCCTGGGTGTGGAAGAGGGCACTCGGAGTGGTTTACAAAGGGTAGTAACAAGATTACAAAGTCACAGACTGTGGCTAATCTATGAGTTAGAATGGGAATTAACCAGCATAACATTTCCTGGGTAATAATTCAGATCAGCACATCTGGGCCAAGTATCTGACACTTGCCATAGATAGAATTTATCATAGAATCCTACACTGCAGAAGGAGGCCATTCGGCCAATCGAGTCTGCATCAATTTTCCGATAGAGCATTTTACTCAGGCCCTATCCCCGTAACCCCACATAGTTACTCCACTAATCCTCTAACCTACATATCTTGGGACACTACCTGCCCATCTTTTGACTGTGGGAGGAAACCGGAGCACCCGGATGAAACCTATGCTGACACGGAGAACATGCAAACTCCACACAACCATCCAAGACTGGAATTGAACCCAGGTCCCTGGTGTTGTGAAGCAACAACCATGCATTCCTTTTTATTGCTTTTTTAAAATTAATTCTTGGGATGTGGGCTTCGCTGGCTAGGTCAACATTTATTGTCCAGCCCTAATTGACCTCAAGATGATGGTGGTGAGTTACCTTCTTGAACCACTGTTGAGTTGGGAGTTCCAGGATTTCCAGTGGCAGTGAAGGAATGGTGATATATTTCTAAATCAAGATTAGTGTGTGGCTTGGAGGGAAACTTTGAGGTGGTGGTGTTGCCATTGTCATTCTAGATGGCAATGGTTGTACGTTTGGAAGGTATTGTTTGAGGAAGTTTGGTGAGTTCCTGCAGTGCATCTTGTACATTGCAGTGCACTGCACTGTACATCAGTGGTGGAGGGAGTGAATGGTATGCCAATAAAGCAAGCTGCTTTGTCCTGGATGGTTTTAAGCTTCTTAAGTATTGTTGGAGTCCACTCAACAAGACAAATGGAGAGCATTTCATAATAATCCTGACCTGTGCTTTATAGATGTTGCTTATGCTTTGGGGAGTCAGGGGATGAGATACTCACCCTGGGATTCCTAGCTTCTAACATGCTCTTGTAGTCACAGTATTTATATGGCTAGTCCAGTTCAGTTTCTGGTCAATGGTAACCCCAGGACGTTGACTGTAGGGGATTCAGCGATGGCAATGTCATTGAATGTCAAAGGGTGATGGTTAGATTCTCCCTTATTGGAGATGGTAATTTCCTGCCACTTGCCAGTTCTCAGCCCATGACGGTTATTGTCCAGGCCTTGTTGCGTTTGAACATGGATTGCTTCAGTGCTTTGAATAGTTGTGAACGATGTTGAACATTGCATTCCACTTTCTCAGCTTATGAGAGAAGGTAGGTCATTAACGAAGCAGTAGAAGATGGTTGGACCTTGGACACTACCCTGAGGAACTCCTGCAGTGATGTCCTGAAATTGAGATAATTGACCTATAAATTGGAATAGGTTGGGGGAGGAGGCAGAGTCCTTTGCCCACTTTAAAGATATTGTTGTTAACTACCTTGGTTGCTTTGATGATTACCGCTGGTCAATGGCTTTTTGATGGAATTCTGTAGAACAACTTCTTGCTGTTATTTAAAAACAAACAGAAAGTATGGTTGATTCATCATCTGACCTTTACAAGTCCAAAGTTCTTTTCCAAATAAGGTGCGTCGTTAGGTCGCGTGTACATCCCGTGTTGCACCTTGAATGTTTGAGACAGCCAGTGTCTTTGTATCTGAAATTACCCTTTTGAATTAGCTTTAGCAAAAGGCCTATGTCTTTGTCAACATCTGGATGGTTCCTTTTGTTTCCTCTTGAGATGGGGTAGTGTTTCAATCCACAAGAGAAGTCTAGCCATCCTTCTGCAACCATTTGTCCTTCGGTTAAAGTATAAAAATTAATATTAAGTTCAGAATATCCTGGCAGATGACATTCTAAGCTCAGTGTTAGAGACATTTGGGAAGCATCCCAGGCAGCGCAAATCAGCCCATTGGAAGTTTAAACTTTCCAGACAACTTCATCACAAATGTATGCATCAGAACCTGCCCTCCTCAGCAAATTGGGTGGTCCTATGAAAGGGAGAATGGCACAGAAATGAACTCAAGCCATTGATATGCAGGTGCTGTCCAATCACTGCAGGGAGAACAGTCAATAAGCACTTGAGCAGTGCAGCAGTTTATCACAAACCTGGCATTATGGGGGCATAAGAGGAGGGAAATAGACTTCCTAAAATATAATTAAGATGTCACCTGAACACAAGGAAGGAAGTAGCTAGCAGCTGGAGCACAACTTATGATTTTGGATCTAGAGCAACATCCTCTGCAGGAATGGCAGATGCAGAGGAAAGGGACAAGAGTCAGGAAGGCAAAGGAGGAAATGCCCTCAGATTAGGATCCACTGCTGGAGATCCACACCCTTGAGCTGGCGGAAAATCAGGCGCAGAGTAGATTGCGACTCTCCAGGCAGATGGGCACAGAGCGTTATGCCCACCTTGCAGAACATCTCAAATCTCACAGCATTGCTTATCATGCCCTGCCAGTGGTGACATCAAGTTTAACTTGGTCAACAAAATATGATTGGTCTTATTTTACAGGAAGCACCCAATCAGCTTTCCCACACACAACGGTCACATTGCTTCTAACTGTTGGGGCTCTCTTCAATTAGCTGCTAACCACAGTATCTCACCTTGCAAAAGCTGAGTACCAAAGTAGAATTCCTGACAGATGGTATCTCACAGGAGAAAAAGCTGTGGGTTTCACTTCCATTGCTGAATTCCCCCAGCTGCAGGACACCATTGATTGTACTCCTGTAGTCATCAAGGCATGCAGTCAGATTTAACAACAGGAATGATTTTCAGTCCCTCAACATTCAGCTGGTCTGCATCCACAAGAGCTTCCTGCATTCGTTTTTCTGGCAGTTGCCATAGCTCCTTCATCGTCTGGTAGTCCAGGGTCCATTGCTCTTCATTCCACCCACTAAAGTACTTGAGCGGATTCTTAGAGATGAGGCATAGTGTGTCTACTCATCCCTTAACGAGATCACTCCACTCAGAGTCTCAGAGGCTCAACAGAGCCTATCAACAAAGGCAGGGCTATCAGCAGGCAATGCAGAGTGACATTAGACTATGATTGGTCGAGTTCCCTTAGACAAGGAAAACACTGATGAACGTTGGGGTGAATAGGAGGGAGAGAGGCAGCAGTCAAGGCAAAGATCTCTTGTGTTTGCTTAACTAATTCTTGTAAATTGGCCAAAATGTGCCACGAGGGATGGAGATGGTGAGCCAAACAGTTAACTGGGACTTGGGAAGCAAGCTGTCATCGAGGGGAGTATGGGCAACTCAACCCCCAGGCCATGGTTGAGGAGGGTTGGTGAGGCCATAGCAAGTAGCCAGCAGCAAGGCAAGGTCATCAAGGTGAAGTGTAATGCACCACCTGGATCCAGTGAATTGGCAAAAAAAAGGGAAGTGATGTTTTCCTTTACTAGGGTCAGGGAATAATTTGCAAACGTAACAGTAGACTGCCTTTGAGGTTTCCGAAAAACTCAACCAATTTCTAATTTCCGTCATCAAATTTCTTTTCATCCTCAGAAAATGGGACTTGTGAAGACTTCAGACCTGCTTTTCGCCTCCAATATCAATGTACAAAATATTCTATCATACCCAGTGGAACAGATTTTGGCCATAAGGCAATGTTTTCAGCCAGCCAGCCGGTCAAGAATTGGAATTGCCATTGTCGAGCAGCGAGGGGAGCAGGGGCAACTCGACTCCCCAGGGCTGATGAGGCCAAAAAAAGCATGGTCTTTCAGAAAATTTATATTCATTAAACTATACAAAGATCTGTTAATATGATGTGATACTTTCAATCCAGCAGTCAAAAACACAGAAAATTGAAGGCGAGGCAAGAGGATGAAGCTAGGCAAACACAATTTGTTACTTTATTTTAAAAAGCTCGAAGATTTGAACATTGTACAAACTACACAATCATTCTCATCCACCAGAAGTATGGGTGAATTATCTGAGGACTTAGACTTTCCAATTTCTGGAGATGCCACATCGATTGAAAAAGTTGAACAAGACGAATCTGAAATGGCAAAGGAACTTTCTGTTAAGTTGAGGGAAGAAACCTACCCTGAAGACATTGCCTTATGGCCAAATCTGTTCCACTGGTATGATAGAAAATTTTATACATTGATATTGGAGGCTAAAAGCAGGTTCGAAGTCTTCATGAGTCCCATTTTCTGAGGGTGAAAAAAAATTTGATGACGGAAATTAGAAATTGGTTGATTTTTTCAGAAACTTCTAAAGGTAGTCAACTGTTACGTTTGCAAATTATTCCCTGAGCCTAGTAAAGAGAAACAAGTATTCATCAACGGGTACTCCAACTGGAGAAATGTGGAAGAGATATTGCTGATCATGAAACTTCCAAAGCTCATGTTAAAGCTATGTGTGCATTCGTTCGAAGATTAAATTATCTGAAAGAAGTTATTCTGCGTTATTGGCTCAGTTTGAAAAGGAATGTCCTTATTGGAGAAAAGTGCTGAGATATGCTGTGCCACAGTCAAACTGCCGGAACTACCTCTAAGAGGACATGATGACTCATCATTGTCAACTCAAAGAGGTAATTTTTTAGCCTGCCTTGAATATCTCAATTAATTTGAGGAGCTTCTCGAAGAGCATTTGAAAAGTTATCAATATTGTAGCTCAGGGAAGACCAACGTTTTAGACACACAAAATCTATGATGACTTCATCACGATAATGGCAGAGCGGCTCAGAAATCAATTCACTAATGAAGTAAAAGATGCCAAATACTATTCCATAATAATTGATTCAGCACCAGATGCAAGTCATGTGGACCATTAATTTTAAGATATGTGACTAGTAATAGTGAAGTTGAGCGATTTCTTTGTTTCGTCGAGCTGCAGTCCCACACTTCGGAGTGTCTGTAGACAACTGTTTTGGAAATCAATTCAAATTTAAGTTTGGACATCAAAAATTGTCATGGGCAGAGCTTCGATAATGCCTCATTTATGGCAGGAAAATATTCAGGTCTACAAGCAAGACCGAACAATGAAAGCCTTGTGCATTATTCATCCTATGTTCCAGTCACACCTTGAATTCAACCTGCAATGCAGCAGCTGAATTGTGTGAAACAGCTGCACAGTTTTTTGACTTTGCTCAAAACATGTATGCCATTTTTCAGTATCCACGAATTAGTGGAATATGTTGCAATCATGCTTGGAACAGGCAAAATGGAAAGCATTGACAGTCAGAAGAATTTGTGACACCAGATGATCCACTCATGCAGATGCTGTTTTGACTTTGAAAATGAACTTGTTGATATAAGGAAACCTTATCAGACATAGCCCATCAAATTCAAAAAAGCCATGTGTGAAAGCTGAAGCAAAATCCTTAGCAGAGAAGCTTTGAAAAGTACAATATTGCTGTTCTTATTGTTTTGTGGAACCATTTACTTCAAAGAATTAATGCCATCAGCAAATCACTGCAAAATGTTGATGCAACTTTATTGAATACTGCACAATTATTAGTATCAGTTAAAACCTTTGTCATGGAAGTCTGAACTGACTATAACTCAGTGGAAGCAGAGGCACTAACATTAGCAAAAAATACAAGTTCCTCTGATGATGAAAAGCTTACAAGAGGCAGGAACTTTTTTTTTGAAGAAAAATAGAGACAATGGGCCTGATTTTACCATCACGTTGTGCCTGTTTTCGGGTGTGAAAAATTGGTAAAGTCGGGCGTGAGGCAAGTAGCACCGGTCCGCGCCCGCCTCTGCGCCTGTTCCCCCTTTACCAAGGCCCGAAAATGGACGCGATCGGAATCATGCCCGAATTGGACGCAACGGCCATTTAAGTGCATTTGAATTCTTTTAAATTGAATTAATGGGCTGCACACCCAACTTTACCAGCTCTTCCTCCTTAACTACCGCATTCACCAATCCCGAATTGGCGCGAAACAGACATGCTCCATAAAAGTCCAATTTGGGCACTCCTTCAGTGAGATTTAGTGAGGAGGTAAGTGCGTAGCGTCCAACGGCTCTCTGCTGCTCACGGGTGTCCTGTTGTTGTGGCCATTTTCTTTCTCGGGTCGGTGGCGGCTCTGCAAGTGTGTGAGGGGGAGGGGGCTGTTGCTCTGCAGGGTCTCCAATGTCCAACTTGCAGCACGGACCCAGGTCTCAGCAGTGACCTCGGGTCTTGCGGTGCTGCTGGGTCCTAGTGCACTCAGCTCACTTCCAGCTGAAGGATGTGCACAAAGCCCTTGCAAATTGCACTGCTGCAGCCTCTCAACTTTGCAAGGCACTGTGATTGTGGGGAGCATATGGCTGGGGGAATTAGCAGGGGGCTGGGATAATGGAGAGCATGTGGCTTGGGGAATTGGGGGAGCTGTGATTGTGGGGAGCACGTGGCTGGAGCAATTGGGGGGGGCTGGGATAATGGGGAACATGTGGCAGGGGGAATTGGGGGGCTGGGATAATGGGGAGCCTGTGGCTAGGGAATTGGAGGGGCTGTGATTGTGGGGAGCATGTGGCTGGGGGAATTGGAGGGTATGGACAGTGACTGTTGATGAGCTAGGGGCAAGCAGTGTTTCTTAACCTCTACGTGAGTTCCTCTCCCCCCCTCCCCCCCTTCAGAGTGACGAGGTGGTTTTTGCAATGCAACCAATTGATCTTGCTGTTATTTTGGTTGCTGCTGGAGCTGGAGGAAAAATTTCAGGCATAGGACGCCCGGGCCTTACCACTTGCAGGACTAGAGGGAGACGACCACCAGAGGCAGGAAGTGACCGCCATTCATCCAGGGGGTGAAGGCAGGAAAAGGAGGGAGCAGAGACCCCAGCACGAGTGTCATTTGAATAGATGTCGGGCACCGAGTGCCGCTGACGTCTCTGCCTCCGAAAGCAGACAGTGCAACACCTGTGCAACCTGTTGCAGGACCTGGCATCTCCTGTGCACACCTGTGTCAAGCAGGCCACAGAAGCCCTCACGCCCAGGTTGGGCAGTACATCAAATTTAACCTGGACCAGGCTCATCAGGAAGCCCGGGCTGCAGGGTTCGCAGCCATTGCGGGGATGCCTAATGTACAGGGGGCCATCGACTGCACACATGTTGCCCTCAAGGTCCCCCTACAGAATCCACGGAGATTCATCAACAAAAAGGGATTCCACTCCCTCAATGTTCAACGAGTGTGCGACCATAACATGAGCATTATGCATGTCTGTGCAAGACATCCAGGTAGCGTGCACAACAACTTCATTGTCGGGTGCTTGGACATTCCAGAGGCTGCGGGGGTGGCTCATGGGTGATATGGGTTACCCGCTTCGGACATGGCTGATGACACCTGTGCGGAGGCCTGTGTCTGAGGCGGAGACTCGCTATAATGAGGCCCATGTAGCCACCCGCGCGATAGTGGAGAGGCGCATTGGACTCCTCAAAATGCGATTGCGGTGCCTGGACCGATCTGGCGGAGCCCTCCAATACAGCCCAGTGATCTCTTCCCACATCGTGGTCGTGTGTTGTGCCTTGCACAATCTGGCTCGACAGAGAGGTGACATATTGGAGGAGGAGGGAGTGGACATGGAGGCTGACCTGTCGGGCATCGCTGGGGAGGATGATCAGCAGGAGGAGGAGGAAGAGGAGAAGGAGGGAGATGGGGAAGAGCATGCCGAGGAACACCAACCAAGCGCTGGAGGGTAGGCAGCCCAAATGAGGCATGCGAGGGCAGCAAGGGAGGCCCTGATCACCAGGCAGTTCACTTGCTAGGCGTTTGTGTCTGTGGGTTCCATCCCCACCCCCAAAATTCCTTCTATCTCCTGCAACATTGTCACACCAAAGCGGTGGGCCTGGGTACTCTGTGTTGGTGAGTTTTTTGGCAGGCAGGAGGGTGATGATGACTCGCTAAGCACCATTATGATGATGCCCTGGTGCAAACTATTCTGACTCCTACCTGAGCTCTGCATGCACCCTGGCACCTGGTCCCACGTGTAATGGGTAAGGGATCTGAAACGCCCATACAGGGCCCTGGGGCGGGTGAGGATCATCCGTGGGGTCTGGGGAACCAATGCCTTCCTTTCCTCAGTGACACAGCACTGAGGGGCCTCCCCAACTGACACCTACATGAAACATCGTTCCAGCGATCATCAATAGAAGAAGATTCCTATTCAAGACAAATTAGTCACAGGTGGATGGTGCAAAAACATTTAATTGCAATAAAGGTGTTTAAATCAGACATTCTAACATTAAAACTTGTGAACAGAAAACTTGAAGGTGCTTAAATATCTTTCTAACTGGTGCAGCCCCTCACCCGTGCCATATCGGTGCAACTACAACTTCCTAACCTTACGTGGCCTACCACTGTGTCTCAGTGACTCTCCAGAATGTACATCGGAGGTGGAGGGGGTCAGCTGCCTACCTCACCCCGTTGCTGTGATGCACATGGCAGGCGTCCTCTGGAGGCCCTGGACCTCGAGGGCCCTGGCCTGCTTCCAGGTGTCTGGGGTGTTTCCATGACACTCACTCCATCCCGCTGCCCCTGAGATGCCCCGGTGTCAGGAAGAGGGGAGTCAGAAGGTGTAGCCACAGCCACAGTCTCCTGGCTGGAAGGCCCCGGAATGGGTTTGAGCCCTTCCTCCTCCCTTGGGTCAGTCCATGGGACGGCGGTGCTTCTGCGGTGAGCTCCAGCCTCACCTGGTACTGCCAATCCCGGAGGACCACCTGCGGCCTACCGTTGGTGGTCGAACCCTCTGCGATAGCCACTTGAGTCAGGGGCCACCTCTCAATGGCTGCAGCAAGTGCTCTCTGAGACTGGGCCATGCTCTGCAACCCCTCAGCCATGATCCTCCGTGACTGGGCCATGTTCTCAAGGGCTGCTGCTGTAGCCTGCTGTGTCTCAGCGCTGTCCTGCTGGGTCTCCTGCAAGCTCTCGAGTCTGTCAGCCATGGGCCACTGAACCTCGAAAATCCTGTTCAGTCCCTCAGCTGTGGCCTGCTGTGACCCAACCGCGGCCGACTGGGACGCTGCTGTGGCCTGCAGTGACTCGACCATCACTTGGAGCCTGCCATTCATGGTGAGGATCCCCTGCCCCAGGCTTTCCACTGCAGACACCACCCATGAAGTGTTGGCCTGGAAAGCATGCAAGACAGGCAATAGCTGGTCCGCCTGAAAGCTCTGGGACTCCTCCCAACAGCCTCGCAGTTGGTCCAGTGTGGCCGTCAGCCCCTCCTGCATTCCCTGGCTCTGCTGCTGCATCTCCAGCAGCTGAGGAGAAGTGAAGTGATCTCAGAGGCCCAGCATGTAGCCTGGGGCCAGCTGAGTCTCACCTCTGCAGACCCCCGCATGCCTGAGACCTCTGACGTTCCCTCCTCCACCTGATGTACATCAGCAGATGTGTCATGCTCACCAGAGAGTGACCCAGAAGCCTCACCACTAACTGGACCCACCGACGTGTCAGCTATGAGACGGCAGCAGAAGCCAAAATGGTGCCACCCTCGGAGGTCCCTTCACCCATATCCTCTGAGGACTCGTCCGCGCTGTCTGGACCAGGATGGGCGGGAGCTGCATTTCGGGCCTGGAGTCCAGAAGGCCCCGTGGCATCCGGATGTGTCCCTGCAACACAGGACACAAGGTTAAGTGCAAGGGAGGGAGAGGAATCCGGGATGCCAAGCACATGATTCACATTTCTCCATTGAACATAGAAGAAAGCACCAAGAAAATTACATCACAGGAACAGGCCCTTTGGCCCTCCAAGCCTGTAGCAACCAGGCTGCCCATCTGATTTGTAACCCCCTACCCTTCCAGGGATCATATGCCTCTATTCCCATCCCATTCACCTAGCTGTAGAGACGCCCCTTAAAGATTACTATCATATCTGTGTCCGCGACCTCCCCCGACAGTGAGTTCCAGGCACCCACTACCCTCTCTGTGCAAATAAACATGCCTCGTACATCTCCTTTAAACCTTGCCCCTCACACCCGAAACTCATGCCCCCGAGAAGTTGCCTCAAAGTGATTGGAGAATGATAGGTGCTCACGTCCTGACGGCAGCCCGACCATGCTGGCTCTGACAGCCCATATCTCCCCTTCTCTGGAGAGCTCCAGCGCCCGCTCCTCACCACCCCCCTGTCTTCGCCCTCTCAGGGGTGTTACGGTTGGTCTTCTCCTGTGGAGACAGAAGGAGCCATGAAAGAAATGGTGGCGTGCCTCCTGCAGAGTATCAAGTGGTTGCCCTTAGAGGGCAAGCACAGTGGGGCTCTTGGGGGGGGATAGGAAGGAGGTGCTTGGGGGACAAGGGCTGGAAACATGCAGGGTGCTGGAGATGGGAGAATCTGGGGAAGATGTGGGGGAAGATGCAAGATGGGGTTCAGTACTCACCCTTGCTGCAGGGATGAGGTCATTGACTTTTTTCCAGCACCGCTTCCCGGTTCGGGGGGCCAGTGCCCTGGCACTGACTGAGGCAGCGACTTCCTCCCAGGCTGCATTTCCATCAGAGCCCCTGGGTCTGTGTCCTCCTTGGGGGGAAAGAGGGTGTCCCGCCTCACCTCTGCTGCATCCAGCAGCCTCCCCAGGTCGCCCTCAGTAAATCGGGCACACATTTTGTGCGCGAGTGCCTACCTGCCTGTCCATTCTTGAGTTTTTAATGGAGCTGCCCCTCGTTAGGGCAGATCAGCTGCAGGCAGTTTGGCAGAACATTCCAGCAGGTTCCATGCAGTTTGCTTGTTAGCATTGAGGGGAAGGCAAGTGAGCACTTGCAGGTGTGCTGCTGGGGAGGGGGGAGTGGTGGTTCAGTGCCTCAATGATTGGGGACAGAGGAGAGAGAGGGTGGTGTCACACAGCCATCAGAGTCCGGAGGAGATGGGGTCCAGGGTGGGGGTGAGGGGGATGCCTGATATCTGTAGGGTGAAGGGGGAGAGTGGATCTCTCTGCCCAAGATCAGTGGGTGGGGAAGGGGGGTCTGCTGCTATTCTGGGGGGGGGGGGGGGGGGGGGGGGAAGAGCGGGGGAGACCCGTGATTGGTCTGGGTAGCAGGGGGGTGGGAGATAAGGGGGTCAGGCAATGTCTGTGAGGGTCAGGGGGAGGCATTATTCGGCCCGGGAGGGATGTGGTAGGGGAGCGTTATTCCATAATTTTTTCTGTGCATGCACATTTGGAGGCACCAATTGGAGCTGCAGGATTTTGGGTGCATTAAGCCCCACCCACAGGCTTGTGCAGCACGATTCGGAATCGCTGATATTTTTCAGGCAGAGTACGTATGGGGGCGCCTGAGAACGGGTCTAAAAGTTGGATCTGAAACACTCCCAGTTTCAAGTCCACCCAGCACCTAGAATCAAAATGGTAAAATAGGGCCCATTGTAATTACATTAAAAGGGAAAGAGTAGATCATCGTTGAGGCTGTCAATGTTATTTATGATACAATGATGGTGCAATTACAGAGTAGAAGTGAATCTCTGAAGAAAACTGTTGATTTATTTTGCATGTATTTTGACATGAGAATGCAAAAAGCCACTGCAGTAAGAAATTAAGTGAATTCTACCAGGAGGTTATAGACACAAATCATTTTGAAGACGAAGTGAAACAATTCATTCACTTCATCAGTAACAATGAGCTAGCTTTGTGCTTCAAGATCACCGACTGACTTGTATAGACTTGGGCGGCATGGTGGCACAGTGGTTAGCACAGCTGCCTCACAATGCCAGGGACCCAGGTTCGATTCCCGGCTTGGGTCACTGTCTGTGTGGAGCTTGCACATTCTCCGTGTCTGCGTGGGTTTCCTTCGGGTGCTCCAGTTTCCTCTCAGTCCAAAGATATGCGGGATAGGTGGATTGGCCATGTTCAATTGCCCCTTAGTGTCAGGGCGACTATTAGGGTAAATACATGGGGTTACAGGGATAGGCCAGGATGGGATTGTTGTCGGTGCAGGCTTGATGGGCCAAATGGCCTCCTCCTGCACTGTAGGGATTCTATGAAAGAATTGGGCGTGATGATTTGCAGGCAGTTTTTCCAAATGTGAAAACCATTCTGAAATGAAGGTGTGCGTGGGGCTCACTGGATTCACAATTGATTTCACATCTACAGAGCATGAGTTGACACAAATTCCAATTGATTGGTACAAATCTAGTGCAAATAGATACGTGGAATTTCAGAGTCAAGCTCTTCATGGAATCCAGCCCAAACAAAGGCTGAAGCATAAGAAATATGGCCCCCATCCTTGGCATGCTGAAAATAGTTGTCTGGTTCATTGACAAAATTCTTTATTGATAAAGGATACACACACACTAGGCTCATCCATCTGTGGAAACTCTCAAAAATGTGTCACCCTGGCCAAAGCTCCAATGAACACAATTATAATAGGCAGCTCAGTGGTAGGTAAAAATCACAGTATTTACACAAAGAAGTACAATAAAAATTGCATTTTAAAAAGTAAACTAAAAGTATGATTTTTTTTCATTTAAACTAAATATTTGTTAACCACTTTAAATAAATAAAATACTTATAGCAGTTAACTAATTAGGCATTAAAGTGCTACCCAACCTTTTTGCAGCACCCTTTGATTTGTTACGTTTCCATGCTTCTTCAGTGTTTTTCACAAGTGATTCTTCAAGTAGTAGGTGATCAGTGTGGGAAATGATCCCAAATTTGTGCACTATGGGGATCTTGAATATTGGCATTTTTACAAACTAGTGATCGTGCATCGTTTCTCGATCTATACCTATATTCATAATAAATACAAGACAAAATATAGTCAATAAATACAAGTAGTAATGAATACTATAGAAAGAGCTGAAAAGCAAATTCACTTTGCGAGGCTGAAATTGTATTATAATTTACTATGCACAATTTAAGTCATTAGGTACACATGAGTAAGCCTTACCCACACAAGTAAATTCTTTAAAGAGATCTGGCACTCACTTATCGACCAACCACTGAACAGGTTGTACATTCTCTAGCACCTTTTTAGCTTCAACCATGCTTACCTTTAGCATTTTAATAACCCCCACAAGCTTATTTTTTGTTTTACTACATCTGTCTTCCCCATGCTTTTTTAAAGCCATCAAGACTGTGACTGTGTGTGTCCAACTTTATTACAATGAAAACATCTGAGGCTTGTTATTTCTCCTCTGGGGGGCAGTGCCAGGGTGTCCGGTGGGCACTGTCCAGCTATACCCCTGGCCACATGGGAGCTTCAATGGCTCCCGAGCTCCCCAGCCTGGCCATCGCGCCTGGCCTCCGCTAGTGGAGACCAGTACTGATTTGCTCCTGTGTGACGTCCTGCCAGAAAGGCGGAAACATTCCGGGGTGGGGGAGAGGGGGGGGGGGGGTTGTGGGGGAAGAAACGCATGCCGAACTTGCTAATGAGACTGAAATTAAGTCAATCTCAAGCTAATCAGCCTCACACCCCTTCTGAGCACGATCCGGTTAGCACCAATAGAAAGGGGTCAGGACAACAGGGCGCAAAAGTGATTTTTAGGCCTACGCGCTGGTTTCATGGATCGGTGTGATCTGCGCAAGGTGTAATGAGGTCAGAAAGTTGCTCCCATTAACTATATTTCCCTCTCTACAAATGCTGCCAGATCTGCTCAGCTTTTACAGCACTTTCAGTTTTAATTATGACAGATAATTATTGTTTCCCTTTACAATTGTTAAACTAGCAATCCCCTTTGTAAATCATAGAATCCCTACAGTGCAGAAGGAGGCCATTCGGCCCATCAAGCCTGCTAGACCCCATCTCCATAATCCCATGTATTTACCCCACTAATCCCCCGACACTAAGGAGCAATTTAGCATGGCCAATCCACCTAACCTGCACATCTTTGGATATCATATCGCAAAACACCAAAGATCTCATCTTAATTATATATCTGTCTTTTGCATCTCTTTAAATCTTTGCCCACTTATTTTATATTCTCACAAATGCACTTGGCTACTTGTTTCTGCAATCAAAAGCAAAATACTGCAGATACTGGAAGCTGAAATAAAAACAGAAAATACTGGAAATACTCAACACGTTTGATAGCAGCTGTGGAGAAAAAAAGCAGAGTTAACAGCTCAGGCCAAGGACCTTTCTTCAGAACTTCACTTTGCAAGATCCTTTCACTCTTATTTCCTTTGAACCTTGGTGCTCTTAGCATAGAAGCCCTATGGTACAGAAAGAGGCCATTCGGCCCATCGAGTCTGCACCGACCACAATCCCACTCAGGCCCTACCCCCATATCCCTACATATTTACCCACTAATCCCTCTAACCTACGCATCTCAGGACACTAAGGGCAATTTTTAGCATGGCCAATCAACCTAACCCGCACATCTTTGGACTGTGGGAGGAAACCGGAATACCCGGAGGAAACCCACGCAGACACGAGGAGAATGTGCAAACCCCACACAGACAAGTGACCCAAGCCGGGAATCGAACCCAGGTCCCTGGAGCTGTGAGGCAGCAGTGCTAACCACTGTGCCACCGTGCCGCCCTTCTTTTGACTTTCCCTTACACTTTGATTTGTCTATAATTGTGCTTTTACCCATGCAAATTAATTTAAATCCCTCCAAAAGACTAATCTCTTGAAAGTTTTATCCCCCAAATATAATTTTAACTTATTGTGCTGAAATTCTGCTTGTTTTAGAGGTAGAATTGCAGGCATCCTCCTCGTCCAGAGATATCACATGGCATTCTATTTCTATAATAAACAATAAGCATAGCTTCTACTGCGGTCTGTGGTTCTTTTAATGTGCTTTTTGCCAATATTAATTTGTCTAGATTCTGTGCATTCTGATATTTATTGGAAGTGTCCTCTCAGCCACTGGACCAGCCACCACAGTGGCTGACTGGATAATAAACCTAATTATGTTTTAGCCAGTGGTTCTAGATGTATCTTGTCCTATTGGCACCATGTCTGGAATTAGATGTAACTCCTTCCTTCTTTGACTGGAAAAACATTAATAGATGATCAGTTTGTCTTTTCAGTCTTACATGGTCGTGCTACTCACTGCCACTTCAATGCTTATCAACAACCGTGGTTTAAAGGGTTCCTGCTTGGCTTCTACCCCATACTCAACTGCTTGAGAAAGCAATAACACGGCTACAAGGTCCTTCGCTGATAGACTTAACCGGGTAGGTGGCGGTGATGAAGGAATCTTTAATTGCTATATGCAAAGATCTTCCAGGCACACACAAAAATAATGGACCAGAACGTCTATGGATTGGCAATCACAGCTAGATTGACACCCTGTTCTTTTTTACCTCTCTTAGTCTGAAGCTGCTTCTGTCCCAGGTCTGCTGTGAAATGTGCAGTACATCTTTTTGGGGGGGGCGAGGAGAGGGCGACTTGGGAGCTGGGAAGGTATATCAGACGTCAGGAGGTAGTCAGGTGTGGGAAAGTACTGAGGTGTGGGTCTGTCGGGAGGTAGCCAGTGTGTTGGGATGTCTGGAGGTAATCGGGGTGTTGGGAGGTAGCTGGGTGGGTAGTCCTGAAGGAGTTGGGAGATCAATAGGATAACTACCCAGGAAAAGTTGTAAGTGCTTTAAAACATTTCCAGGGTAACTGCTGACACAGTAATGAGTCTAACAACACCGGGTTAAAGTCCAACAGGTTTACCCCAGTCCAACGCAGGCATTTCCACATCATAACTGCTGACAGTCAGAACAATCAGATTTAAATGGGAGTATCGGGTGGTTCCCATCGCGGGGTAACTGCCGACCGAAAGTTGAAAGTTCCTGGGCAATTCTCCTACAGTCCTTGTGTGGGGACTCCCGGGGTGGTGTCCCACTGTGACTATTCTGGGGTATCTTCTGGAACCAGACCCCAGGAGACTAGAAGCTCTGAGCCAATCAGTGTGTATACTAAGACAGTAACTGCTTGGAGATGGAAAATGAACTAGTACTCACCAGAGTATGTTTGCGGCGGATCTTCACCGGCTCCCCCTTTGGCCTTTCGCTCAGCTGGACCCCTCCACAGACAGACAGCGGTGGTTGGGGCCGGCTGGCAGAGCGAGAAGCTCGGCTGCCGGGTCCAACATTCAGATCCTCCCTCCCGGCGCTCGGGCCTCGGGCCTTCCTCTATTGTGATCAGGCCGTTTCCAAGGAGACCCAGTGAAGCGCGTGCCGCGCCCCAGCCGCCTGGAAACGCGGCCTCTGTTAACCAGGCTTCAGCTTGCTGTTAAAGAATCTTGCTGGGTATTAAACTTTTATGATGTGTTTTGGGGGCCATAAATCCATAGCCCCGAATAAAAAAAAATCCCCTTATTTGTGATGAAATTCAAGCAGCTATTTGCTTTTGCCACTGTGTTTGTTTCCAATGCATTACTCAGAAGGAATAAATAGTAATCACATCAATGCAAGCAGTCTAGTTAAGGCGATGAAATGAAGCACAAATAAAGACTTTCAAGTGCGATACCCCGTAGCTATTACTGAAGTGTGGCTTAAAGAAGGGCAGGAATGGCAGCTCAATACTTGTGGTTGAAAGACTTTTGAGACAGAATGGAAAGGTGGATTAAAATATTGGTTAAATAAACAATCATGGTTGTGAGGGATGATCACAGAATTATTACAACGCAGAAGGAGGCCATTCAGTCCATTGCATCTGCACTGCCTCTCGGAATGAGCATTTCACCCAGTGCCATTCTCCTGTCCTGCACGTTGTTTCTTTTCAAATAATTATTAACTTCCTCCTGAATGCCTTCATTGAGCCTGCCCCCACTCTCAGAAAGCATATTTTGCTTATTTGACCAATTATTCAAAATCTGCTCTCTGGAAGTTCCCCCCCCCCCCCCCTATATATTCTGTCTGGGCTGACTGTGACTAAAGCTGATAAGTCACCTAGATTGGATGAGATTCACTTGAGGATGTTGAGGGAGATAAGGGTGCAAATTGTGGAGGTACTAATTATGATATGGGGTGGTGCCAGACGACTGAGGAATAGCAAGCATTACATTCATATTCAAAAAAATGTGCAAGGATAAACCAAGTACAGGCCAGTCAGTTTAATCCCAATGGTGGGAATACTTAGGCCAGAATTTTACCAGCACGCCTGCCCCGATTCCGGGGGCGGGCGAGGCTCGGAGAACAGCATTCTCCATTAGCCTCGGGCAGGATGGTACGAAACTCGGGCGGATGTGCCGATAAAATTCCGCCCTTAGTGTACATAAGCAAGTTGAGCATCTATAAAACTTCAATTGGTCTCAACTAGAGTATTATGTGGGATTTTATGGCCTCGCTTGACCTGAGACCAGAAAATCCTGCCTGAGGTCCTTGGAGCTTCCCATTGTCCACCCCTCACCTGCTCCAATTCCTGTGGTGGGTGGGGCGGTAGAATTACAGCAATTGTGTCCAATTCTGGACACTGGCCTTTAAGAAGGATTGAAAGACATTACAGAGAGTGCAGAAAGGTTTTATGAAAATGGTTTCAGGGATGAAGGAATTCAGTTATGGGGAGAAGTTGAGGGTTTCCCTTTGAAAAATGTAATAAAAATGCTCAAAATCATAAGGGGTCTAGACAGAATAGATAGGGAGAAATTGTTAGGGACCAAATCAGAAACTCCAAGGTGTTATGAAGCTAGCCTAGACCCAAATTTTACTTTTGATTTTGGCAATAAGGTGAGCATAAGGTGTTTTGTTCAAGGTGTGATGCAATTGCCCCACTAGGAAGCTTTTATCAAAACAAACTTTATTTAAAAACAGTTAGAATATAGCAAAAAGAATTAGCATAACTTATACCAGTTAAAATACTTAGACATGACAACGCATAATTCTTAACAACTAGCAATCATTATAGTTCCAATTTAAAGCAATATCCCCACAAACATGCACCCTTTTTCAGAATTAATTAGCACAAAAAACAAGTATGCTCACACGGTGCTCAATTTCCAGCCTTTTAACACTTCTGGACAGAGATCCAGACAGCAGTGTCCAGAGAAGGATATATCCTCAAACAGCAGAACGTCAGAGAAGTAACCTCAGTCTGGCAGCTCCCAGTCTCCAGACTTCAGAGACAGAAAGGGAGACCTCTCTCTGCAGCTTCCAGACAGCAACTCTCAGAGAAAGATCCACTCTCATGTAGCAGGATCTCAGCGAAAGAGAGTTATCTTCTGGCAGATTCTAGTCTCCAACTTCAGAGAGGGGGGAAAAAGAGGGGTATTGCTCAATGCAGCATTTAATCTTGAAATCTCTGCATAAAACCTAGCTCCACTCAGTCATATGACCTTACCTGTCAATCAATCTAATAAAGCCCTGCAATTTAATTTGCAAAACCCCAGGGGACTTCTTTTAGCGTCCAACCAAATAAACAAAATCAAATTAACTTAGGGACAACTCAAAAGGGGCAGCCCCCTAAAAGGAGGGGAACTGCCCAAAACAAAAGACAAAGCAGGAAGGAAACTTAAAACATCAAATTAAAATGTGATTAAAGGGGTCAATAATACACCCCAGTCCCTGTGGTGCCCAGCGGGCACAAAAGGCATCAATTGTGCCCTTGGATCCTGCATGCTCCCTTTCCAGGGACATCTGGCTGCGAATGTAGCCACGGTAGAGGGGCAGACAGTCAGGTTGGATGACCCCCTCGATCGTCTGCTGCCTGGACCTGTAGATGGCATGCCTTGCCAGGCCCAGGAGCAGGTTCACAAGGAGGTCCTCCTCCTTCCCCGCTCCCCTCCGCACCAGGTGTCCGTAGATCAGGAGTGTGGGGCTGAAGTGCAAACAAAACATCAATAAAAGGTTTTTGAGGAAACTGAAAAGATTGTGCAGCCTATGACATAGAACATAGACATGGTCCATGGACTCCACAAGGTTGCAAAAGGGACAAGCTTGGGAGCCCGTGAACCGGTAGAACCTATGAATGTACAGTACTGCTGCATGCAGCACCCTCCACCGAAGGCTCCCAAGATAGGGGGAGAGACCCCTCCATAGAGGGACTTCCACTGGGGACCTCCGCCGCCCAGCAGCAACAAGGCCCGCCAAGGTGTGTCCGGGCGACGGGTGAGGACGTGGTAGTAGAAGGCATGCAGCAGCAGCCCGTACAGGAAACGCCTCCATGTGGTAGCAAAGTGCACGGAGGGCATTTCGCAAAACTCCAGGGGAACCACTAAAAACAACAGCATTAGTCCAGCTTAAAACAAAATATTCTAGCAATTAGAAACAATTATGCTGCTGCAGTAATGCAGGAGCCAGTTATAGGCAGAACAACACCGACATTTAAAAAACTGCTACAACAGATTTTGCACAAGAAACATGACTAGAATACATTTCTCAAAGGCACAGTATTGTCACAGTATTGACAAAAAGGTCGAGAATGAGAAGACATGAATTTAGCGATTGGCAAAAGGACCAATGACAACTTGAGAAAAAATGTTTTTATGCAACAGATGATTAGGATCTAGAATGTCATAGCTGAGAGCATATTGGAGGCACACAAACAGGCTTTCAAGAAGGAATTGAACATCTAAAAAGAAAATAAATGCAGTGTATGGGGAAAGGGCAGAGATGGAACCAGCTGAGTTGTTCTTGCAAAGAGCCAGCACAGACATGGCATGCCAAATGGCCTCCTTCTATGCTGTAATCATTCCATAATTCCATAAATCAATTGCTATTTAATCTGGAAGTATTCACTAGGCTTGTAAATGTAGTCACTTCAGGAAGGTACAGAAGGATCTCAGCCTAGCACAAATAGTGCCTGCAGCATTTTTTTATTTTAAATACATAATGAAATCAGCTTTCAATACAATTTTAAAGAAATTCTTCAGTCATTATGAATTGCCTTCAACGTACAGGATTTACTGCACAATATGTCTGTGTCGAAGGCAAGCTTCCATTGTACCATTGTAGACCTGTCCATTATCAATGAATAACTGGCACTTTAAAAGCTTAGAACAATTTTAGTGAATTTACAACTGTTTTTTGTCACTTCACTCCCTTCACTCCTGAATACACTGACTACTCCCACAGATTAATCAAGAAATAGTCATGTTCACCAAATAATGCTTTACAGTCAATGTCCCAGACACACCCATCACTATCGCTGGGTATGTGCAGTTCCAAATACCAAGGCAGACCCGCCAAAGGTGACAGCACAATGGTATAGAGTCAGGGAGGGAGTTTCTCTGGATGTTTTTGGCTCTGAACCCTATGAAGTCTCACGACATTCATGTTATAAGAAGGATGTGGAAGCATTGGAAAGGGTGCAGAGCAGATTTACTAGGATGTTGCCTGGTATGGTGGGAAGGTCTTATGAGGAAAGGCTGAGGGACTTGAGGTTGTTTTCGTTAGAGAGAAGAAGGTCAAGAGGTGACTTAATAGAGGCATACAAGATGATCAGAGGATTAGATTGGGTGGATAGTGAGAGCCTTTTTCCTCGGATGGTGATTGCTAGCACGAGGAGACATAGCTTTAAATTGAGGGGTAATAGATATAGGATAGATGTCAGAGGTAGGTTCTTTACTCAGAGAGTAGTAAGGGCGTGGAGTGCCCTGCCTGCAGCAGTAGTGGACTCGCCAACATTAAGGGCATTTGAATGGTCATTGGACAAACATATGGATGATATTGGAATAGTGTAGGTTAGATGGGCTTTAGATTGGTTTCACAGGTCGGCGCAACATCAAGGGCTGAAGGGCCTGTACTGCGCTGTAATGTTCTATGTTCTATGTTCTATTGTTTGGGGCCTTGGAGATTGAGAAGGGTAGTGGTAAAAGCGCAGGTATTGCATTTCCCATGCTTGCATTGGAAGGTACATATAAAGATGATGGGTGTAGGGATTGATTGAAGAGTTAAGCAGGATATCATGAAAGAAACAGCCCTTCAGAATGTGCAAAGGGGAGGGAATATACATTAGTGGGGGCCATCATGTTCCAGCTGGTGGAAATAGCGAAGGATGATCCATTAAATGTGGAAGCTGGCCAGATGGAAGATAAGGACAAGGGGACCCCTAACATAGTTCTAGAAGGGGAAGAAAAGTTAAAAGCAGATGTGAGGAAATGGGGCAAACACAGTAAAGGTTAATTATGAGAGAGAGTGGGTTCTGGTTGAGGAAATAAGGCATATTGGAAGTATTGTTATGAAAGGTTGCATTGTCAGAATTAATGTGACGAAGACAGAGAAACTGGGAGAATGGATTAGATTCTATCCAGGAAGTGGGGTGTAAAGAAGTCAAGGGAGCTGTGGGACTTACTGGGCTTATAGTAAATATTGCTTGATAGCCCATCCCCAGAAATGGAGAAGTTGAGGAAGGTAGTGAAGAATCATAGATGGACTGTATGAAGGTTAGGAAACTTTGGAAGCAAAGTCAATGTAAATTTCCAGTTCAGGATGAGAATAGGAAACAGCACACTTGTCAATGTGCCCGAAAAGGAGCTGAGACAGGGAAACAGAGTATTGGATTGAAACAAATATTTTTTCACATGTCCCACAAAAAGGCAGGCTCTTGTGCCTGGTTTGGAGTAGCACACTTTAAATGTGCCAGCACTCCTGCCCACCACCAGGGCAGAAGGGGCCAAGAAAATCAGTCCCATAATTAATAGAATCTGCAGCAGAATTACATCATTTGGGAAATTGTAAAGGATTGATGTTAGTTGATTCAGTTGCATTTCAAGGTAAAAACACATTTTTCTTTTTCAATTTCCTTTGAGGTTGCTACAGCTTCACAAAAAACTTTAAAGGGGTCACCTCACCTTGACTTTTAGTGAGTAAAATGAATATGAGTTCAGCAGTCTGAAACTGAGTCAATTTATCTGTTCCCACCAGGGCACAGTTGACTGGAATGGAAAGGAAAATTGTGCATGGTGTAAAACGGGCAGCTGAACCACCTTCACCTATTTCTTGCACAGTGGGAACTGCTAAAGTTCGCCCCTAATGATGTAGAAATTCTTTTGTGTGCCAAGTTAACAAAGTAATTTGTTGATATTAGTTAATGACTTAATTAAAATAATAAGCAGAGCAATTTTAATCCACATCTTTAAGCAATTTGTTAACAATAGCACACAAAGAAAATTATAAGTTGAACTGCTATTATTAAAACCCATGTACAGTTGAGGCTTTATTCCCGTTGGCATGCTGCTTAGCACCAATCTGCTTCTTCACAGCATAGATGTAATCAAAATATAATGATTTCAGGCCTCTGAGAACTCCTACCTAAATTTTCATGTATGTATTCTATATTGGTGATAATGATGGAATAGAATGAGTTCTGTACAGCAAAATGTGCAGTATTGTTTATTGATTTAGTAATGTTTAATGATTTTAAAATGTTTTGTAATTTATTGCATAATTCTGAGCTGCAAAATTGTTGAAATGTACACCACATGATTAAATGCTAGAGTGCTGTATTAAATCTGTGTGCTGGAAAATAATAACCTTATATAGCACAATAATGTGAAGTGATTTGAAACATAAACTTTAAAAAAAAATCTACACAGGCTGTTGGAAATTATTTTAAAATATCAACCTGATTACATATAAGGATACACTTCCTCCATGGTGCTGCATTGCAGACTTTATATGCCATTGAGGTTTACATGGGATAACATAGCATTTATTTATTATGTGCTATTTTAGTTTGTGTGGGCATGCTGTAAATGCAATTTACTGCTGACATAATAGGAATAAAATTGATTTTGTTACCTTTTTTCAGGGAATGGAATAAGTTTATTCTCTAAAAGAAAAGAAAATACTAAAAAAAAAATCAGTAATACAAAGCAATTGAACTTATAACATGAGGTTCAGTGCTTCTTCAATGACATCTCATCCATCCTCTACAGTTTTGCTGATATTTTAGTACAGCACTAATGTGCAATGAAAGCTTCGAAGGACCATTACACAGAGACACCAAATGCCATATTCCAAAGGCATGCTTTCCATCAGATAAGATGGAAGGAGAGGGAAACAATAGCCCAATTTGTGACCCATTTGAGGCAGCATCAGATGGATGCAATAATGTTTCAACAGATTTGAATAACTAGACAATGGATCAGTTGGTCCAACATCAGGAGGTGTAAGCTGCTGGAAAGAGGAGGTGAATTAATGTCAGATGACACTTTGAAAATAGCAGCTGCATCACAAACAGTGGTTGGACTATTTCACAAATGAAACCTGGTCCCACCACTGGCATCACAAAAGTTGAAGTTAATGGGGTGGCACACCGGAATCTAGGTATGTTTAAATATTAACAGCAAACGTCTGAGAGAGAATGTTTCAGATGTGGCAATTTGAAGAACTATAGATAAGGTGCCTGCTGCCCTGCGAAGAAAATGTAGAGGAAAAGACCATTTTTCAAGAAGTGCAGAAGCAAAGCTGAACACAAGAAGGAAGCCTGACAAACCATGTGAAGGAAAAAGAGATGGAAAAAGCACATTTGAGATGAATTGAAGATGTAGAATGAGGACACGAATAGCAATCAAGGAAACATGGTTTCTGTCAATCATGGGAGCAATCACAAAAAAGTCCCAATGATTGTTGGTGGTGCTGAAGTGGGCATTATTGTAATTACAGATAGTGACAGTAATGTAGTCAACAAAGCATTGTGGGAGGAATTGAAGATAAAGAGAATCAAGTACATATCTTGAAAATGCGTCAAAAAGCTCTATCCTTACACAGCTAAAACCCCATTTCAAACTGTTGGATGCTTCATTGCAAGTATGAGTGCTGGAGATAGGAGTGTAGAGTGGAATTTGTAGTGATTGAGGACAATACTGAGCTTCCTATAAGCAGAGAAACTGCCAAAACCTTATTTATTTTATTCTCTCAAGGGACATCAATATCACTGGCTAGGCCAGCAGTTATCGTCCAGCCCAAGTGCCTTTCAGAAAGTGGTGGTGAGCTGCCTTCTTCAGGTGTTGCAATCCATGTGGTGCAGTTACACCTACAGTGCTGTTAGGACAGGAGTTCCAAAATTCTGATCCAGCAACAATGAAGAAACAATTATATAGTTTCACATCAGGATGATGTGTGCCTTGGAGGGGAACTTGCAGGTGCATCTTGTCCTTTTAGGAGGTAGAGGTCATGGGTTTGGTAAGGGCTGTGGAGCCTTCATGAGTTGCTGCAGTGCATCTTGTAGATGGTACACATTGCAGTCGCTGTGTGTCAATGATGGAGGGAGTGAGTATTGAAGATGGTGGATGGGCTGCTTTGTTCTGGATGGTGCCAGACTTCTTAAACATTGTTGGAGCTGCACTCATCCAGAAAAGTGGAGAGAATTCCATCACACTCCTGACTTGTGCCTTGCAGATGGTGGACAATCTTTGGGGAGTTGGAAAGTGAGTTACTCTCTGTAAGATTCCCAATCTCTGACCTGATATTGTAGCCACAGTATTTAAATGGTTGGTACAGTTTCTGGTCAATGGTAATATCCAAGATGTTGATAGTGGGGGATTCAGTGATGGTAATGTCATTGAATGACAAGGGGAGATAGTTGGATTCTGTCTTTTGGAGATGGTCAGTTGGCACTTGTGTGGCTCATATGTTATTTGCCATTTATCAGCCCAAGTTTGTATGTTATCCAGGTCTTTCTGCATGTGGACATAGACTGCTTCAATATTTGAGGAGTCATGAATGGTGTTGAACATTATGCAATCATCCATGAACATTGTGCAATTATCCATGAACATCCCCATTTCCGATCATTTGATGGGGGAAAGTCATTGGTGAAGCTGCTGAAGATGGATGGGCTTAGGACACTGCCCTGAGGACATTCTGCAGTGATGTCCTGGGACTGAAATGATTGACCTCCAACAGCCACATCCATTTTCCTTTGTGCTAGGTATGACTCCAACCAGTGGAGAATCCCCCCCGCCCCCCCCCCCCCCACCCCACCGCCATTGACTCCAGTTTTGCTCGGGTTCCTTGCTGCCACACTCAGTCAAACGTTGCATTGGTGTCAAGAGTAGTCGCTCTTACCTCAACTCTTGAGTTTAGCTGTTTTGCTATAATACGATCAGGAGCTGTGCGCCCCAGGCTCAACCAAAACTGAGCTTATTGCTGAGTAAGTGCAACACATTGGATTGAAAATGAATTCTGTGAAATCCTATGCGAGGAGTCTGGACCAGTGTTTCAAGGAATTGAAAGTTACACAATCAACAAGTGGGATTAACCAATGATGAGAATGTGAAGCCTGCACACAGAATATATTTTGGTTTGAGAAGGAAAGATTTGGGGTGGCACGGTGGCACAGTGGTTAGCACTGCTGTCGCACAGCGCCAGGGACCCAGGTTTGATTCCCGGTTTGGGTCACTGTGTGGAGTGCACATTCTCCCTGTGTCTGCATGGGTTTCCTCTGGGTACTCCGGTTTCCTCCCACAGTCCCAAGATATGTGGGTTAGGTTGATTGGCCATGTTAAATTGCCCCTTAGTGTCAGGGGGTTAGTAGGGTAAATAAATAGGTTATGGGGATAGGGACGGGGTGGGATTGTGGTTGGTGCAGACTCGATGGGCCGAACAGCCTCCTTCTGCACTGTAGGGATTCTATGACGCAAAGCTCAAGGAGCTGATAGACCAAAACATAATGGAGCCAGTTGAAGGGCCAACACCATGTGTGCGGCCTGTTGTGGTAGTGCCTAAACCAAATGGTGATATCAGACTCTGCATTGATATGCAACAGCCGAATGGAGCAATGGTGAGAGAATGTTGCTCAATTTCCACTGTGAACAAAGTCTGTCAAGATGTTGTCAATAAGCAAGCTAAGGGCAGTACGGTGGCACAGTGGTTAACACTGTTGCCTTTCAGCGCCAGGACCCGGGTTCAATTCCGGCCTCGGGCCACTATCTATGTGGGGTTTGCACATTCTCCCCGTGTCTGCATGGGTTTCCTCCGGGTACTCCGGTTTCCTCCTGCACTTCAAAGATGTGCAGGTTAAGTGGATTGGCCATGCTAAATTGCCCCTTAGTGTCAGGGAAATTGGTGGTGTAAATGAGTGGGGTTGCGGGGATAGTGCCTGGGTGGGATTGTTGTCGGTGCAAGCAATGGGCTGAATGGCCTCTTTCTGCACTGCACGGATTCTATGATTTGATTCTACGACTAACTGGAGCTTCATCCTGATTCAAGGAAGCTGACAATGTTTGTCACCCATTGTGAGTTTTGCCAATACAAAAATTGCTATTTGGCATCAATGCACCATTAGAGATTTACCAACAAAAAAATCCCAGGAACAGTCAATATCCCAGATGACATTATTATTCATGGTGTCAATGGAAAGGAACATAACAAGTGACTGAAAGTTGCTTGGTTCAATTGAAGTCAGCAGGACTTACATTAAATGCAGAGAAGTTCTTGTTGGGCATGAAAGAGCTAATATTCATGGGGCACAAACTCACAAGTGGTGCAATTAATCCAGCTAAAGACAAGACAGAAGAAATAGCAGAACCATAAAATGCCAGCAAAGTGAGACGTTTTCTGAGATATGTGAACTACTGTGCGAAGCATATCCCAAGCGTGGTTACCCTGGCTGATCCACGAAGGAAGTTGACAAAAACAAATGAAGATTTGACGAAGAACAGAAAGCTGCTTTCAAAGCTTTAAAAGACAGTCTGACAAGTGCTTGAACCCTGGGAAGGTCAGAGCAGATGCTAGTCCAGCAGAATTAGGAGCAGTGCTGGTGCAAATGCATGCTGAAAGGAAATCATTGCCCATATGAGCAAGTCTCCGTCAGATGTAGAGAGGAGATGCTCTCAGAAGGAGAAGAGGCTATAAAATTGGTGTGGGCATGTGAATTGAAGACCAAGATCAGCCATGATTCTACTGAATGGCAGAGTAGGCTCGATAGGCTATGTGGTCTGCTCTGCTCCTATTTTTTAAGTTCTTGACTTCAGCAGTAAGGTGGTTCACATTGCTGGAAAGATGAACATTGCTGACTGGCTGTCATGACCACTGAGAGAGGATCAAGCACACAAATCCTCACCAGAGAAGGAAGCTGTATAATTTGTCTGGTTTGTGGCTGTGCATGTCACACCTGGAGCAATGCCAGCTAGAGAGATTGAAAGAGAATCAGACAAAGATCTGGAATTGGATGATATCAGACAGAGAATCCAAGCTGGAAACTTGGAGAATTGCCCACTCAAGGCATACATCGCTACACAGGATGAACTGTGCTCAACTGGAAAGAATGTTCTCAGAGACAGTAGACTTAAGAGTGACACAGAAGCTTAGGCCTAGACTGGTGATGCTAGCTCATGAAGGTCACTTGGGTGTGGTTGGTACTAAAGCAGGGTTTGCAAACAAACAGTATGCTGGCCGGGGATGGAGAAAGATGTGGTTCAGTTTTTACAAAACGTCATGGATGTCAACCTAGCTGTAGACCCAATTCACCAGAACCAGCATGCAGCACACTGTGACCGGCTGGACCATAGGAGGACATAGCTGGTGACTTCATAAGCCTATTTCCATCAGGAGAGTTTATACAGTGGTGATTGACTACTACAGTATGTTGCAATGAAGTAAAGAAAACAGTGTGCATACTTGCAAGGTACAGTCTACCAGTCACTCGCTATTCAAACAGAATTCATTTCACGGACCTTCGCAGATTAGTTACAAGTTACAGGCATTCACCACCACAGAGTGACCCCTAAATGACCACAAGAAAACATGGGAGTGCAATGACAAAACCAATCCTTAGGGAAATGGGTGAGGATTGCTCAGGCTGAAGGCATGGATTGGAAGGAGACATTACTATCATTTCAGGCCATGTATTGAGAAACTCTGCACACTTGGATGCGAAAGAGCCCAGTTGAGCAGCTATCTGGATGCAAAATACCCATCAATGTGCCAGAGCTGAGGTATATCATTGTTGATCAGAAGGTTTGAGATCGTGGGGCGGCACAATGGCACAATGGTTAGCACTGCTGCTTTACAGTGCCAGGGACCCGGGTTCATTTCCCGGCTTGGGGTCACTGTCTCTGTGGAGTTTGCACATTCTCCTATTCTGCATGGGTTTCCTCCCACAGTCCAAAGATGTGCGGGTTAGGTGGATTGGCCATGCTGAATTGCCTCTTAGTATCAGAGGGACTAACTAGGGTAAATGCATGGGGTTATGGGAATAGGGCCTGGGTGGGATTGTGGTCGGTGCAGGCTCAATGGGCCGAATGAACTCCTTCTGCACTGTAGGATTCTATGATCTATGATAATGATGTTGCAAAAAGGGGGCTACAAAGTTTTATGCAGACCACAAGAGGGCGCTAGCTAATCTGGTGTGATGCCAGGTAATGGAAATACCTCTGAGACAGGAGAGTCTGAGTAAGGTCGATACATCATTTAACCCCAAGCCGCATGTTATCATTGTCAAGAAGGAAAAGTGTGACTGCACAGTTGCCAGGTGTATTGTATGACAGAAATGCTTCATGTGTCAAGGGAGGGAATAGCTGATATGTGTGGGGATTTAAGTATTGGACATTATACAGTACTTCGATAAGATACTGTATGGTACACTCTGTATTACATATACGGTCACCTGTTTTGGGGATGGGGGGTTGTTTGAAGGTTAGATAGCATATTTTCAGGAGTTAGCCAGCATGGGAGATTAAATGATGTTGTTCTTGCAGTTAAGTCTGTGACTTTGAGTATTGTTCTTCCAGCCTGAGATGTAACAATGTTCTGCTGTGTTCTCCATTACATGGCCCTCCAAAAAGGTTTCGACATTGAGGAGAGTGAAGTGCTGGATCGACGCACTTCATCAGAGGAGGAGGATTGGATGCAGAGCAGAACAGTACTCAATGTTGTGCAGGGTGGCCCACAAAGTTGTAAAAGGAGTCAGGGTGATGTGAGAGCCATGGCACATCTGATCCAGGTACATTTCGTCTGACAGCTACTGATCTAGCAGACTATATTCTCTGGTTTGCTCTGCTCTGATTATGAGAACACATCCATCAACAGATAACTGGATTTTTACATACGTACCAACAATGTGTGGAATTCATCATTCTAGCAATCTGTGTCCCCTGTCAAAGACCATTACTTTCCTTCACCACTTCTCCCTTGCTTTGCAATTTTGCCATAAAAGAATAGAAACTCACACACCTGAGACCATACCTCAACACATCCAATGTAATTAAAATCTAACAATTTGCATAAGCACAAATCGGAAGCACTTAAGTGAATCGGTCAATGCAATGACGGATGTGGTAGCCCCTGCTCCCAGGCAGTTCTACACTGTACTTCCATTATGGCTGAAGATGAAGTGAAGGCAGCTTGCTCAGTGGTCTTGGCTTGTGACTGAAATGCGTGATGATCTTTCCTAGCCAGTTCATGAATTATTTAAAATTCGTTCTACTCAAAATAAACTTTGCTCAACTCTTCTCTCACCAGAGCAACAGCTCAATCCATTCCAGAACTCTAATTCTTCCTCATAAATCCACCTGGATCAGTATTAGTCATTTTATTTTAAAGCACCATCTTCCTTTGTTTTTCCATCAGCATGCAGTATCACTGCTGCATTCTGTTTCAGCATCTGTCACTTGGGTTCTGCCAGCACGTTTAATTCAGACAGCTTAAATGGTTTTAACTCTTTGTTGTCAGTCTGAGGATTCAATGTTCTTTTAACTTCAGCAGCCTGAACTTCTACTCTTTGGATACCTCTTTACTTTTGCAACTATTTCAGAGGCAGGCATAGGTTTTTCCAAGTCCTTTGGGTCTTTGGGTGCAACCTTATCTTTAACTAGAACAAAGAACAAAGAAAATTACAACACAGGAACAGGCCCTTCGGCCCTCCAAGCCTGCACCGATCATGCTGCCCGACTTAACTAAAACCCCCTACCCTTCCGGAGACCATATCCCTTTATTCCCATCCTATTCATGTAGTTGTCAAGATGCCCCTTAAAAGTCACCACCATATCGCTTCCACTACCTCCCCCGGCAACAAGTTCCAGGCACCCACTACTCTCCGTGTAAAAAATCTGCCTCATACGCCTCCTTTAAACCTTGCTCCTCGCACCTTAAACCTATGCCCCCAAGTAATTGACTCTTCCACCCTGGGAAAAAGCTTCTGACTATCCACTCTGTCCATGCCTCTCATAATCTTGTAGACTTCTATTGCGGACGACACAAAGTCAAAGGATTTTGTGGAAAGTTTCAAATAAGGCACTATATAAATGCAAGTTCTTTCTTCAAATGAGAGAAATCTGTCTTTGCTGCCACCTACTGTTCATTTCCAAATTGAACCATAACTTGTATTTCTTGTGCCTTTAATGTATAAAAATAGCCCAAATTGCATAAGAATGCTGAACCAGGGAAAGAGTAATTACAAGTGATAACCAAAAGCTTGGTCAAAAAGATGGATTTTTAAAGAGAATAGAGTGAAGTAAAATGGCAGTAGGATTTAAATAGGGAATTTCAGATAGTAGGTTTCAAGGGACTAAAGGATCTACAATGATGCTCAAGGGCACCCTTTAACAGACACAAAAGGCCAGAATCAAGTGAATGAAGTGCTTCTGGGTTGTGAAATAGAGTTGAAAGATACTGTAAAGATAGAATGGGTGAGGCCATGATGTGGAAGTACTCAAAGGCAATGATGAAGATTTTAAATTTAGTGCATTAGGTTTAATAAAATAATCATAGAATTTTCGCAGCACAGGAGGAGGCCATTTGGCCTATTGAGCCTATGCTGGTTCTCTGCAAGAGCAATTTAGCTTATGCTACTCCCTGGCCCTTTCCCTGTAGCGCTGCATTTTTTTCTGTTAGGTGCTTATCCAATTCAGTTTTGAAAGCCATGATGGAATCTGCATTCATACAGTGCATTCCAGATTGTAACCAAACGCTGCATAAAAAATTATTTTCCTCATGTCACCTTTGGTTCATTTGCCAATAATCTTAAATCGTTTTTTTAGTCATTATGATTTTTAGTCATTATGTCTACTGTCTAGACCCCTCATGATTTTGAACACCTCTATCAAACCTCCTCTCACCCTTCGTTTCTTGATGGAGAATAATCCCAGCTTCTCTAATCTATCACATAACTTAGGTCCCTTGTTCTTCTTTTCTGCAGCCTTCCCATTCATCCTAAGATTCAGTGTTCAGAATTGGACCAGTGTTTTATAAAACTAACAGAGGTCAACTAGAACAAGATTTGATAAGCCACCAGATGTAGTGCTGGACAGGATGTTTGTGGATGCGTGCATAGTTGTTCATAGTTCAGTTCAGTATTTTGTTTCAGAAAGCAGTGCATTTATTTGCTGTTCACAGCATCTGGTAGCTGTGTATAAAATGTGATAGTTTAATGAAAAATAATTAAACATTTCTGGAGAATGTAGAATATAATTGAGTGTGGGTACATTTTTGGCCAAAATTATGCAAATTTATAATTGCAAATTTATACATTAATTCAATAAACCTTTATTACTGATTAAAACTGACAACTTTTGGCATCCACACATGCACAGTTAAATGCAGAACTCTGGAAGTTGCTGTCAGTGATATCCTGCTCCACCACAGACAGTTGCAGTCTTTGCCAATGAAATCTGTGAAGAAATCAAGTTAGAATTTATTGAATTAAGAGTAACTGAGTTTTTGATGATTATACACTGCTGAACAACCACGCTGTCCTGTAAATGTAATTTTACAAGTGTGGAAAACTCATTCCTTCAGGAGAAAGATAATTTTGCAGATTTTTCTTCAAAAATATTTTCAGGCTTTGACTGAGATGCAATTTATGTTTCTTGTTTTGTTTTATGTTCTGCTTTGATGCATGTCTGAATGAGATTAATTCAATCAGGTTGTTTGAATGGTTTCTGCATGTCCTGCTCAGATACTACAGATCCCCTGTAACGAGTACCATATCCAAACAGATGCTAAAGAGCGGAAGGCTCTCTGACAAGCTTCTAAAAGTCTACAATTAGATAAATGATGAAGCAAAAGGTATTGGGCGGAATTTTCCAAAACAAATTCCAAATGTCATAAACGCAAGAAAATTGGGGTGAACCGCAGAGGTCTCTTAAGCGTGCTCGGCATCACAATCTTTCAACACATAGTGTAATGAAAGAGCCTCCATGTGAATCATGACATTGTGGAGGCTCCAGGTGTGAGACTCACCCGAAGTGCAGCTGTGCTCCGTTAAGCAGGGGGAGTTGCATTTAAACACTAACGAAGCACCCACAGTCATGCCAGGAAGATGGCACTGTACAGAGCAGACCCACGCTTTACAGAGGGAGAGCTCGAATGGTTCCTGGGTGCCATGAAGGAGAGGAGGGCCATCTGGTTCCTCCGAGACACGCACTGACATGGAGGACCGGCAGCTAGTACAGAAAGTGAATAACCTCGTTCAGGCAGCAAGGGTGAGTGTCCATCCCAGCCTGCCATCAGTCCTGTGTATCGTGTCTGGAATGTCCACATAGATCCACTCCCTGACACCCCGCGGCCTTCCAGCATCTGATCCCTTAGCACCAACCTCCAACCCATCTGGCACCCCTGTGCAACCACTGCCTGCTGAGGCACAGTGCTGACATACACCACCTGATTGCCCCCACCCCCAACACATCCAACACCCCACAACCTTCCAGCCATCAAGCTTTCGATCTCGCCTTCTGTCCCAGCAGGAGAAGATGGTCCATAACAGAGGGGAGCAAGGGGAAATCAGAGTTGCGGGTCTCCGAGCTGCATCTCCTGATTCCCTTCGCGGAGCGTGCCATGGCCCTGTCAGGGAGGCCAAAGAGAAAGCCATGACCGACAGCCAGGTAGGCATGTGCCACAGAAGTGAGAAATCAAAAACCTTCATCTATATGACCTATCTCAAATAAGTTGCAATCTGCCCAATATGGGTGGCTGTGACAGGGTCCCCTTTGGGAACTCCTGAAGCATTGACATGAGTGCACCCACCTGTACGACTGGAGCACTGGCTCCTAGGAGTGGCTTGTAGTTCAGACAGTTGGTGGAGAAGCATTCTTGTTCATGCGATGGGTGGCCAATATAGGGAGCAGTCCAAGCAGTATGAGGAGCCATCTTAACACTTGCAGAGCTCCCATAATTGGGGCAACAGCTGCCGGACCTGGTTCTTGTTAGTGGGGCCTGGGGTGGAATGTCCACAATACACCACAGAGCCTGTCCAGCAAACAGATGGCAGGGCAACCAGAGTAACATTAGTGGGGTTGGGACTCGACCACATATGCAATTCCTCGGGATTGTTCAGCGGCCGGGAGAATATGCGCAACATGAGCCCCAAGCCAGTGGCAACTCCCTACCTGAGGTCCCCAGACCGGGACAAGCCACCCCAAACCTTTGCACTCATGCAAAACCTCCACCCTATCCTGCACCATGGCACCGGCTGAGACACCCCCCACCACGCCCCCCTCACCCCCGAGGGTAGTGTTCAGTGGCACTCAACCTCCTAGCTCTCCTTCGCTACTGCTGTGCCTGAGCCACACTTTTATAGAGAAGTGATTTGCGGTGGCAAAACGTCTCACTGGAGAGGTGGGATGCATCTGGTTGTTGGGGGGCGGGGGTGGGGGGGGGGGGAGGGGGGAAGAAGGCATGCCGAACTCACTAATGATAGTGAAATCCAGTCAGGAGTGTGAAGTGGTCCGCACTGTTAAAAGGGGGCCGGAAAGATAGCAAACTGTTTGGTGCCAGACGCGAATCGGAATTTTAACATCACATGCTACTTTCCCAGCTTGCCCTCACTGTTCGGCAGATGTGGCGAAGTGGTAAAATCATTCCATCTGTATGGAAGGTAAATAAAGGCCAGCAGAGGGAGCACCAAATCACTGTAATGATCAATTTTACGTAGTCTGTAACTAAATAGTTTTTCTAGCATTTCTGGAAGTTAAGAAGTCCCAGTAAAATTATGTGAACATTATTGTCTTTAGCTGATCTACTTTGTTCCACTCAAATTTTAGAAGAAACCATAATTTGACATAATGGAAGGATGATGTGGAGATGCTGGCATTGGACTGGGGTGGGCACAGTAAGGAGTCTCACAACACCAGGTTAAAGTCCAACAAGTTTATTTGGAATCACAAGCTTTCGGAGTACTGCTCCTTCCTCAGGTGAGTGCCCTCTCACCAGAGGAAGGAGCAGCGCTCCGAAAGCTTGTGATTCCAAATAAATCTGTTGGACTTTAACCTGGTGTTGTGAGACTTCTTATTGTAATAATGGCAGGAAAAATGGAGGTGAAATCTGTATACAGTGGTGGCAGCGGAATTCATGGAAATAGAGTCAATTAACCCGTTAAACCCGTCACTTGTTTATTCCACCCTTATCAGTAACGGAGATTATATTTTATTCAATATAACAAAGATGTGACACATGCTGATCTCAAAGTGCAATGTCATTACCATTACACCGTGGGTAGAAGCAATCTCCACATAACTACTTCCTGGTCGTGCCCAGGTACTGTTGAATCAGTCAATATGACACATAATATTTCTATAATGAAAGTACATACTCATACAATACACTGAGCTGGAGCAAAATGCTATAAACACTGGAAATCAGAAATAAAAATAAAAATAAATGCTTGAAATAGCACTAATATTTATAATAGCATTAATGAAGAGCATCACCATTTTAACTTGATAACGTTTCATCAGGCGTTTCTGACAAAAGGTTCTGCTCCTAATTCGTACGTTCGTATCTATGTTCAAGTTTGCAAGCCCGGGCCAGTTGGATAAAGTCAATTCCTTGCCTGTTGCGAATAGTCGAAGGGACATATCGTTTGATGTGATTCACCAGTCTCTGGGAAGGATGGCTTATATACCTAGCATCACACTCCCACTGAAATTCATGTGCAATGTCTCAGGATTGTTCAGTGGTTGGGTGAATGTGTGCAATACAAGCTCCAAGCCAGCGGCAACCCCCGACATGGGGACCACTAGGCCGGCTCATTTGCATGATAAGCAGAACATTGAAACATATAGGATTCTGAAGAAGTTTGACACGGTAAATGCTGAGAAGATATTTCTCCTCATGGGATAGTTTAGGACCAGAGGGCATAGTCTCAGAATAAAAGGGCACCAATTTAAGACCGAGATAAGGCTGAAGACCTCCATGAAATGACTAGCTTCACCTATCGCTCAGATTTTGCAGACAGAAAGAACGTGTACACACATTGCGTTAGTTTCAACTGAACAAAATAGGTGACAGCTATGCATATCTAGTTAATTTCCTTTGGCAATACCTTGATCAATCAGTGTCAAACTGCCTGGCTTGAATTTAAACAAAGTTAAGTGTCAGTCATCAGTTAACTAGTGCATTCGCCATGACAACGCCTCTATAATTAGAGTCCCCTTGCCAGTCAAACAACAGTCTCTTCTCATGAAGTATAAATTGTTGTTCCCTTTACATTTGGTATTCTTGCAAATGTCCTGATGAGAGCAAGACAAAAAGACATGTCTCTTTTCTCAGCGATACTTTGATCTATCCCTTTTTACGTCCAAAGTACTTATATTGAAATCCATTTAGCACACTTTTGCCCATCCATTTCATCTATTGATCTGGCATTGTAATTACATGTTTCCAGTGGAACATAGGACTTAGGAGCAGGATTGGGCCATTCGGCCCTTTGAGCGTGCTCCGCCATTTGATAAAATTGTGGCTGATCTGTGTGTGATCTCAATTCCATTTCTTTCCGGTCCCCCATAATCCTTGACTACCCTGTCTATCAAAAATCTATGTTACTCAGCCTTGAATAAATTCAATGACCGAGTCTCCACTGCTGTCTGGGGAAGAGAGTTCCACATACTAAAGGGTCACTGAAATAATTGGGTTTGTATTTATGCATATAATGGCACAACAAGGTCCCTAACTCACAATGCCTTAAGAAACTGTGCGAATCGCCAGATATCTGTTTCAGGCCAAAAAACGTTAATTTTTTTTCATCTGCTTTGAGGAAACATTTGGTCCATTTGCGACTGGAACTCTCTGGAATCGATTGTAACGTGCTGTTGTAACGTGCACTTTCACAGTATTCACTGGGCTCAGAAAGGAATCTAATTTTGCTTTCAGTAGACGCAGAACCTATCATTGCACTTCTTGCGAAATTCCCAAATTTGATCCTGAAGAAAATAGGCTTTATGTAGGGGGTGATGTGTGGGCAGGTAAATGACCACTCACACCAATTGGAATTTCCTGGGGACTTAAAATGAGTCAAAAACCCAACAGATCTGTTTTGATCTGGACTCTCAACACCCCCAACCCCCGTTCCATGTAACTTCCCCTTCACTGCAGACTCAGCTATGTCCCTGAATTGCCCATCACTTCCTTCTTCCCTTCAGGCTGCCCCTTGCTTGAACCACAATCGAAACTCCTGCTGCCGATATACTATCACCACAACCCAGATACCGTGAGCCATTCTCCTACCCCAACTACTGGTGTAACAAACTCTCCGTCAGATAATCTTAAAAAAATAAAATATGTATCATGTATAAAATTAATAACATTAAAGTAAATTTATTGTTGCTGATTTTTAAATTTTAGGGGCCACCTTTAGCAAACGGAACTCCAATATTCTCTACCTTTTCTCTCAGCCTCTTACTATCCTCAGATCAACTTGACCCTTCTTTGCCTTCCCTCTCATCCCATACTTCACCTGATAACTTCTAGCTTTATGCATCAGTCTTTGTCAACCCTTGTCCAATCATTCCTCATACTACATCTAAAGTTGACTCCCTTCCCAACTGCATGGAATTCTCCTGGATGGATGATCAACCTTCCAGGTGCAGCTGCTGACAACTGGAAGAAAATACTTCTGCATTCCTGTTCGTGCCAGCATGAGACCAGTTCCCATCCTACATCATTCCACCCACCTCCACGAGTTAGAGGACTGTCTAACTCCAAAGCAAGCAACTCTGCTTGGCATTTTTTTTTTGTGGCTGTCTGCTGGTCGCAGACTTGCTGTTGTTACTCCCTGGAAAGACATTATCCAATCTGCACTTCATATGAAGTTACGGCAGTGAGGTGAAACCAGTATCAAGGAAATCTACCATATCTGCAGAAATCTGCCTTTGTTGCTTTATTGTCATGAAGAAGGCAAACACAAACAGTTGGAAAAGTCTATTGATGAGGAGGACAGCTAGTCTTCCGCTCTGAGATAAGTCAAGAACTTATCTCTGAGATAAGTCAAGAATCATACTTTGATGGTGGTCATTGACATCCTCAGCAAATCACAGATATATAACCATTAGTTAATAGTTTGATTGCAGTCAGCACTGCACGCCATGTGACCAAACCTCCAGGAATAGATTCAACCATATAGGAAGTTGATAAGAAATACAAGCTGAATAAATACTTGGCATCAATATTTACAGTGGAGAAAGAAGTCAACATGCCAGGCATCTAAGAAGAGTTATATTGGGTGGGATTCCCTCCACCACCCCCTCATTCCCTCAGCGTACTTTCCAGCAGTGGAATCTTTAGGGTCCAGTGGGGAGCGCACCATGGAGGGTGGGGGCTGGAAAATTTTGGCCACTGAATAAGAGGCAGGGTCACTGGAATTAACATACATAGAATAATGGTAAGGATGGCAATTATAACACTAAGCACAAAGAACAAAGAAAATTACAGCACAGGAACAGTCCCTTCGGCCCTCCAAGCCTGCACTGACCATGCCGCCCGACTTAACTAAAACCCCCTACCCTTCCGGGGACCATATCCCTCTATTCCCATCTCATTCATGTACTTGTCAAGACGCCCCTTAAAAGTCACTAGCGTATCCGCTTCCACTACCTCTCCCAGCAACGAGTTCCAGGCACCCACCACTCTCTGTGTAAAAAATCTGCCTCGTACATCTCTTTTAAATCTTGCCACTCGCACCTTAAACCTATGCCCCCTAGTAATTGGCTCTTCTACCCTGGGAAAAAGCTTCTGACTATCCACTCTGTCCATGCCCCTCAAAATCTTGTAGACTTCTATCAGGTCTCCCTTCAACCTCCGTCGCTCCAGTGAGAACAAACAAATGTTTCTCCAACCTCTGCTCGCAGCTAATGCCCTCCATACCAGGCAACATCCTGGTAAATCTTTTCTGTACCCTCTAGTAGTGTCACATGCCCAGGAACAGATGGTTTCGATCATAGGGATTTAAACACATGTAGATGAGAAAACTATAGATGGCCTTGTGTTAATCTTCCAAAGCTCTCTGAATTTGGGAACAGTTCCTTTAGACTGAAAAATTGTGCATGTCACTCTGCTATTTAAGAGGGTAAGCAGACAATTATAGACAAATTAGCATAACAGTTGTAGTCAGGAAATTGCTAGAGTCTGTAATTAAGGATAGGGTGAGTTAATACCTTGAAAATTTTTAGTTGGTCAGAAAGAGCCAACATGGAGTTATGAAAGGTAGTTAATGTCTGAAGAAGCTGATTGAATTTTATGAAAGTGACTAAAATAGTGGATAGGGTTATATCTATAGATTTTATTCATATAGACTTTCATAAACTCCTTCATAAGAAACTGGTAGCTAACACAGAAAATCATGGATTTGAAATAAATTATTGACCTGTTTAGAAATTTGGCTGAGGGAGACAGGGAAAAGGGATCATGGGTAGTTACTCTAATTGACAGGATAACGACCTTTGAATAGAATAGAATAGAATCACTACAGTGCAGAAGGAGGCCATTCAGCCCATCGAGTCTGCACCGACCACAATCCCACGCAGGCCCTATCCCCATAACCCAATGCACTTACCCTAGCTAGTCTCCCTGACACCAAGGGACAATTAAGCATGGCCAATCCACCTAACCCGCACATCTTTGGGCTGTGGGAGGAAACCGGAGCACCCGGAGGAAACCCACACAGACACGGGGAGAACGTGCAAACTCCGCACAGACAGTGATCCAAGTCGGGATTTTCCACGCGCTTAGGCAGCCCACCATTGAGCAGTGGCAGGATCAGAAGATCCTGCCACTGTCAACAGAGTTTCCCATTCAATGCACCCCTCACTGCCTGGAAGCCCAAGGCCAGGGTTCATCGTTGGCAGGACCGGAAGATCTAACTGGCAAGAACGGCCTGAAATTCCGGCCTTGGTCACCATTAAGGATCTATGTTGAGGCCTCAACTATTCACCATATTTATTAAATACTTAAATGTTGGAATAAGAAGCCTCATAATCAGATTTGCTGACATTACAAAGGTAACTGACATTATAGTGTAGATAGCATAAAATTACAAAGAGAGACCTTAATCACGCTAAATTGCCCCTTAGTGTCAGGGGGATTAGAAGGGTAAATATATGGGGTTACGGGGATAGGACCTGGATAAGATTGTTGTCGGTGCAGGCTCGATGGGCCAAATGGCCTCTTTCTGCACTGTAAATTCTATGATTTGGCAATACAGAACTTGAGTATTGTTGAAAAGAGAAACATGCTATCGAATCTTTCTCTCTTACACTCATCAGAACAGTAATCCAAAATAAACCAAAAGCAAAGGGAACAACAATTTATACTGCATGAAAAGAGTGTCTTGGTTGCTTTGCAAATGGACTCTGGTTGTCAATGGTTAACTCCACCTGCAACTCAAATATTTGAGACACCTTATCCTAACAGGGTAAACTGGGCACTATGTAGGGCCGAAAGTGATGGCCTTCGGCTATTCATGAGTTTGTACAATATAAACCAGCAGTGATCTGATCAGGGTAGCCATTATCCTGCAGGCTAATGTGCCTTACTTCTGCATCAAGCTTACACAGTAAGTAAATAGCTCAGACCCTATTTACAAGGTTGCCGATAAGGCCAATCTTTTAGCATATGGAACTGTAGGAATCCCATGGTGTACATTGACCAATAGACAGTAGCAGAAAACCCATTGCTGGATTTCTGAACTAGCACATCAACAGAAAATGCTGGAAAATTGCAGCAGGTCTGACAGCATCTGTGGAGAAAGAATAGATGTGGAGATGCCGGCGTTGGACTGGGGTAAACACAGTAAGAAGTCTTACAACACCAGGTTAAAGTCCAACAAGTTTATTTGGTAGCAAAAGCCACTAGCTTTCAGAACAGGCTGTTCCTTCTTCAGGAGAACTCCCACCCACCTGATGAAGGAACAGCCTGTTCTGAAAGCTAGTGGCTTTTGCTACCAAATAAACCTGTTGGACTTTAACCTGGTGTTGTTAGACTTCTTACTGAGAGAGAATAGAGCCAACGTTTCGAGTCTGGATGACCCTTCGTCACTCTATTCTCTCTTCACAGATGCTGTCAGACCTGCTGAGATTTTCCAGCATTTTCTGTTTTTGTTTCAGATTCCAGCATCCGCAATAATTTTCTTTTTTATGAACTAGCATGTTAACAAAAGGGAGTTCATTTGACTGCTCAACTTCAAAGTTGAGCACAGGATGTAACCCATTAAGCTGCAGATTCAAATATAGCAAATATGCCATCTATGTATTGGAAATATGCAAGGAGTAGGAGGATAGATATCATTCCACAGAAGAGACATTTCTCACAGAAAGCAACAAAGATGCTTGCGAGAGCTGGGCCTAGAGGGGATCTCATGGCAACAACATCTATTTGGGCAAACATGGTGTTGTTAAAACTGAACTCTACTGTATGGATTGCTGAATCTATTCAAACATTGGCAGTTTGTCTAGATCGCTACGATATAGTGGTGTGGGGCAAATGTTTACGGCTTCCTTGAGTGGTTCATTGGCGAAAAGGCTAGCAATGTTAAACGAGTACATGGACACGGCATTGCTATCAGTATGCAAGTTCTGTATGGCCTTTGCAAAGGTAAGAGGAATTATTGACTGTAAATGTGGAAAACTTTTTCAAAACTGATTGTAGCTACTCACCTACCATTTGTCTAATTCATGTTGTGTAGAATCAGTCACAGATAAGATAGGCATAAAGGGACATCATTTTTATGTGCCTTGGGCAGCCCATAACATGTGGAAGCAGTGAACATATATATAGGACTTGGCAGCTCATTACTCTTACACAAGTTCAACATTTTCATAACTTGCTTTTAAGCAGAGCAGTCCAACAATGCTGAATGGCGGGTCCAATGAATACGAATTTTGATGCATCATTAAGAATGGTACATATTTTGTTGGTTTAGTCACACTTGTTGTGGATGGCTATTCTAGTCCCTCTGTAGGGTTTATAGATGTGTATGTCAGAGTTGGACTTGAGGCCTCGCAACGCTACCAGACATTTGTGTGCATGCGAAAATCAGCCAAGTTGTTCAGAATCCTGCAATATACTTGTGTTAGCTGGATGCACTTTCTCAGCATCTTTAGTGGACGCGTGGTGGGCTATCTGGGTGTAGAGTAGTTCAAACACAGCAAAACCTCATCCAGCTTGATGGCATACCAAAACTGAGGCTACGTGCAAGAACAAACCCCTTGCTTTCAGAAAGTTCATGGTCAGAGAGACTTACTACATTTTGGTCGTGTCATTAATTAAGAGTTAAAAACCACTTCCGCTTAAGTGAGTTTACAGTGCAGCATGTTTCAGGCAGGTGTTGTTTTGCAGTCATCTTTTGAAGGAATATATCAGCACAAATTATCAAAGGAAAAAACAAAGGAAGTTGTACATCTCAGACCAACGTAGAACAGAAAGTAACGTCACCATAGTCCCGGATGAGCTTAGGCTGTTCTCCCCTTTGAGGGTGGGGGGAGCTGACTGGTGTTTAACCTGAGGATCATCACACCTCAGGTGAGGGGCAAGATTGAGAAGAAAGGCCTTCATAAATAACCTCGGCCAGCACAGGAATTGAACCTACACTTGTTGGCATTATTCTGCATCATTAACCAGCCATCCAACCAACTGAGCTAACCCACCCATTGTAGAGCATAGAACATAGAACAATACAGCACAGTCCAGGCCCTTCGGCCCTCGATGTTGCACCGACCTGTGAAACCAATCTAAAGCCCATCTAACCTACACTATTCCAATATCATCCATATGTTTATCCAATGACCATTCAAATGCCCTTAATGTCGGCGAGTCCACTACTGTCGCAGGCAGGGCATTCCACGCCCTTACTACTCTCTGAGTAAAGAACGTACCTCTGACATCTGTCCTATATCTATCACCCTTCAATTTAAAGCTATGTCCCCTCGTGCTAGCCATCACCATCCGAGGAAAAAGGCTCTCACTGTCCACCCTATCTAATCCTCTGATCATCTTATATGCCTCTATTAAGTCACCCCTTAACCTTCTTCTCTCTAACGAAAACAGCCTCAAGTCCCTCAGCCTTTCCTCATAAGACCTTCCCACCATACCAGGAAACATCCTGGTAAATCTCCTCTGCATCCTTTCCAATGCTTCCACATCCTTCCTATAATGTGGCAACCAGAACTGTACGCAATACTCCAAATGCGGCCGCACCAGAGTTTTGTACAGCTGCAACATAACCTCATGGCTCCGAAACTCAATCCCTCTACCAATAAAAGCTGACACACCGTGTGCCTTCTTAACAACCCTATCAACCTGCGTGTCAACTTTCAGGGATCTATGCACATGGACACCGAGATCTCTCTGCTCATCCACACTACCAAGTATCTTACCATTAGCCCAGTACTCTGTATTCCTGTTACTCCTTCCAAAGTGAATCACCTCACACTTTTCCGCATTGAACTCCATTTGCCACCTCTCAGCCCAGCTCTGCAGCTTATCTATGTTCCTCTGTAACTTGCAACATCCTTCCGCACAGTCCACAACTCCACCGACTTTAGTGTCATCCGCAAATTTACTAACCCATCCTTCTACACCCTCATCCAGGTCATTTATAAAAATGACAAACTGCAGTGGCCCCAAAACAGATCCTTGCGGTACACCACTAGTAACTGAACTCCAGGATGAACATTTCCCATCAACCACCACCCTCTGTCTTCTTACAGCTAGCCAATTTCTGATCCAAACCGCTAAATCACCTTCAATCCTATGCCTCCGTATCTTCTGCAATAGCTTACCGTGGGGAACCTTATCAAACGCTTTACCGAAATCCATATACACCACATCAATTGCTTTACCCAGATCCACCTCTTTGGTCACCTTCTCAGAGAACTCAATAAGGTTTGTCAGGCACGACCTACCCTTCACAAAACCGTGCTGACTATCCCTAATCAAATTATTCCTTTCTAGATGATTATAAATCCCATCTCTTATAATCCTTTCCAAAACTTTGCCCACAACAGAAGTAAGGCTCACTGGTCTATAATTACCAGGGTTGTCTCTACTCCCCTTCTTGAACAAGGGGACAACATTTGCTATCCTCCAGTCTTCTGGCACTATTCCTGTAGACAATGACAACATAAAGATCAAAACCAAAGGCTCTGCAATCTTCTCCCTAGCCTCCCAGAGAATCCTAGGATAAATCCCATCCGGCCCAGGGGACTTATCTATTTTCACACTTTCCAGAATTGCTAACACCTCCTCCTTATTAACCTCAATCCCGTCTAGTCTAATAGCCTGTATCTCAGTATTCTCCTCGACAACATTGTCTTTTTCCTGTGTGAATACTGACGAAAAATATTCATTTAGCGCCTCTCCTATCTCTTCGGACTCCACGCACAACTTCCCACTACTGTGCTTGACTGGCCCTAATCTTACCCTAGTCATTCTTTTATTCCTGACATACCTATAGAAAACTTTAGGGTTTTCCTTGATCCGACCTGCCAAAGACTTCTCATGTCCCCTCCTGGCTCTTCTTAGCTCTCTCTTTAGGTCCTTCCTGGCTAACTTGTAACTCTCAAGCGCCCTAACTGAGCCTTCAAGTCTCATCTTTACATAAGTCTCCTTCTTCCTCTTCACAAGAGATTCAACTTCTTTAGTAAACCACGGTTCCCTCGTTCGACCACTTCCTCCCTGCCTGACAGGTACATACTTATCAAGGACATGCAGTAGCTGTTCCTTGAACAAGCTCCACATTTCAATTGTGCCCATCCCCTGCAGTTTCCTTCCACATCCTATGCATCCTAAATCTCACCTAATCGCATCATAATTTCCTTTCCCCCAGCTATAACTCTTGCCCTGCGGTATATACCTATCCCTTTCCAATGCTAAAGTAAACGTAACCGAATTGTGGTCACTATCACCAAAGTGTTCACCTACCTCCAAATCTAACACCTGGCCTGGTTCATTACCCAGTACCAAATCCAATGTGGCCTCGCCTCTTGTTGGCCTATCTACATACTGTGTCAGGAAACCCTCCTGCACACATTGGACAAAAACTGACCCATCTAAAGTACTCGAACTGTAGCTTTTCCAGTCAATATTTGTAAAGTTAAAGTCCCCCATAACAACTACCCTGGTACTTTCACTCCTATCCAGAATCATCTTGCAATCCTTTCCTCTACATCTCTGGAACTTTTCAGAGGCCTATAGAAAACTCCCAACACGGTGACCTCTCCTTTCCTGTTTCTAACCTCAGCCCATACTACCTCAGTAGAATAGTCTCATCAAACATCCTTTCAGCCACCGTAATACTGTCCTTGACTAACAATGCCACACCTCCCCCTCTTTTACCACCTTCCCTGATCTTACTGAAACATCTAAACCCCGGAACCTGCAACAACCATTTCTGTCCCTGCTCTATCCATGTCTCCGAAATGGCCACAACATTGAAGTCCCAGGTACCAACCCATGCTGCAAGTTCATCCACCTTATTCCTGATGCTCCTGGCGTTGAAGTAGACACACTTCAAACCACCTTCCTGCCTGCCGGTACACTCCTGCGACCTTGAAACCTTATTCATGACCTCACTACTCTCAACCTCCTGTACGCTGGAGCTACAATTCAGGTTCCCATCCCCCTGCTGACTTAGTTTAAACCCTCCCGAAGAGTATTAGCAAATTTTCCCCCCAGGATATTGGTACCCCTCTGATTCAGGTGTAGACCATCCCGTTTGTAGAGGTCCCACCTACCCCAGAATGACCCCCAATTATCCAGGTATCTGAATCCCTCCCTCCTGCACCATCCCTGTAGCCACATGTTCAACTGCTCTCTCTCCCTATTCCTCTCCTCGCTAGCACGTGGCACAGGTAACAAACCAGAGATAACAACTCTGTTTGTTCTAGCTCTAAGCTTCCACCCTAACTCCCTGAATTTCTGTCTTACATCCCCATCCCTTTTCCTACCTATGTCTTGGGTGCATATGTGGACCACGACTTGGGGTTGGTCCCCCTCCCCCTTAAGGATCCCGAAAACACGATCCGAGACATCACGGACCCCGGCACCTGGGAGGCAACACACCAACTTCTCGTTCCCACAGAATCTCCTATCAGTCCCCCTAACTATGGAGTCCCCAATGACTAATGCTCTACTCCTCTCCCCCCTTCCCTTCTGACCAACAGGGGCAGACTCTGTGCCAGAGACCTGTACCCCATGGCTTACCCCTGGTAAGTCTCCCCCACCCCCCCAACAGTATCCAAAACGGTATACTTGTGCATAGTGTTTGTTGTTCCCTTTACTTTTGGTTTATCTTCCATAGCTGTCCTGATGAGTTCAATTAAGCAAATGGGCATAACTATGGCAAATGTTTTTCAATGTTGGAAAATGTGAGGTCCTCCACTTTGGACCTAGAGAGGGTGAAACCGGGTACTATCTAATTTGGAAACAGTGGAGATCCTAAGAGACTTGAGGTGGGGGTGGTTTCAGTACTGCATGAAAATCATTGAAATTTCATAAACAAACACAGAAAATAATCCAAAAGTTTACTGGATAACAGCTGGAAGAATGAAATACAATGAGATAGAAATAATGCTCCAACTATACAAAGCCTTTTTAAAATTAGTGTCACATGTAAGCTCACATTAACACCGCAATGAAGTAGCCGAAAATCCCCCTAGTCGCCACACTTCCGCACCTGTTCGGGTACACTGAGGGAGAATTTAGCATGGCCAATGCATCTAACCCAGCACATCTTTCAGACTGTGGGAGGAAACCAGAGCACCTGGAGGAAACCCACGCAGACACGGGGGGAATGTGCAAACTCCACACAGACAGCGACCCAAGCCGGGAATCGAACCCCCGGGTCCCTGGCGCTGTGCTAACCACTGTGCCACAGTTTTAAGTTCTGTGAGCAATTCTAGACCTTAGGAAGGACACAAAGTGCAGCGAAGATTCACCTGAATGATATTGAATTCCAAAGGTTAAACTGGTCATTGATCTGAGATGGCCATTAGCAGCCAAGTGTTTGCAGCATTTCCTGTTTTTCTTTCAGAGTCTTTGGACTACAATTCCCAGCATTCATTGTGCGGTGACGTTGTTTCCGGCGGTGATGTAATTTCCTGTTGTTCAGTGGTCTGACTGGGCCTGGCCGAGTTGTATTTTGACCGGTTTCCTCCTCACCCTCCCGGCTCCCATGTATTCCCGGCGGCCGCAGAGCTTTAACGAGGGGCTGGATGCCCGGGGTTGCGAGGATGTGCCGGCGGGGGGCGGATACGCGATGCCGGCAAGGTCATGGGAGTGTGCCGACCCCTGGGTGGCTGAGAGCCGGTACCGGCCGCCGGCACCGGGGCCTTGGGGGGAGAGGCAGGCGCAAGCGGCGGCAACACCAGCCGGCAGCGCGGGGGCAGGGGCGGCGGCGGCCCCAGAATCAGCGGCCGGATCCACTGGCGAGTATTTACAAATAAGGTTATCAGCAATAAAAACAGAAAGTACCGGAAAAACTCAGGCCTGGCAGCATCTGTGCAAAGATAAACAGAGCTGTATGTTTGGAGTCATAGAGGTTTACAGCATGGAAACAGGCCCTTCGGCCCCAACTGTCTGTAAGACTTCAGCACTGAGAAGAGGGAGAAATGTGATGTATTTGATATTGTTAGGAGGTGATGGAGGTCAGTGGTGTGAACTAGGCGAGATTACACAAAAATGTTTAGGACACGAGAGAAAGTAAGTGTTAATGGCAGTGTGAAGAGTTACAAAAGGTGCTGTTTTCTGCATTTTAAAAAAATTTCAGATTCCCAGCATCTGTAGTATTTTATTTTAATGTTACTGACAACTCCAGCTTCAGACAGCGCTTGGGCCTCTGCAGCCACTGCTATCTGGCTTTAGGATGTTGCAGCTGCTGTCACTGACCTGCAATCCCTGCAATAATGAACAATAAAGTGCCCTGAGTGCTGCTTTCTGCTAAGCTGAGGCTGCTGAAGGAGGGTGAAGGCCTGCATGGTCTGGCTGATATTTTCATATTTGGCAACTCCCACTATGTAAAATGGGCTGGATTTGTAAATACCAGTCTGTTTCTCATCAATCTCAGTGATATGCTAAGCTTTCCCATTCTGCCCTCCTTGTAGTTGATTTTATTGACATTGGAAAGGATGACAACTCTTGAGCACTAAATTAGAATTTCTGATTGTAATCTGTGTAAACAGGTACTCATTACTCATGGCAGAACTGAAACTATCCCTAATCAAATTCAAAGATTGCATCCTGTATGAATGCATTATCCTTCCTCAGCTGTTTTGATCTGTCTGCAGCCATTGACATACTTTATGCCTCTACTTTTGTTATCCAGTTGAATGGATTGCCTTTGTGTGGTTCTTGTATATCCTATAGTAAATAGTCAGTGAATCTCCTGTATTGACTTCACTTCCTACTTCAGAATGGTTGTTCTAGATGTCCTTCAAGGTTCTGTTCTTGACCACCACCTTTATATTTTGCTTGCATACGGCCCCTTGGCAATATTTTCAAAAACACACCAAGTTCCCTGTGAATGCTATGACACCTATCTTGTCACCAGAACCTCTCTCGACCCCTCCACTACCTCCATGTTGTCAAACTAACTGCTTATTTTACAAGCAGAGCTGGATGAGCAGACGATTTCTCCAGTTTAAAAAATGGGAAAACTGAGGCCATATTCTTCAGCCCCCACCACAAACTGTTTTCTAACTGCCCCCTCCCTGGCCACTGTCTCTGGCTGAACCAAGCTGCAGCAATGTTCAATTTAACCCTGAACTGAGTTTCTGATCCCCATACCCAGTCTTATCACTATTACTCCCTACATCATCCCTGTAAGACTGTTTCTGCTTCAGCCTGGTCTGCTGCAGAAACATTCTCTTCTATACCTTTGATTCCTTCAGATCCAGCTATTTAAGTGCTTTCCTGGCTGGAAAGTTAAAGTCTTCCAACTAAAGGGATATCCCAATGTGTCCCATCATCATTTAAATAGTAAAATGATGGTAAAGGGTGGTGTAGAGCCGATTAGGAACCTAAAAGGGAATTTACACATGAAGTGGGGGGCATGACTGCGATATTAAATTAACGCTTTGCATCTGTCTTTACCAAGGAGGTAGATGCTACCAAGCCACAGTGGCAGATGAGGAAACTCTATGTCACTAGAAGAGTTCAAAATTGATGAGGGAGAAGTGTCGAATAGACTGTCACTACTTAAAGGTGACAAGGCACCCAGGACCATTTGAGATTCATCAAAGGGTATTGGAAGATGAGACTAGGGAGTTAATTGTGGGGAATACAGAAATGGCAGAGACACTAAATCAGTATTTTGCCTCAGGTTTCATGGTGGAGGACACTTGTACCATCCCAATAGTAATAGGTAATTAATTTGATTTATTATTGTCACATGTATTAGTATATAGTGAAAAGTATTGTTTCTTGCACGCTATACAGACAGAGCATACTGTTCATAGAGAAGGAAAAAAGAGTGCAGAATGTAGTGTTACAGTCAAAGCTAGGGTGTAGAGAAAGATCAACTTAATGCAAGGTAGGTCCATTCAAAAGTCTGATGGCGGCAGGGATGACGCTGTTCTTGAGTCAGTTAGTGTGTGTTTTCAGACTTCTGTATCTTTTTCCCGATGGAAGAAGGTGGAAGAGAGAATGTCCGGCGTGCATGGGGTCCTTAATTATGCCGGCTGCTTTGCCGAGACAGCGGGAAGTGTAGACAGAGTCAATGGATTGGAGGCTGGTTTGCATGATGGATTGGGCTACATTCACGATCTTTTGTAGTTTTTTGCAGTCTTGGGCAGAGCAGGAGCCATACCAAGCTGTGGTACAACCAGAAAGAATGTTTTCTATGATGCATCTGTAAAGGTTGGTGAGAGAAAGAAGGAACTTAGAACAATCATCATCAATAGGGAAAAATTGCTGAGCAAACTATTTGGATTAAAAGCAGACAAGTCCCCAGGGCCTGATGGCATACAACCTCAGGTCTTAAAGAAAGTGGAATGGAGACAGTGGATCCATTGCTTATACTATTCCAAAATTCCCTAAATACAGGAAAGGTTCCTTTTGGGAAAATGCTAATATGAAATCTTTATTCAAAAAGGGAGGGAGACATAAAGCCAGAAACTATAGACCTTTTAGTTTAATATCTGTTGTTGGGAAATTGTTAGAATCCATTATTAAGGAAGTAATAACAGGACATTTGGAAAGTCAAAATGCAATCCATCAGAGTTTTATTAAGGGTAAATTACTTTACTCAGGGTAAATTGTGTTTGAATAATTTGCTGGAGTTTTTCAAATATGTGACAAGCAAAGGGGATTTCCAGAAGGCATTTGGTTAACCAGAAGGTAAGTTCACATGGGGTAATTTATTAGTTAGGGTACCAGCAGAAAGCAGAGTTGGGATAAGTGGGTCTTTTTCTGGTTGGCAAGATGTAACTAGTGGGGTGCCATAGTCGGGCCCCAACTATTTTAATGACTTGAACCCAGAGAATAGAAGGCACAATAGCCAAATTTGCAGATGACACTGGAATAGATGGGATAGTAAGTTGCAATAAAGAAATAAGCAATTTACAAACGGATATGGGTAAGTTAGGTGAGTGGGCCACAATTTGGCAGATGGAGTTTAATGTGGCTAAGTGTGAGGTAAAGTGTGAGCATTTTGGTTGGAAAAGTTGAAAGACAACTTATTATCTAAATGGAGCAAAACTGTAAAGTACTTTGGTTCAGAAGGATCTGGGTGTCCTCGTGCATGAATTGCAGAAAACTAGTATGCAGGTACAGCAGGTAATAAGGAAGGCAAATGGAATTTTGGCATTTATTGCCAAAGGAATATTGTATAAAAATAGGCAAGTGTTGCTGCAACTGTACAATGTGACTGTACCTGGAATATTGTGCACAGTTTTGGTCCCTTTTACTTGAGGAAGGATGTAGTTGCATTGGGGGTAGTTCAAAGGAAATTCACGAGATTGATTCCAGCAATGAAGAATTTGCCTTAAAAAGAGGGGTTGCGCAGTTTAGGCCTATACTCTTTGGCATTTAGAAGAAAGAGGAGATCTAATTGAAGTATCTAAGAAACTAAAGGGGATTGAAATGGTAGATGTAGAGAGGATATTTCCTCTTGTAGGGCAATCTAGAATGAGAGGTCATGGTTTCAGGATAAGGGGTAGCAGATTTAAAACAAGAATCAGGAGAAATTACTTCTCCCAAAGGCTTGTGAATCTGTGGGATTCACCCGAGTGCTGGTGGATGCTGAGACATTGAGTAAATTTAAGGGGATGACCAGATTTTAAATTAGTGATGGGTTATGGAGAATGGGCATAATCGTATTGAATGGTGGAGTAAGCTCGAGGGGCTGAATTGCCTACTCCTGCACCTAGTTCTTATGTTCTTGAGTGGACAAATAGGGGGCAGATAAGATTCAATGCAGAGAAGTGTGAGGTGATGCATTTGGTAGGAAAAACAGTATAAGGAGTAAAATTCTTAAAGGGTCACAGGAGCAGAGGAAACTGGTGTATATGCATCAATCATTGAAGGTGACAAGACAAGTGGAGAGCAGTTAATAAAGCATATAGTATCCTGGGTTTTATTAGAAGCATAGAGGTTTATAGTATGGAAACAGGCCCTTTGCCCCAACTTATTCATGCTGCCCTTTTTTAAACCGCTAAGCTAGTTCCAATTGCCCGCATTTGGCCCATATCCCTCTATACCCATTGTACCCATGTAACTGTTAAAAAAACTTTTTAAGAGACAAAATTGTACCCGCCTCTACTACTATCTCTGGCAGCTTGTTCCAGACAGTCGCCACCCTCTGTGAAAAAATTGCCCCTCTGGACCCTTTTGTATCTCTCCCTTCTCACCTTAAATCTATGCCTTCTGGTTTTAGACTCCCCTACCTTTGGGAAAAGATATTGAGTACCGAGCTGATCTGTGCCCCTCATTATTTTATAGACCTCTATACGATCACCCCTCAGCATCCTATGCTCCAGAGAAAAAAGTCCCAGTCTATCCAGCCTCTCTTTATAACTCAAACCATCAAGTCTCGGTTGCATCCTAGTAAATCTCTTCTGCACTCTTTCCAGTTTAATAATATCCTTTCTATAATAGGGTGACCAGAACTGTACACTGTATTCCAAGTGTGGCCTTACCAATGTCTTGTACAACTTCAACAAGACGTCCCAATTCCTGTATTCAATGTTCTGACCAATGAAACCAAGCTGAATGTCTTCTTCACCACTCTGTCCACCTGTGACTCCACTTTCAAGGAGCTATGAACCTGTACCCCGAGATCTTTGTTCTGTAACTCTTGCCAATGCCCTACCATTAACTGAGTAAGTCCTGCCCTGGTTCAATCTACCAAAATGCATCACCTTACATTTATCTAAATTAAACTCCATCTGCCATTCGTCAGCCCACTTGCCCAATTGATCAAGATCCCATTGCAATCGGAGATAACCTTCTTCACTGTCCACTATGCCATCAATCCTGGTGTCATCTGCAAACTTACTAACCATGCCTCCTATATTCTCATTCAAATCATTAATATAAATGACAAATAACAATAGACCCAGCATCGATCCCTGAGGCACACCGTTGGTCACAGGTCCCCAGTTTGAAAAGCAACCCTCTACAACTACCCTCTGGTTTCTGTCATCAAGTCAATTTTGTATCCATTTAGCTATCTCACCTTGGATCCCGTGAGATTTAACCTTGTGCAACAACCCACCATGCGGTACCTTGTCAAAGGCTTTGCTAAAGTCCATGTAGACAACATCAACTGCACTGCCCTCATCTACCTTCTTGGTTACCCCTTCAAAAAAACTCAATCAAATTTGTGAGACATGCTTTTCCACTCTCAAAGCCATGCTGACTAATCAGTCTTTGCATCTCTACATGCCTGTAGATCCTGTCTCTCAAAATACTCACCACAGATTTGAGGCTCACTGGCCTATAGTTCCCAGGCTTTTCCCTGCAGTCCTTTTTTAAACAAAGGCACAACATTTGCCACCTCCAATCTTCAGGCACCTCACCTGTGACTATCGTTGATTCAGATATCTCTGCTAGGAGACCCACAATTTCCTCCCTAGCCTCCCACAATGTCACTTCATCAAGTTCCGGGGATTTATCTACTTTGGTGTGCTTTAAGACTTGCAGCACCACCTCCTCTGTAATATGTACACTCCTCAAGACATCACTATTTATTTCCCCAAGCTCCCTAACATCCATGCTTTTCTCAACAGTAAATACTGATGAGAAATATTCATTTAGGATCTCACCCATTTCTTGTAGATCCGCACATCGATGACCTTGATCCTTAAGAGACCCTACACTTTTTCTAGTTACTCTTTTGCCCTTTATGTATTTGTAGAAGCTCTTTGGATTCTCCTTTGCCTTATCTGCCAAAACAATCTCGTGTCCCTTTTTGCCCTCCTGATTTCTTTCTTCTACATCGCCTATACTCTTCAATGGATTCACTTGATCCCATCTGCCTATGCATGTCATGTGTCTCCTTCTTCTTCTTGACCAGGGCCTCAATATCCTGAGTCATCCAGGGTTCCCTACTTCTACCAGCTTTGCCCTTCACTCTAAGAGGAATGTGCTTACCCTGGACCCTGGTTAACACACTTTTGAAAGCCTGCCACTTACCAGATGTCCCTTTACCTTCCCACAGACTCCCCCAATTAACTTTTGAAAGTTCCTGCCTGATGCCAACAAAATTGGCCTTGTCCCAGTTTAGAATTTTAACTTTTGGGCCAGACCTATCATTCTCCATAGCTATCTTAAAATTATGGTGACTGGTCCCAAAGTGATCGCTCACTAACACTTCTGTCACCTGCCCTTCCTTATTTCCCAAGAGGAGGTCAAGTTTTACCCCCTCTCTAGTCGGGCCATCCAAACACAATGCGAAATTCCTCCTGAATACACTCGACAAATTTCTGTCCATCCAACCCACTACCACTATGGCTGTCCCAGTCAATGTTGGGAAAGTTAAAATCCCCTACTATTGCCACCCTATTTTTCTTGGAGCTATCTGTAATCGCCTTCCATATTTGCTCCTCAATTTCCCGCTGACTATTTGGGGGCCTATAGTACAACCCTATCAGTGATTTCCCTCTTCTTATTTCTCAGTTCTACCCATATAGACTTAATAAGGGCCTAGAGGATAAGAGCAAGATGGTTATGTTGAACTTATACAAGACACTAGTTAGATCTCAGCTGCAGTATTGTGAACAGTTCTGGTGTCACACTATAGGAAGGACGTGAACGCATTGAAGTGATTTCCAAGAATAGTTCCACCATGAGAAACTTCAGTTATGAGGGTAGACTGGAGAGGTTGGGACTGCTCTACTTGGAGAGAAGACGACAAGGAGATTTGATAGAGATGCTCAAAACTGTGAGGTGGCTGGACAAAATAGATGGGGAGAAACTATTCTTATAAAAGAATCAACGAGAGAGCACAAATTTAAAGTGATTTGCAAAAATAGCAAATGTGACGTGAGAAAAAAACATTTTCTCACGAGTGGTTCGGATCTAGAATGTACGAATTGCGGTGGAGGCAGGTTCAAATAAGGCATTCAAGAGGGCATTAGATGATTGTTTCCATTCAAATAATGTGGTACTTAGGAAAGACGAAGAAAAGCAATAACAATGGAGAAGAGAGGTGACTGAGGGATTGTCAATCAAAATTTTGATCTTGTACAAGGATATAATCCTTTCGGTGAGGCTTCAACTTTAAAACATAGAGGAATAGGAAGTGCAGCAGAAAGAAACAGGTCTTTTTGGAGTCAACCTTAATCATTAAGGTGTAAGGTCAAGCCAAGAAGATTGTGATACGGGTGAGGGGCAAATGATGTTGCCTTCAAAGGTAACCATTGGTGACTGATGCTTAGACCATGTCCTAGAGGAAATGAAATAAACAACATTTTTATTACTCTATTTATTGGCGTGGACAAGATCATGATTGGATCATTCAGCCATTAAATTGAGAGCATTAAATGTCTGAGGATGTGTGATCCAAAGAAAACTGATGAAAAACAGTTGATCATCACCAAAATGGTGGATTTGGATGATAGGAGAAGGCTGTTATTTTGAAACAGGACAAAGTGGATGAGAACTGAATTCTGAGAAAGAGTTAGATTGAACAATCAATGCAAACAGAACAATTTGTAGAAATCCAGCTAGTCTTCCGCATAGCTTTAGTGGGAGACCATGTATAGTTGTTATTTGTTTAGAAGTGCATGCTGTTAGAAAGGCAGTACTCCAATCATGGGTAACTTTAATCTTCATGTAGATTTGGAAAATCAAAATGGCAGAGGTAGTCATGAGGAAGAATTCGTCGAGTATATTTGGGACAGTTTCCTGGAACATTTATGGTGTGGGTCCAACCAGGGATCAGACTATTTTGGACTTGATACTGTGTAATGAGGCAGGTTTAATAAACTATTTCAAGAGTAAAAGAAGGAAGCGGTGACCATAACATCGTAGAATTTAGCATTCAGTTTGAGTGCAAAACTTGGGTCAGAAATAAGGGTAATTATACAGGAATGAGGGCAGATTTGGCTGAAGTGGACTGGAAAGGTAGTTTAGCAAGAAAGACAGTTGATCAGCAATAGCAGACATTTCTGAAAGTAGTTCATGACTTGCAATATATAAGATCGTAAAATCCCTACACTGCAGAAGGAGGCCTTTTAGACCCATCAAGCCTGCACTGACAACAATCCTACCCAGACCCTATCCCCTTAACCTGACGTATTTCTCCTGCTAGTCCCCCTGACACTAAGGGGCAATTTAGCATAACCAATCAACCTAATCTGCACATCTTTGGGAGGAAACAAGAGCACCCGGAGGAAACCCACACAGACACAGGGAATGTGCAAATTCCACATAGACAGTGAACCGAGGCTGGAATTGAACCTGGTTCCTGGCACTGAGGGGCAGTACTGCTAAACTCTGTGCCACCCTATATATCCCAGTGATGAAGAAAGATTCTAATGGAAGATAAATCCACCATGGTTAACCACAGAAGATAAGGATTGTATTAAACTAAAACAAAACCATACAATGTGGCAAAGATTAGTGGTAAGCCAGAGGATTGGAAACGTTTTAAAAACAATAAAAGATGACAAAAAAATAGAGGGAGTAGATAAACTAGACAGCAAGAACTTCTTTAAATGTATAAAAAAGAAGAGAGGCCAAAGTGAGCATAAGCCCCTTGGAGAATGAGACTGGGGAAATAATAATGAGGGATTAGGAAATGGCAGAGGGCTGAAATACTTTGCGTCAGTCCTGATGTTGGAAGATTAATAACATTCCAAAAATACTAAATAATCAAGAGTTAGAAGGGGATGAAAATAAATACAATAACAATTGCTAGAGAAGAAATACTAAGAAATAAATGCCATAACAATCACTAGAGAAAAAGTACTATGAAGCTAAAGGCTGATAAGTGCCCTGGACCTGATGGATTGCATCCCAGTATATTAAAAGAAGTAGCTACAGAGATAGTAGCTGCGCTGGTAGCAATCTTCCAAGAAAAGTCCCAGAAGATTGATAAACTGCCAATGTAACATTTTCTTTCAAAAAGGTGGGAGATAAAAAAACAGGTAACTATCAGCTAGTTAGCTTAACTTCATGTGGCACAGTGGTTAGCGCTGCTGCCTCACTGCGCCAGGGACCCGGGTTCAATTCCCGGCTCAAGTCACTATCTTTGCGGCGTCTGCATGTTCTCCCCTTCATTGTGTGGGTTTCCTCTGGATGCTCCGATTTCCTCCCACAGTCCGAAAGACGTATTGGTTAGGTGCATTGGCCATGCAAATTTCTCCCTCGATGTAACCAAATAGGCGCCGGAGTGTGGCGACTAGGCAATTTGCACGGTAACTTAGTTTTGTGAAGGGGAGGTCATGTCTCACTAACTTTATCGAGTTTTTTGAGGAAGTGACAAAGATGATTGAGGGGAGGGCAGTGGATGTTGTCTACATGGACTTCAGTAAGCTCTTTGACAAGGTCCCTCATGGCAGACTGGTGCAGAAGGTGAAGTTGCCTGGGATCAGAGGTGAGCTGGCAAGGTGGATACAGAGCTGGCTCGGTCATAGAAGACAGAGGATAGCAGTGGAAGGGTGCGTTTCTGAATGGAGGGCTGTGACAAATGGCATTCCTCAGGGATCAGTGCTGGGACCTTTGCTATTTTGTGATGTATATAAATGATTTGGAGGAAAATGTAACTGGTTTGATTAGTAAGTTTGCGGACGACACAGCGGTTGCTGGATTTGTGGATAGCGATGAGGACCATCGGAGGTTACAGCAGGATATAGATCGGTTGGAAGCTTGGGCGGAGAGATAGCAGATGGAGTTTAATCTGGACAAATGTGAAGTAATGCATTTTGGAAGGTCTAATAGAGTTAGGAAATATACAGTAAATGGCAGAATCCTCAAGAGTATTGATAGGCAGAGGGATATGGGTGTACAGGTGCACAGGTCACTGAAAGTGGCAACACAGGTGGAGAAGATAGTCAAGAAGGCATACGGCGTGCTTGCCTTCATCGGCCGGGGTATTGAGTTTAAAAATTGGCAAGTCATGTTACAGCTTTATAGAATCTTAAGTTAAGCCACGCTTGGAATATTGTGTTCAATTCTGGTTGCCACACTACCAGAAAGATGTGGAAGCTCTGGAGAGGGTTCAGAAAAGATTTACCAGAATGTTGCCTGGTATGGAGGGCATTAGCTATAAGGAGACGTTGGAGAAACTTGGTTTGTTCTCACTGGAACGACGGAGGTTGAGGGGCGACCTGATAGAAGTCTACAAGATTGAGGGGCATGGACAGAGTGGCTAGTCAGAAGCTTTTTCCCAGGGTGGAAGAGTCAATTAGTAGGGGGCATAGGTTTAAGTTGTGTGGGACCAGGTTTAAAGGAGATGAACGAGGCAAATTTTTTTAGAGGGTGGTGGGTGCTTGGAACCTGCTGCCGGGGGAGGTAGTGGAAGCAGATACAATAGTGAGTTTTAAGGGGCGTCTGGACAAATACATGAATAGGATGCGAATAGAGGGATATGGTCTCCTGAATAGTAGGGGGTTTTAGTTCAGGCGGGCAGCATGGTTGGTGCAGGCTTGGAGGGCCGAAGAGCCTGTTTGTGCTGTAATGTTCTTTGTTCTTAATTGCAGTATTGATGTAAGCCTACTTGTGACACTAATAAATAAACTTAATCATTGGGAAAATGTTAGTGGCCATTATAAAGGATGTAATAATCAGCATAGCTTCATGAAAGGGAGATCATGCCTGGGAATTTTATTAGAATTCTTTGAGGTGGTAACGAGCAGTACAGACAAAGGGGAACCAGTAGATGTAATATACTTAGATTTCTAAAAGGTGTTCAATAAGATACTGCACAAAAAGGTACTTGAGATAAGACACCATGATGTTGAGGGTGGTATATCAACATGGATAGTGGATTGGGTAACAGATAGAGTTGGAATAAGAGGTGCATCTTCAGGGTGGTTACCTGTAACTAATGGGAGTGCCACAGGGATCCATACGGGGCCACAATTATTTACAGTATAAATGACTAGGATGAGGGAAGTGAATGTGCTCTTTGTGGATGATACAAAAGTAGGTGGGAAGCTTAGTGGTGAGGATGGTATGGAGTTTACAGAGGGATATAGACAGGTTAGTTGAGGCAAAAGTTTAGCAAATGGAATATGTAGGAAAATGTGAAGTTGTGCACTTCGGCAGGAAGAATAAAGGAACTAAATATTTAAATAAAGAAAGACTGCAGAGAACTGGAGCACAAAGGGATTTGGATGTCTTATTGCATAAATCACAAAAAGCTGGCATGCAAGTTCAATATCTGATCATCTTAACGTCTTTGAAAAAGTTCCTTCTCCCTTCCTAAATAGTTCTGCCTCTCTACCTCTCTCTTTCCTCCTTTTAGATTCTCCTTAAAATGTACATTTTTGACAAAGCTTTTTTTTGGTCATTGGCCCTAATAGCTCCTTATGTGGTTTGGTGTCGGATGTTACTTGATAACTGTCTGTTTTACTATATTACTAAATAATTACAAGCAGTTGTTGTTGTGCAAGTGTTTGTATTAACATATCGGGCATCAGAATTGAATAGCCACTCTGCTCCAAACTATTTACCTGTAAATCCAGCTGCTCCTTTGTCGCTCGATCTTCCGACTCCAGTTGTCTTTGGGTTTGTCTCTTCGGGGGAGCTTCGGGTGGTCGATGTTGGGGGGGGCGGGTGCTCAGTGGTGAGGTGTTCACGGGAGTCAAATGGAAGGGGGTCTGGTTAGTGTGGTGGGGGGGTGGTGAGAGGAGCTGGTTAGAAGTGGTTTTCATTCTTCTAACTTTTCCCAGGTAACTATTAAGACAGTTGGAACCATCCAGAGTTTGTAATTTAAATTACACTTTTGGATCTAATTGCTGAGTAATTGCCCAATGGAAGTTTGAACTTGCCAAGCAATCTGTACCTGGAGTCTTTTGGGGGGAGGAATGTTGGTGCTGCCCTGGACCCCTTTGTGGTATCCACCCCCAGTTATGATTCCCGGAAGCTTGGAATGGATGGGCCATTGTGTTGCGTTTACAATCTAATCTTGGTCTCGCAAATTTTGATCATGTTATTCTCAAAAAGCTATCCTGCATCTGTTCAATTATTTGCACAATGCACAGTAGATCTGATAACATTATGCCTTTAGTTGATTCTTTATAAATCATTTCCTTATATTAAAAAGACACTGTAGGTAATCTTCCCTCGTTAAATGTCTTAATATCACTGATTTTCCTTTCGATGTATATTTTTATATTTTTCAGTTCATTTTTTTTTGTTTTCTGATGTCACTACTACGCTCATGGCATTTGGTCATTATTTCCAGTTCTTGCAAAATCAATTTATTTTATAGCTGCAAGGATATTTACAGTCTACATTGGTTTGGACTTTGGAATCGCAAATACAATCTTTAACTTTGCAGATGGCGCCAAATTGTGGGAGGGTGGTAGTGGTGGGTACAGGTGGTGAGTCATTTACAGCACAGAAGACTACCATTTGGCCAACTGATTCCATGCCACCAATCCAGTCAGTCTGCAACAAATTACAGGAGGATATTAATAAACTTGGACAATGGGCATATAATTAGCAAATGAAGTTCAACACTGATAAATGTGTAGTAGTACATTTTGGTGGGAAGAGTAGGGTGGTCAATTATTGCTTCGAAGATGCAAGTCTGGAAAGGGGAGAGGAACGAAGGGATACTGGGGTACAAGTACACCAATCATTAAAAGATTTGTCACAGGTTAGCAAGATCAAAACAAAAAACAAACCATATATAAGGCTTAACTTCTAGAGGGATGCAATTGAAAAGTAAGGAAGTTATTCTTAAACCTTGAAACTTATTTAGAGCATGCTTATAGTACTGTGTGCAGTTCTGGTTGCCATATTATAAAAAAAGAATATAAAGGCACTGGAAGGGGTGCAGAGATGATTTACAAGGATGATAACAGAGATGTGTGAAGTTACGAATCAGGAAGGGATTGATTAGCTGGGTCTCTTTTCTCTTGAATAAAAAGTGACCTCTGAAGCTTTTGAAACTGTGAAAGGTTTTGACAGAATATATGCAGAGCGAATATTTCCTCTTGTGGGGAAGAGCATAACTCGAGGACATCAGCAGAAGATAGTCACTAATGAATCCAAAGGGAATTCAGAAAACTCTTCTGCACCAAAAGAGTGGTAAGAATGTGGAATTCACTATCATGGAGTGGTTGAAGAGAAGACTAGGTTTGCATTTAAGGGGAAACTAGACAAACATGTAAGGGGTAACAAAATAAATGGCAATAATAAGTGGTAATAGGTGGTGGATTTAGATGAGGAAGAATGGAGGCTTGAGTGGAGCATAAACACTGGCATCGACTGGTTGGGCCAAATGCCCTGTTTTTGTGCCTTATATCTTATGAAGAACATAAAATATGTTTTGCCTTTATTCATGAAGATATGCATTCTTTGCATTGTGCATTTTTTTAAGTTGCAAATTTTTTTTAACCTGTTAAATGTTTGCTGCATTATTCAAAATGTGCATACATGTTTAGTTTGTGGGCAGCGAGCTATAATTGGGTTCATTTTAATAAAAAGAACAGAGTTAATCCCCTTCTATATGTTTATCCCTTTGCCCTTACAGGGAGCCATTTTAATAGCATATGTACTTAAGCTGGTATCTGTATTTTTGTCAAATGCAGCTTCTATGCAAGAATGTTCTGGTATATTTGCACCATCAGTATCTGCTTGCATTAATTAAATTTCATGTACATGGAAGGTCAAGGTGTTTAAAATGCACATTGAATGAAAAATTGAATAGTATCTGAGATATTTAATCCTATAAGCTGAATGCATGGTCACGACATGAGAATAGTGTGAACACGAGCAGGATGCAACATCAATAAAATGGTTTGATATTGAATCAGTATTGATGCAATTGTGAACATTTCCTGGATTTTGAAGTTATATAGTTGACTTCAGATTAGCATTATCACATTACAAAACACTTATTTGATGCTTTCATGCCAGAACAAAGTTAGTCTATTGAATGAGGATGGAGAAGCAATTGGTAAATGTAATTAATAGATGCTTCATGTAGTTTGAAAAATCAATTGTGGTAACGTTTTCTCCTGTTTTTATTTTGTTACAGATCAGTTAAATAGATTTGCAGGGTTTGGTGTTGGTCTTGCAAGGTACAGTATTTATGCTTTTGTTCACACTCCCTGCTGACGTGAACTGACGTTTGGTGCTATTGCTTCGAACCAAACATGGTGCTTCATTTAAATTAACTAAGAAAGTTTATATCTTTTTAAAAAATACTAATAAATATTATATGTTCTGCTTGATGTCAGTCTCTTGATAAGAACTAAACAAGGGAAAGCTGATTCTTTAAAAGTCTGTGACTGGAAGAGGAAAAATAGATTTAAAATATTCTGGTGTTCTCTACCAAATGCATAAAACTAAAATGACTTGACTGAAAAAGTAAAAATGTGGCATTACATTAAGTTTAAATTAACCTTGTGCCATTTCAGAGAAAAATAATGTGAATATAGGCCCATAGTTAATGATTCTTCATTAAAGAACACCTAATTTGGAATGATTAATTTTCAAGTGAGGAAATTATAACAGTCCTGTGTTACATCATTTAGATCATTGATAAATGATTCATAAATTAATAATCAAGGCAATGGGATTAGGTGGTTCTCGCGTGTCGGTGCAGACTCAATGGGCTGAAGAGCCTCTACTGCACTGTATGATTCTTTGCCTGTGATAGTTTTTGTTTGGACTAATCTGTTGGAACTTGATTGAAATCTTTTCTGTGCTTGGATTTTTGTCTAATTCTACTTTTTCATTTAAAGTCTCTTCACAGAAAATGTTTTGGCTCACCCCTGTATTGTTTTTCGCCGTCAATGTCAGGTATGAAATGATGGGGAGGGAGGACTTGTTATACTTGGAGACTGCAAGGATAAACATTAAATATAAAGCCTTGTATTCGAGTAGTGTACAATTGTTTTAATGTACAAAATGGCTTTTATACCAAGGCACTTGATGCGGTGAGTTTTGAGGACCCGCTTAAGGTCCCCTACTTAACTAGAAGTTTTTGGTCATTCTTTATACAGTTGCTATGTGGCAGTCACTATAGTATTGCAAAATTGTTCAAAGTACATCATCAGATTTCTGATGTATTTGACTCTATTGTTTGGAGAGATCTATACATTTACTGACCTTAGAATCTTAAGGACACCACCCAGGATGGCACTGAATCCTGAAGACCATAAATTTCTAGGTTTAACTCCCAGCTCATGCTAAATCAGATGACAGTAACCGAATTAACAATAGGAGTACGAATATCAAAACCCTCCCACTCTCAACTCGGGAAGTATAAACAAATTAATGCATCCCACATCTGATTGCTTCAACTGATTCTTCAGGATGCCTATCATAATTGGCAAAGATCTGTTATCTAGATTCTTAATTAAAGAAAGGTCACTTTGGCAAAGTACTAGTGGCTTTTTGTTGCCTGAAATCTTTCTGCACTTTGACATCAGCAAAGCAGGAGAGCAGAAAATTAGAAGAATTTTTTTTTCCATCACCTATCAAAATGCCTCAGTGATTTATACAGTGAAAACTTGTGAAGTGCCTTGGGCTGCCTTGTTACATTAAAAGCAGCACATAAAAGCAATTTGTTGTTACAAAATCAAAATGATCCAACTGCTTTTTCGAGTTATATTAACTTCTTCCAGACTCTCTCTTTGTAAATACTGTCAGTGCTTAAACCCTAAAATTTCCTGAGACACTTTTTTAATACTGAGGCTCTCCAAAATGAAGCAGGCTAAGGTCCATAGGGGAGTCAGTGGTGGGATTGTGTATTATATATTGTGATGAAGGTAGTGAAATTAAATTATTGGGGAATGATATGGAACAAATGGAGGCCACTTGGCCATGTTTGTGCTGGCTCACTGATTGAGCTATCCAATTAATCCTGCTCTTGCTCTTTTCCCATGGCATTGTAAAAATATTTTCACATCAAATATATATCCAATTCTCTTTTAAAAGCTGCAATTGAAACCGCCACCTTTCAGGAAATGCATTCCAGATCCCAACAACCTGCTCCAATTTTTTTTAAAAATTGACTTCTAAGAGCAGTGTGCTGGTTTGCCGGCATGTTCCCCACCTTCAGGCCATTTTAAAAGTGGATGGATGTTGGTGAGATGGTGTTTGGGGAGGCTTGGATGGATGGGATTCCAGACTAATACATGATGGCGGTCTGCCCACAGCAGACCAGGCAAAACTAGCACTACAAAGGAATTTTTATCCCTCCCCGACCCCATGGCTACATCTGTTGGATGACCACAGCTGGGGTCACATCAAACAGCTCCCACCTCTGATGGTGGGACCGCCAAACTGTGGGAGCCCTCTCTGTTGGGGGGCAAGCAGGCACCCAGGCTACAGATTGGTCAGCTGTCTAAAAATCATGTAGGCCCTCGGGTGTCAACATGATGTGAGTTTGGACCTGAAAGTGGTTCCATTGTTTGGGTCCAATTCTCAAAACAAAAATGCTGCCCAATATTCCAGCTGAGGATTGAGCAGTGTTCTTTAAAAGTTTAATGTAATTTCTTTGCTTTTGGACACTTCTTATAAGACAGGATGAGAAGCAAGCCATTCAGCCCATCAATTCTGATCTGCCATTCAATGAGATCATGACTGATCTGATATGATAATCGTCAACTCCACTTTCCCGCCTTATCCCCATTACTGTCGATTCCATTACTGAATAAAAATCTGTCTATCTCAGCCTTGAAAATATTTAACAACTCAGCCTGTACAGCTCTCTGTGGTAAAGAATTCTACAGATTCACTACACTCCTGAGGGAAGAAATTCCTCCTCATCTCTGTCTTAAATGGGCGACCCCTTTACTCTTGAGAATATGCCCTGTATTGTAGACTCTGCCACAAGGGGAAACAACCTCTCAGCATCTACCTTGTCAATTCTTTGAGAATTCTATATGTCTCAGTCAGGTCGCCTCTCATTCTTCTAACCTCCAGTGAGTACAGGACCAAACTACTGGACATCCTCTCATTTAAAAAAAAAAGTCCCTCCATACCCAGAATAAACTAGTGAACCTCCTCTGGACTGCTTTCAATGTCCATATATCTTAAATAAGGGGACCAAAACTGTTCACAATATAGCAGGTGTAATCTAACTAATGCTTTGTATTGTTTTAGTATGATTTCTCTATTTTTATACTCCATTCCCTTTGAAATAAAGGCCAACCATTCCATTTGCCTTCCCAATTACCTGCTGAACTTGAATGCTAGCTTTTTGTGATTTATGCTCAAGGTCCCCAATTTTCCATTTAAATAATATTCAGCTCGTTGTTCTTCCTACCAAAGTGCATGGCTTCACATTTTCCGACATTATATTCCATCTGCAAAGTTTTTGCCCACCCACTTAACCTCTCTATGCCCGTATGTCAATAAAACTAAGGATCTCATGTGCTTATTTAACTGACTTCTTGATGTCTCTTGCCAGCTTCAAAGAGAAAAAGACTCCAGTTTATAATTCAAAAGGAGAGTCTTATTGGACTTGCAACATTAACTCTGTTTCTGCCCCCACAGATGGTGCAAGACATGCTGAGTTTTTCCCAACTTTTTGTTTTTATTTGCATTTATAGGGTGCCTTTCACAACCTCAGGACGTCCCAAAGCGCTTTACAGCCAATTAAGTACTTTTGAAATGTAGTCACTTAGCCGTAGTCATGCAGGCAAACAGGAGCAAGTTTGTGCACAGCTGTGTGATAATGACCGTGTTTTCTATTTTTGTGATGTTAATTGAGAGATAGGTATTGGTCCCACCTGGGCCAAGCAATTTTGAGTGTTTTTTTTTGAATGAAGTCATCATCTTTAAAATAGTACCATGGAATCTTTTTTGTTTACTGGAGAGGGCAGATGGTATAACAGGTCATCGTCCAACTGTCATTTGACAGTGCAGGAATCCCTCACTACTGTTTTGGAATGGAATATCAGTATTGGTGTTTGTGCTCAAATCCTGGAGTGATACCAAACCTTCAAGCTTGTGACTCACAGCATGAGTACCACCAGCTGAACCATGGCTGACATCCACTCTGTACATGCAACCCCAGGTATCTCGGTTCTTGTGCTCTTTTTAAAATTGTACAATTTATTTAATGCCCCATTCGTTAATCTCTTATCAAATGTATTACTTCCCATTTCATCTGCCATGTGAGTGACACAGTGGTTAGCACAAGGACCCGGGTGAGCAGAGGCCAGTTCAATTCTGGCCTTGGGTCACTGTGTGGAGTTCGTACATTCTCCCCGTGTCTGTGTGAGTTTCTTCCGGGTGCTCCGGTTTCCTCCCACAGTCCAAAGATGGGCAGGTTAGGTGGATTAGTCATGATAAATTGCCCCTTAGTGTGCCAAGGTTGTAGGTTAGATAGATTAGCCATTCTTGATTAACAAGGGGTGAAACGTTATTGGGAATAGGCAGGAATGTTGGGTTGAAATCATAGAAATCATAGAAACCCTACAGTACAGAAAGAGGCCATTCGGCCCATCGAGTCTGCACCGACCACAATCCCACCCAGACCCTACTCCCATATCCCTACATATTTTGCCCACTAATCCCTCTAACCTACGCATCTCAGGACACTAAGGGGCAATTTTTTAGCATGGCCAATCAACCTAACCCGCACATCTTTGGACTGTGGGAGGAAACCGGAGCACCCGGAGAAAACCCACGCAGACACGGGGAGAATGTGCAAACTCCACACAAACCCAAGCCGGGAATCGAACCCAGGTCCCTGGAGCTGTGAAGCAGCAGTGCTAACCACTGTGCTACCGTGCCGCCCCCGGTTGAAGTTGCAATCAGATCAGTCATGGTATTATTTAATGGTGGAGCAGGCTCAAGGGGCTGAGTGGCCTGTTCCTAATTCATATGATTGTATGATTCAGCAGTCTATCTTTACTCTGAGCAAATATGATAAAAAAAATCCCAGGTTTTTCAGAAAAGCTGAGGCCTTCAAGTTTAAAGATCATTAAAAGGCACAAATCAAATCAGAATTAGTCATTATTGTGAAACATATTTTTTGTTTTGTATTTAAACCCTTATTTTCAAAATGGGAAATTTAAGTTCCTGCGAAGAAAAATGGCAGGTCAACACTTTGAAAGCAATTTGATTTTTTTTTTTGAGAGAGTAAAATCATCGTGTGGCCAAGTTGTATCAATATAAGATTGGGACTTTTACTTGGGAGATTTTCATTATAAATGGGGACATACAAGTTTATAATGAGAAAGTGTTGGCAAACTAACAACACAATGCAAGCTAATTTTGAGAATGTAGAGGTGTGTATTAGCGCAATTTTTAAGATTCAGAAGGGTGTCTTGGGTTTTAGTGATATTAAAATGGTTGATTATTTTAACTTTTTTAATTCCAGGTCAATTATCATGCAAAAAATTATCATCTTACTCCTTTCACTGTTGTCAATACCATGTACCATTTCAGCAAAACTCAGGTAGGTCTTTACAATTGCCTTGTATTAAAAATGCAAATAGTCTTTTTGCACATGCCCCCCTCCCACTCAAGACATGCAGTCTTGCATTTGGCTGCTTTTTTTCCCTGTTTCTTTTACAAACCAAATTCTTAGAAACATTTGTTGCAGCTTTCATTGAAATGCCAAAAAGACTTATTTGCCTCAACTTACTCTATCTAATTTGTATCTCTGGTTAATTGAAATTTGCTTCGAGTTTATACAAAAGTTTAGATATTTTCAGAAGTTTTGCAGAATCTTGCTGTCCCTCAGTTGGCTCAGCATAATTCAAGGCTCTTTGATGATCTTGCTCATGTTCTTGTTATATTTATTTACTGCATGAAACTCTTGTTTCAGTTTAGCAGTCTATGTAAATACTGTCTTCAAAACGTTCAGGAAACTTGACTCCATGTGATAGTTGAGCTATCAAGATGCGTGACCTGCAATATGCTCCTGCAACTTTGCAATGGTGCTTTGAATTGCAAAACATCTTGCCGACTGATGTAGGGCAACTCCACTATATTTATATAGACTATCTGGAGGAGGGGACTGAGTGTAGGGTAACAAAGTTTGCAGACGACACAAAGATAAATGGAAAAGTGAATCGTGTGGAGGGCTTAGAAGGTCTGCAGAGAGACTTGGACAGGCTGAGTGAGTGGGCGAGGATCTGGCAGATGGAGTATAACGTTGACAAATGCGAGGTTATTCACTTTGGAGGAAATAATAGCAAATTGGATTATCTAAATGGAAAAAAATTGCAACATGCTACTGTGCAAAGGGACCTGGGGGTCCTTGTGCATAAGATGCAAAAACCTAGTCTGCAGGTGCAACAGATGATCAAGAAGGCAAATGGGATGTTGGCCTATATCGCAAGGGGGGATAGAATATAGAAGCAGAGATGTCTTGCTGCATCTGTACAGGGCATTGGTGAGGCCGCAGCTGGAATATTGTGTGCAGTATTGGTCCCCTTATTTGCGGAAGGATATATTGGCCTTGGAGGGAGTGCAGAGAAGGTTCACCAGGTTGATACCAGAGATGAAGGGTGTTGACTATGAGAGACTGAGCAGATTGGGTTTGTACTCGCTGGAATTTAGAAGACTATGGGGGGATCTTATAGAGACCTATAAGATAATGAAGGGGCTGGATAAGGTAGAGGTGGAGAGATTCTTTCCACTTAGAAAGGAAGCTAGAACTAGAGGGCACAGCCTCAAAATAAAGGGGGGTCAGTTTAGGACAGAGTTGAGGAGGAACTTCTCTCAGAGGGTGGTGAATCTCTGGAATTCTCTGCCCACTGAAGTGGTGGAGGCTACCTGGTTGAATATGTTTAAATCACGGATAGATGGATTCCTGATCGGTATGGGAATTAGGGGTTACGGGGATCAGGCGGGTAAGTGGAACTGATCCACTTCAGATCAGCCATGATCTTATTGAATGGCGGGGCAGGCTCGAGGGGCTAGATGGTCTACTCCTGCTCCTATTTCTTATGTTCTTATAATGTCACTGGTTTGTGTTGCTGCATTCAACTTTTTAAAACTATATCTGATTACACACCTTATCATGTGATCATTACCTCAAGTCATACCAATACCATTAAAAATTGATGGATTCACCCCCTTTTTATGACTTTCTATTTCCCTTTGAGGACAAAACAAATCTTTGTACAAGGGGAATATTAGGTTCAAGGATTTCTAGAAATGGTGCAATAACAATATAGGTTTTGATGATGGTAAAGAAAAAGAAGCAAGCTTGACTTTTGATGAACTTTTAAATGAACTTGGAATGGCACAAGATTCTTGTGTCCATGGAAGTCCTAATAGCTCGGGCAAACAGGTAAATTGAGGAAAATTAAATGAAAATAAATTTTGTTAAAACATTGTCAATTGAAGGGACATCAGCTTAATTGTATTTTTGACTAGAGGTTTTGCATATATTGTAGGCAAAGCAGGAAAAAACTGTCTTGTCATACGTGGTGTTCTTGATGTATAACAAAAAATCCTGTCAGTTGAAAAATGTCAATTACCTTCCTTTCTGATTGTTCAACCATATTTGAAGCAACTAATGAACCAACAGTGAACAGCCAGCGCACATGAAAATGAGCCAATCTAGTTGCTCGAAACAATTTTTAAAACTGTTTTCAGCAGCTATCTTGGGGTGGGATTCTCCCAATACATCCGTGGCAGGTTTGGTGGCGCAGACCTGCCGCAGATCCAACCTAGCAGCTATGTCCTTCGGGACTCTGCCATTTGGTCAGTAGTGGTATTACCAAACCTCTCTCGGTAATGGACATTGAAGTCCACCACACCCCCACCTCCGAGTCCATGCTATGCCCTCACTACTCCGTGCTTCAACGTGGAGGAGTACTGATTCATCAGCTGAGGGAGGAAGGTAGGTAGTAATCAGCGGGAGGTTTCTTGCCCATGTTTGACCTGATTCCATGATGCTTCATGGAATTCAAAGTCAATGTTGAGCTTACCCAGGAGACCCCCCCTCCCCCACTTCTGACTGTATACCACTGTTCCGCCATCTGTTCTGGGGGCTACCCTGGAGGTGGGGCATATCCGGTGATGGTGGTGTCTGGGATGTTGTGGCCAGAATCTTCAAAATTTCCATCCTTTACTTAACTCAGTAACCAAGATGCATCCCATTTGGACTGGATAATACTACTGCTTGGTCTTTTATCCTATCTAATATCACTGTTGGTTTATCTGTTACTGCTACATTGACTGTCTGCCTGTGCGATATCATCTTTTCGGTCCCTAATATCCATAATTTTTTTGACTACTCTTTACTATTTGTGTTTATAAAATAATTTTGGATTCTCATTGATATCTGCTGATCTTTCATATACTTCCCTTTTTTTCCTTTTTTAGATCTCCTCTGTACTTTCTGTATTAAGCTTGGTTCTCTCCTGTATTAAAATTGTACTAAACTTCCTTTTTTCTGTTTCATTTGAACTTCTATCTTTATTCATCTGTGGAGCTTTGGTACTTCTTTCCCCCTCACAGGAATATGATTACTCTGCACCTGAAATATCTCTCATTCTTCAATTCTCACTTTGCCTAACAATCTTTTACTCCAACTCACTTGGGCCAGATTGCTTTTCAACTCACTGAAGTTAGCCCAGTTCCCCAAAATGCTCTCCCACTGCAACATGCTCCACTTAACCTCATTTCCCAGAACTAGATCCAGTATCACTCCCTTCATTGGGCTGACATATACTGATCAAAAAAGTTCTGTTGCACACATTTCAAAAATTTGTTCCCATCTTTGCTAAAGATATAGTTTACGAGGAGTGGTCCTAATATTGACTCCTATTGAACAGGGAAGACCATGTCTATTATCTGGTACATTATCAAATGCCTTTTGAAAATTCATATACACCTTCACTGCTGTCATTAGCAAGCTCTGTTACTCCATCATAAAAAGCAATCCGATTAGTCATGAATTATTTGGGTAACCAGTCCATGCTGAGTGTGTCTTATTACTTATTTCTATATGCGAGAATTATTTTTTTCCTAATTTCTTTCTTTGACAATGGTATTCTTGTAGTTTCCCACCACTGTTTTTTAGACCACCTGTTTGACCATATTTATTTCTCTCTCCTGATTTGAACAGGGTGTAATATTTGCAACCCTCCAGTCCTCTGGCACCACCACAATATTCAAGGAGCATTGAAAGTCATAGACACAATTTCTTCCATCTCCACCTTAGCATGCATTCCATCTGGAACAGTTAACTTTGAGTCATTCCAATCTATTCAGCACCTTCTTATCTTTTTCTATGCTATCCCCTCCTTTACTCTGACATTAAATTTATTCTCCTATGGAGACAGGTGCAATATCCAAGTCATGCCCTTTCCCTTCACAAGAAGATTTCCATTTTTGTTGCTAATTAGTGCCATCACCTCAACTATCCTTTTATATATTTAAAAGATTTACAGATTCCATAGAACCATAGAATCCTTAAAGTGCAGGATGAGGCCATTCGGTCCATCAAGTCTGCACCGACTCTACAAAGGAACATCCTACCTGCCCCTCCCCTCCACCCTGTCCCCGTAACCCTGTGCATTTACCAAGGCTAATCCACCGGTCCTCCCCTCCACCCTATTTTCTCAACCCTGCACCTTTACCCTGGCTAATCCACCTAACCTATGCATTATTGGACACACAAGTACCAATTTAACGTGGTCAATCCACCTAACCTGTACATCTTTAGAATGTGGGAGGAAACCCACGAAGACACGGTGAGAATGTGCAAGCTCCACAGGCAGAGTTGAACCCAAGTCCCTGGCACTGAGAGGCAGCAGTGCTAACCACCAAGCCACCCTTTTATGTTACCTAGTTTTGTTTCCATACTCTTTGCTTTATTCAATTCCCCCCCACTGATTTTAAATTGTATTCTGCAGCTTACATTTTTCATAAACCTTTTTCTTGTGGGGAGAGAACAGAGTTACAAATCCTGGGTGCAATGTACATTGAAGCAGAGCTTGAAACCATGGTCTGGTTTTAAAATAATTAGAAATCTTGAAGACTTGGATTGTTTCCACACCAACTTCTGTTTGTAAGTCTTCCTCATTCTCACTCTTATTCCCTTGTACCCTACTGAGTGATGAAAGCCAGGCAGCACACTAGAAAATAGTAAGTTTTGGGAAATGTACTGATAATATTTATCATTTGTTAAAAAAAATTAACATTTCCCTTAGTAGCTTTTGATTAATATCCTTTTTATACAATCTTATTTATAATAATATTAATAATGTAAGTACCTAGGAAATGCAATCATGTCTTTTTCTATTTCACACTTGCAGGGCCTAAAAGGATTGTGGAAAGGGATGGGAAGCACATTTATTGTTCAAGGAATAGCACTGGGTACTGAAGGCATCATCAGCGAATTCACACCACTTCCCAGGTAGGCCCCATCCATGTGTGCTTCCTGAAAACTGCTGCTATTTCTACAGAATCATTGATTGATTATTTCAAAATTTAATATGTATATAGCGAGTAAACTTTATTGGAAAACATGTTGCTGGGATATATATGGGAAAAATTGTTTTCTTTTTATGTGCCCAAGTGCCAAACCAATGCAATGTTAATTATATCTTTCATTAATTTTCCACTATAAAGGGCAGCAGAGTGGTTAGCACTGTTGCCCTACAGCACCAGGGACTCTTTCAATTCCAGCCTCGGGTCACTGTCTATGTGGAGTTTGCATGTTCTCCCCATGTCTGCGTGGATTTCTTCCGGGTGCTCCGGTTTCTTCCCACAGTCCAAAGATTTGTGGGTTAGGTTGATTGACCATACTAAATTGCCCCTTGGTGACAGGGGGACTAGCAGGGTAAATACGTGGGGTTACAGGGATAGAGACAGGTGAGATTGTTGACAGTGCAGGCTCAATGAGCCAAATGGCCTCCTCCTGCACTGTAGGGGTTCTATGATTCTGTGATGATTCTAATTTTACAGTACAGAAGGAGCCCACTCTGCCCATTGCGTTTGCACTGACCTTCTAAATGAGCAATTCACTTTCTCTCACCTTCTCCCCATAACCCTGCATGTTGTTCTTTTTCAAATAATAATCTCATTCCTTTTGATTGAACCTGCCTCCACCACACACTCGAGTGTTAACTGATCCATGCCAGTTGGTCAAATTAAAACAAAGACACCGCTTAAATCTATGCCTTCTCATCCTCGACCCTTTCATGGGTGGGAACACTTTCTTCTTGTCTACTCTGTCCAGACACCTCATGATGCTGAATACCTCTATAAAATCTGCTCTTGGCCTTTTTTCTCCAAGGGAAACCATCCTAACCTCTCCAATCTCTCTTCATAACTGAAGTTCCTCACACCTGGAGCCATTTTTGTGCATTTGTTTTGCACTCTCCAGTGCCTTTACATTTCTGAAGTGTAGTATCTAAAACATGACACAGTACTCGAGGTGAGGCCGAACTCGTGAAGTTCAACATAACCTCCTTGCTCTTGTATGTAGGTCCCTATTAATGAAGCCCAGGATACTGTAAGCTTTATTAACTGCTCTCTCAACCCATCCTACCACCTTCCATAATTTATATGTTCATCTAGGTCACTCTGTTCGTGCATCCCTTTTAGATTTGTATCCTTTATTTTATGTTGTCCCACCTTGTTCCTCCTACCAAAATGAATCACTTCACATTTCTTTGCATTGAACTTCATCTGCCACCTTTCTGCCTATTCCAAATTGTCTGTCATGAAGTTCTACATTATCTTCACAATGTTTCCAAGGTTTGTATCATCCACAAACTTTTAAGTTGTATCCTGTACACAAAGATTCATTAATAAAAAGGTTTTAACATTGACCCTTGGAGAACCGCACTAAAATCCCAAAGCCATCCATTAACCACTACTTAATAGTTCCTATCACTCAGCCAATTTCAGATCCATGTTGCTCCTTTAACTTTTATTCCATGAACTATACTTAAAGATTGGGCTGTTCAATAATAATTGCAATGTAGTGAGTTTTTATTGGAAAGACAATTGCATTTTCAGCAGCTGAACATCTGATTAGCTACCACTCCTGTCTACACAAGATGCTGCTTGCAAGTTTTACTTTTGTGTGTTATATTTTAGTTTGTTTGCATAATTGAATATTTAGTCTGCACAGCATTACCTTGTAAGGTTTTATTGTATTGCAGAGAGGTTTCCCATAAATGGAGTCCAAAACAAATAGCTGGTCACCTTGTACTGAAAGGGTAAGTTGCAACAAGAATTATGTGATTCCTTGTTTGGTTTGAGAATTTTATCTCTTGAAACTATTGATGGCTATGGGTTATCTTAGCATTTACCTACACTAATTTGAGTCTAGCTAAGGCTTTTATGACCAGTCTTGCTAATTGTTAGTCTAGTTACAATAGTTTTGTACTCTGAACCACTACTTATTCTATTCTTCAGCTCTGATCATGTGCTGCACTATAGGGCTTGAGAATTAACATTTTTTTAAATTAAAAGTGGAATTTAATAATTGTGTGCTCCCAAAATATCAGTCCCAGAATCCTTTGTCTAGCGTAGCTGCATTGAAACAGTTCAAAAGGATCTTTCTAAAACTGCTCAACTCTAAAGATCACAAAGTAGAAGGAGATTAGATCGGCTCCTTAGGCCCACTTGGCTCATTTTATAATTGGCGTATCACAAACATAAGAATTAGGAGCTGGAGCAGGACATTTGCCCCCTCAAACCTGCTCATCCATTTGATAAAATCATGGCTGAATTGTTGTGGCCTCAGCTCTGAACTTTCCTGTCTACCCCCTGTACTCTTTGATAATTTCAAGATTTTTAACACTACTCCATGTATTGATATCCTTTGTGTGAAGTCTTGTTTGAAATAGTTTCTAATTTTTAAAAAATAATTTAAACCTAACTCCTCTTGCCTTACTATCACTATTAAATTTCGAGTAATGTTGAAGATTTACCTTTTTTAACCGTGTACCAAAAACAAAAGTAAATCCAGAGACATCCACCAATATGCCACCCATCATGACATACAAAGCTCAAAGCTTTTTGAAGCCACCAGCTCCATTTGACCAAGGTCAAATGAATAAAACCCTTTTGCTTACAGGATGGTGTTTCTCCTCTTAAGGATGACGATGCCATCCATCAATGCTGGAAAGAATGTTTTCAACAACTGTTCAACTGTGAATCTACAGCAGCAACTGATTCTCTCCAGGCTATCCTCAATTACGCTGTGGTCAAATCCATGGGTGAGGTCGACCACCATCGATGGAAGAGCTGCAACAATGAATCAAATAGGTGAAAAACAACAAAGTTTGTGTCCTGATGGTATTCCAGCTGAGATCTTCAAAGCTGGTGAGCTTTTAGTCACATCAAGACTCCATGCACTCGTCCTATGGATTTGGGAGGAAAAAGAACTCCTCCTCGACTTCAGGACAATGACGTTGTGTAACATGTGCCATTGTTACTGGAGCGTAAGAGTAAAACAGATGGTACAACCTATGACCACTAACCCTTCAGCATTAATTTCAAGTTTACCTGACATTTACAACCAGGTGTCCAAGTATTTCCAAACAAATGTAAGCATTTTCAAGAAGGGAAGGAAGGTGAATCCTGTTGTGCGATGTATCAAGGTGTTTTCACTTGTCCATATTGGGGAAAATTCAAGGGTGTGATTCTCCCATCCCGCTGAGCTGATTTTTTTTTAGCACAGCGGGCTGGGAGAATCCCGTGGTGGCCGATGCGTGAGATTTGGGCATGCGTTCCCGCACCAATAGCATCTCCCAGTGCTGCATTTCAGTGGTATCAACTCCGTGCCAGAAATCGGTGGGGAGGTGCCAAGACCATTTAAGTAGGTATTTCCATATATTTTAAATATCATTAGTGAGCCAGGGACTGAAGAGCTAGCATCTCTTCCCAACTCCCTGTGGTTCACTCCAGTGGGGATTACACTAGCTCTCCACTAAAGGGAACTAGCAGCCTGACCCCACTGGAGTGAAGGGGGGCAACCGGGGTCCCCAGAGGGTTGGGCTGCAGGAGGGGGTTTCCCCTGGGCATTGGCATCCTGGCAGTGCTAGCCTGTGCCCCTGACACTGCCTAAGGGGCAAAGTGCCAATGACCTGGGGCACCTTGCCACTGCCCATTGGGCATGGAGCAGTGACGGTGGGGTGGGGCCTGATGGGGCAATGGGTGGGGGGAGGTCCAGCTGCCACTCTGCAGACAGATGGAGGAAGGAGGGATGCCAATGATCAGGGCAGGCTGGGGAATTGGGGGACACTGCCAGGATGCCAATGCCCAGGGGAAACCTGGATGGGGGAGAAGGTCAGCTTGCTGTGAGGGGTGGGGGGGGAGGTGCTAGAGATCGGGTGGGCTGGGAGGGGGACTTCGGGGATGGCCCAAGAATGGTTGGGGGGGCCAGCGATCGGGCCGGTGATATTGTGTGAAAAACTCTTCTCTGATCTCTCTCTGAAACAAACACCATCAATTACTCCAGTTTTCATGCAAATTCGACACTTTGAATTTTTTGGGGAGAATTCCGGCCCAGATTTGCATTTTCCTAAATCACCTTTCTCCTTTGGATGCAGAATCCTACCAGAGACAGTGTAGCTTCAAACTTTCCAGAAGGACCATTGACATGGTCTTGTTGCCAAATAAATCCAAGAAAAATGTCGAGAATTCCCGAAACACTTCACGTTTATTGACCCTGCCACAACCATTTGGCTCTGTGGGTGGTCCTCCAAAGGTTTGCATGCCCAAGAAACTTTTTCACAATTCTGCAACTACTTAATGGTACATTTTGAGTAAGACCTGAAACAGGAGCCTTCAATATCTGAATCTATGTCAAGTAAGGTGGTGTGATAGCCTGATTTATCTGGCAGTGGCTATTTATTTCATAGAATCTCTCTAGTGCAGAAGGAGATCATTCAGCCCATCGAGTCTGCAACAACTCTCTGACACAATCTCTTACCCAGGCCCTACCCTCGTAACCCCACATATTTACCTCTAATCCCCCAACCTATATGTCTTGGGACACTAAGGGCCAATTTAGGATGGCCAATCCATCTAACCAACACAACCTTGGAGTGTGAGAGGAAACTAGAGCGCCCAGAGGAAACCCACGCAGACACGGGGAAAACGTGCAAACTCCATACACTCAAGGCCAGAATTGAACCCCGGTCCCTGGTGCTGTAAGGCAGCAGTGCTAGCCACTGTGCCGCTCCCAATCTTTACCTCCAAAGAGCAACTGCTCTCTGGATTTAGTGTCAAATACCACCTAGATGGAATTTTTTTTTAACTTCAGTCACCTCTCTGCCAAAGTTAAACTGACCACCATAAATGTACATGAAGCATTTTTAAACTTTTTTTATTACTGTCACAAGTCGGCTTACATTAACACTGCAATGAAGTTACTGTGAAAATCCCCGAGTCGACACACTAGCACCTCTTTGGGTAGACTGAGGGAGAACTTTGCATGGCAAATGCATCTAACCAGTATGTCTTTGGACTGTGGGAGGAAACTGGAGCACCCAAAGGAAACCCACACAGATACGGGGAGAATGTGCAAACTCCGCACAGATAGTGACCCAAGCCAGGAATCAAACCCGGGTCCCTGGCACTGTGTGATAGCAATGCTAACCACTGATTTACAGTTTATGAATGACTACAGACATTGCCTGTTCTGCAGCAGATAAGAAGCTCAGCCTGTTTTTGAACATTGCCAAAACAAAGCTTATCAACTTGCACCTGGACAGCCAAATATTCTACCCTCATATATGTTGAAGGAAAGACTTGAAATATGTTGAACACTTCACAGCCTGGCAACCACCTCTCTCAAAAGGCCACCATTGAAGAAGAGATCTAACACCCGATCTGCTGGGTCAGTTCAGCCTTCTACAAACTACGGCAACAAGTGTTAGATAACAAAGACCTCCGCAAATCAACAAAACTCATGTTGCAGTTGTTGTCACCACACTCCTGTACTGTAGTGAGACCTGGACTGTGTATCAGTGACGCACGAATGCTAGTGAAATTCCATCAGCAATGTCTCCACCACATCCTCCAGATTCAAAAGGAGGACGATCGTACAAATACTAGTGTCCTTGAAAACCAGCTCCACAAGCATTTGGGCAAAATCCGCTACAATGGGCTGGATATCTATCTGGATGACCAGCTGTACAAAGTAATAACTTGTCCATCAAGCTGCATCATGTCTTGGATCCAAACACCATGAGAATGAGGTAAAGTAGCAGCAGAGAAGGAAAGAAATGCAAGCAAATCCTGCATTCTGACTCCCACTACCTAGTGGGACATCTTCCCCCATGTGTCCAAAGATCTGCAGATTGAGAATCAGCACAAAAGCCCATAGAAGCTCGCGATCCTGAGTCTTCTGGTTGAGGGACAGTTGACAATCATTTACTATCTTCCATAACTTATTAATGTCACTTTCTTCCATAACTAAAAGTTATGGTTTGCTAGCTTTCTCCCATAACATCATCCTTTGGCGCAAGGAATGTATTTCATGATTCTGAACTGCCCCCAGAGCTAGAATATCCCTTGTGTCTCGGACATCAGCATTAGATACAAGTTCAAGTTGTTTGAGCCATGACTCCCTCTTGACTTGTACAGTATTGTTTTAGATATGTAATTTAGTATTCCATTTGCCTTGTTCATTGCTGTTTCTTGGCAATTGATCATCAATAATATGAAAGCTCTTAAGTCTTTTTAATCTTCTTTAGCTATTTCAAAGAGCAACACAATACTGAATATCTTCCCCTTGTGCAGTGACAAGGAATACAATTTATTTGTCTTGCTCTACTCATACATAGGAATTGTTAAATAACAGACAAAATGGGCTTAATCCTCAATTCAACAGTTCTTCCTCGTTTTGATTTGATTTATTATTGTCACATGAATTGGGATACAGTGAAAAGTATTGTTTCTTGCACACTATACAGAGAAGCATAGAGTAAAAGAGAAAATTAGAGGAAAGGATGGAGAGAATTAGAGGAAAAGATAGAATTTGGGGGTATGCTAGGGACAACTCGCAAGAAATTGCCATGCTCTGGCGCTATCTTGAACACCATTTTTTTGCAAATGTGATTAGTTTGCATGACCTTCTAAATCTACCATTAGTGTAAATTTGAAACTTTGTTCTTCCAATACCCATCTATGGGCCATTAAAAGTAATACATACCCCTTTTTAAAGTTGTTGATGCTATGGATTTAATAGATAAATAAAGCTGTCATATTTCCCTTACTATCTTCTCTCCCCCTTGAAGTCGCAGTGGATAATTTGAAATGTGTGGTAGTTTTTCGTGGATTTAAACATAGTCATGAACTTTAGTCATTTTAGTTAGGTTGTTTTTTTTAAAAAATGAATTCTTCCTGCAGGTTGACTTGTGCAGCGGCCTTGCCTTTCTATTCGGCTAGTTTAATCGAGACTGTGCAGGTACGTTTTCATTCTCTGTCTTCACAAAACTCATTGATAACATTGAATGAAGTAAATAGTTGCCTTGCTTAATAGTCAACTGTTAAAATTTTGGGGAATGGTGTTACAGTGATCGTTTATTGTTATAATCATAAATCTGTTGAAGGACAAGGTACACAGGTGGTCATTTGATCAGTTATAATCACAATTAGTTTAATGTGCTCACTTTCAAAAATGCCTCCAGGATGGTTGGGTCTTGAAATTGTTGAACTCAGTGCTGAGTTCAGAAGAGTGCCCAATTCTACACCCTGACTTTCCTCGACTTTCTGCATGTCCAATGAAACTTACAAAACCTCATCTTTTGATTCAGCACTCTGGTCCCAATTCATTGGGAATCTGAAGTGATCCCTTGGGCACCATTTCTTCAGCCATTCTATTAACATATTGAATCCTACTATTCCTATATTCACCAGTTCACAACACTGGAAATAATCCAGAGATTATTACCTTTTGAGGTTCTACTCTTTAATTTTCTCCCTACCTCCTGAAACTCCCTGCGTGACCTTGACCCTTTCAGTTTATCTGTCGTGCACGGACCATGAATTCTGTTCCTTCCCCACCTTCCAAAAATGTTCGACATGCTCAGTGAGGCTCTTGAAGCAACATGCTATGCAGGACTCAGGTTGGCAGTGCCAGGGATTCCGGTTTGCTCTTCTGTCAAATTCCCTCCGATCACTGCATTGCTATATCTTGTTGCGCCCATGTAGTCATTTGCTTCATGGTGCTGTGCATATGCTCTAAACTGCATTCTTCCAAGTTGTTACAGTATTCAGCACTTAGTTTGAGCCACACTTTGAGGGTTCCTATTCTGTGAAGGTCACCCACTTGCTACCCTTCTGAACTCTTCCAACTGCAGATTGACCATCTCCTGGAATATGTGCTCCAGGAAATTTGGTATGGCTTCTGTAGTTTAATCTTAATAACAATGCATTTGATTACAGTGCTTCCAACATGCACTGCAAATGTATGCATGCCAAACAAGATGCAATGATAAAAAAATTAATGCATGAAAGCACAAACCTTTCTAAATTGCTTCGTGATTTTATTTACTGTTGGTTCTAGAAATTGCCCCTTCCTCTTTACACTGCTTATCCAAATGTAAATATTAAAGTATAGTGAATTACAAATAAATATTTAGAAGATAACTAATGATATTGGTTTATTTGATATAAACTATGTATATGTTAAATATTCTAATTTTGACTAACTTAGTGTCTGTTCTATTTCCAGAGTGAAATCATAAAAGACAATCCAGGAATATTAGATTGTGTGAAGGAAGGTATATGTAGACTGGTGGGAATGGGTGTCCCTCATAGCAAACGCCTGCTTCCTCTTAAAGTTTTATTCTTTCCAACTGTCTTACATGGAGTACTCCATTATATCATCAGTGCCATCATCCAGAAATTTATTCTCTTTCTACTTCGGAAAAAGACACCACACCAGCAACCAGCTGATGCTTCTAATTCTGTACAAACTGTGCTGGATGCTTACTTCCCTGAACTTATCGCTAGCTTTGTTGCAAATCTTTGTGCTGACGTTTTGGTTTACCCATTAGAAACAGTACTTCACCGCCTTCATATTCAAGGAACCCGCACCATCATTGACAACACAGACCATGGGTTTGAAGTACTTCCTATTAACACACAGTATGAAGGAATGAGGGACTGCATTAATGTAATCAAGAAAGAAGAAGGTATATTTGGTTTCTATAAAGGTTTTGGAGCAGTTCTTGTACAATACACATTGCACGCTGCTGTGCTACAGATTACTAGAATTATATATTCTACTTTGTTGCAAAATGCTACCTAATCCAGGAGTTTAAACGTCATGTTAGAATGTCATGGACAAATAGCCCATAGTCCAAGTTATGAAATTTTGTAGTGCATGTTAAAAGCACTGTAATCAAATGCACTGTTACTAAGATTAAACTACTGAAGCGGTAAGCACTTCATTTTAAAAATCACAAATGTTTGTGATAATTGTAAAGGTTCCCATGATTTGTATATTTTAATGTCATGTAAATGAAGCTCTTGCTATTCTCAGTATGGTGGTTCTTTTGAAATATAATTTTCTGACACAATACAGCACGTAAACAAACTAGACTAAGCAAGTAAAGTGAGTTGTGACCATTACCTTCTTTTATTCTTTCAACCCCCTCATTAATTTCATTCAAAATATTTATTTCACTTTTTTTCATAATTTCAATTTCTGATTAGTGGCTCAAATTTTAATAGCAAACTTATTGCACATAGTTGGAGATTTTTTGCTTAGAGTGTGTCAGAAGATGATGTGGTCAGGTCCAATTCTTCAGTACCACTTGATTTATTTCTGCTGAAGAATATTAAATTGTAAGACAATGAAAACCATCATAATTTGGCTTAGGGTGTGATTGAAGTCTTGCTTTAATACTTGCTACACAATGTTTCCATTTATTTCATAAAATTTTGATTAGCTGGCCTTATGTGATTTTAATGGTCCAAGATGTCAAAAATATGACTTAGTTTGTTCACTTTAAACGATATCAGTGTGATTCATAAAACCATGAGTTAATGAAGCTTGATGCAGTCTGCTAGTGCCATTTGTATTCCCTATTCAAATGTGTTTATTTGCTATTTTCCTGGAGTAATTGCTTGTCAGTTTCATGAATGTTATGTACGTGTATAATGTGTGCAATTGTGATAGATCAACAAAGAAAAAAAAGTCAATATTGCCAGTTGCTCTCAAGATATCAGTTTTGTACTTAATATCCTATTATCCATGTTGCAATTTTGAACAACTCTCACTTTTAGGTGTAAAATCATGCAAGAATTGTTTTCTCCCCTTCAGTATTTTCATTTTTTCCCCAAATTGTAAATCACTAACACTGTCATTCTGTGCATCTCAGTTCACACTTTGTTTTCATGACGAAGTAATATCGAATGGCAAAATAATTGTTTTCCCTAAACTTTGGCTTTTAAACATTTTAGAAGATACAAAACTTACTCATTTTGCCACTATTGTTGGCAGGGAAGAATAGGTGAAGTAGAAGGTGCGATACATGTATTGTTGTAATTAATGTTTCATTATGATTTTACATATTTAAAACTCAATTATGTCTCCCAACAAAAATACAGATTCAAATTTCTCTGGGACAATTTTAATGTAGGACATAGAGAAATATAGATTTTGGGGTGGTACAGTGGTTAGCACTGCTGCGTCACAGTGCCAGGAACCCACGTTCAATTTCCGGCTTGGGTCACTGTGCGGAGTCTGCACATTCTCTCTGTGTCTGCGTAGGTTTCCTCCCACAGTCTGAAAGACATGCTGGTTAGGTTCATTGGCCATGCTAAATTCCCCCTCAGTGTACCCGAACAGGTGCTGAAGTGTGGCGACTAGGGGATTTTCACAGTAACTTCATTGCAGTGTTAATGTAAGCCTACTTGTGACACTAATAAATAAACTAAATATAACCGTCAGAAGGACTCAGAAGGGAGGAGGGATAATATTAATTAGAGACACTAGAATAGAAGGACTTAAGAGTTCAAATGTTATGCTTTTAAACTGAATTTGGTAAGTGCAAGGGATTGGTTACACCAGTGCAACTATATTTTACACTCCTGAACAGTGGAAAGAAAATTCTTTGATCCAGCACCGATACAGTACAGCTTAAATATTTTGAAAATAAGTACATCAAATACTGCCCAAGCAAATTTCTGCATCACGCTTAATTTCAGTTTCATAATTGACCTTCATATTTATTTCAAGATAGTGGAACAGTTGTACTCCAGAGCCTTAACAAGGCATCTACACTTTAGCAATTGGATAATACACTGTGTAAAGCTGCTATGCTTGTAAAATCACTTATCCCATGACTTATTGATGGAGGGATCATGAGAGATCTGCTAATATTTAGGTATATCTCAATCAAGATCACATGGTATGCAGTATCAAGGTACAACTTGGCTGCTGCAACCTACAGACCTCGCCTCTGTTGTAAACAAAATAGTCCAGCATTTCAAGAGTATTATGTAAATAGATTTCTGCAATCCAGTGAAAATATGTATATATTCACTCTTCTTCCAAAAGAGAGGAATTTTAAGAATATTAGACTTTGTTCCAAGCCTCAATCTCATCTGAGATTGTTGATCAAACTAAAGAAGGACTTTCTAAAATAAATTGAATGGAGGCAGAGAGCATAGAAGAATGTGACAGTAATATTATTGGTCGCCGGATCTGTTCCAATAAAGTACACTCGTGTGATTGAGTTAGAGAAAAATTACTATTTTGCTGTCAAGTCTTAAACTGTGCCATAAAACAGTCTGTTCTCCGTGAACAGATGAATGGCATTGAGTGGTCAAATTGTTTCTCTCAAAGGCATGGATCCTTGAAATTAAAAGAAAAAGAACTTGAGCTGTTTTTTATGAAATTGATTGCTTAAATCTGTTCATTTTTTTCTGAACTTTGAGTCCTAAAGTGTGGCAGTTGCATGGTGACTGGATCTATGTTAGTGATTAATTCCTGCATTTTTAAAATACACAAATAGACTTCAGCTAAATTACTTTCAGACCTTGTGTATGATCATGACCACAGCCAAGATAATCTCTGACCAATTTGTTGTGTCTGCTATTGCCCATATAAGGACTTAGGAGCAAGAGTAGGCCATTCGGCCCTTGAAGCCTACTCTGCATTCAGAGGATGTTCTTGTCTCAACTCCACTTTCCTGACTGGCCCGGGTAACCTATGACCTTTGTCATATCAAAAGTCTAGCTAACACCGCCTTAAAAAAATTCAGTGAACCAGCTTTCTGGGGAAGAGAATTCTACATGCTGAAGACCCTCTGAGTAAAGAATTCTCCTCGTTCCTCCCCTTATTCTTAAAATATGTTCCCTAGTTCTATTGTCTTGGACACGAGGAAACATCCATCTTGTCAAGTTCCCTCAAGATCTTATATATTTCAATAAAATGACTCCTTATTTTAAACTTCATGGGTTTTGGTCCAACCTGCTCAACTATCCTTTAAAAGTATCTGGATGAGCACTTGGCACATCATAACATTCAGGGCTATGGGATTAGGTTGGAGTTCAGGTGTTTCTAATGTGTCAGTGTGGACTCGATGGGCTGAAGGGCCTCTTCTGCGCTGTATGATTCTATGAACCTTTCTTCATAAGATATTCCTTTCATCCCAGGAGTGAGTCGAATGAACCTTTTTTAAACAAGATCATCAAAATTCTGCACAGTATTCCAGATGTGGTCTCAAGATCCTGTACAACTTCAGTAACACTTCCTTACTTTTATATTCCATTCCTCTTGCTATACGCGCCAATATTCCAGTTGCCTTCCAAGACACTTGGACCTGCATACTAACTTCATGATTCATGTACCAGGATACCCTGAACCCTATGTGTTTTACAATTTCTCACCACTTAAATAGTAGGCTGCTTCTCTATTCTTCCTGCCAAAGTGAACAAGTTCACATTTTCCTACATTTTACTCCATCTGCCAGCCAAGTTTTTTTTGCCCACACAACCTGTCTCTATCCCTTTGCAAGCTCTCAACCACTTGCCTTCCACCTATCTTGGTGTCGTCGGCAAATTTAGCTACCATAGATTTGGTCCCTCCACTCGAGGTATTGATATAAGTTGTAAGTAATTGGGGTTCCAGCAATGATCCCTATGGCCTTCCACTAGCTAACCCATTTATCCTTCTCTCCACTTCCTGTTGGTTAAGCAATCCTTTACATCTCTTTACCCACTATATAACTAATCCTTTATATCTCTTCACCCATTTCCAAACATTTCTTCTGTGTTCTAACTTGGCGGTGGGGAGGGCGGTGGGGTGCATGGAGTCTGATGAACAAGGCAGATGAGTTGAGGGCTCATCTGAGGGCAACTTAAAACGTGGGTATAATGTCATTTCTGTCTCTGAGACATGGTTGAGAAAGGGGTAGGGTTGGCTGGCAACTCAATATTCCAGGATATAGGATCTTCAGGGAAGGAGGTAAAAGAGGAGGGGGAATGTTGCAGCAGTAAGAAGGAATGACATCTTAGAAGGTTCTTCTAATGAAGCATATGGGTAGAACTGAAAAACCAAAAAGAAGCAATCACATTGCTGGGAGCGGTCTATATATCCCTTAACAGTCCAAGGGAAATCGAAAAGCAGAAATGTAGGCAAATTTCAGAGAAGAGTAAAAGCAATAGGGTAGTGATCATGGGGGAATTCAACTTTCCCAAAAATGTTACTAATTAGCACTTCTCATTGCCTCTAAAATAGTTCCAGAAAACTATATATACTTGTATATGTTCCAGGCATTTGTCATCCAGTGAGTTAGTGCTAATTAAATTTACCTAATCTATAAGTAGATTGAAGTCTCACATGATTTCTGCAATGCCCTTTTTCACATGCACCTCTAATTTGCTGATTTATGCCATACCCTACTGTTTAGTTTTCTACAAACATCAACTGATCCCGTCCTTTGGTAACAGTGCCATCCCACCTCTTCCTTTTTGACTCTCCTTCCTAAATGTCAAATATCCTTGTTCAGTTCCCAGCCTTGGTTATTCTGCAGCATTGTCATATCTGTTTATTTCAATTTGTGCTGTGAATTCATCTATCTTGTTACTGAGTTTGTGCATTCAGATAGAGTGCCTTTAATTCTGTTGTCTTATTATTTTGCAACTTCTAACCTTATTTGCTGATAAGTTTGAATGCTCTGTCCCTTCCTCCTGATTGCCGTTTCCCTTATTGCTATTCTGCACCCTTGCCTTCTCGATTACTAAAATTATCCAAGTATTCAAAGGTAAATGAGAGAAATACTTATCAACCAACGACCTGTTTTCCTGAGACATCAAACTCTATTTTCTCAGAACTCAGCGGTCCCCTCTGGAGCCATGGACTGAGCCAGCTCTTTTATGAATTCTCCTGACTCGCTACTCTCACTATCTTTTATGAAGTCTCTTTACAATGTTGCTACCTAAAATGAACAGCACCTACTCCCTCGCTGCACTGAATTCCCTAGCTCACACTGAGGTGAGCTGCACTCAGTGACGAGCTGCTGTCTTCTTCTTTGCTTATCTCATGACACCATGCTGTGTGCCAATTGGCTATCTGCTTCCTACATTATAACCGTGACTACACTTCAAAAATATTTTATCAGCTGCCACCATGGAGCCTGAGGCAGGAGGAGAAATTTTCCGTTCAATACCATGTATCATTTTGAAGTCCAATCTTCAGTCATGAAAAGTGGACTACACTTTAGAAGGCATCACATAAATCATGATTTTCACAATAAAAGTGAATGAGAGATCAAAAGGTACACGAGAAGAGCCGAGAATTCAAAATGAGCATGAGATGGCCAGGCTTTCAGAAATAGCACGTGGGCAGCTGGGAGTTAAAAAGAGCATGAGGAACCAAGATTTCAATGAGAGTACAGGACGAGACTAAAAAAAGCTTGCTGGTGGTAGGTGTCAGTGGACCTACCAGTTTTGGAGAAAATCAAGTGTGATATCGTAGTGAGCTAGGTAAGTGATTAGTTGGTGAGTATTTTACTTGTTTTGCTCATTTATCTTTTAAATACAGATACAATTTACTGGTAATTGTAAGGTTTTCTGTGAGGAGGGAGGAGCCTAGGAGATAAGAGTGCAAGTGGGAGAAAGCAGCGAGATTTCATAAAGGGGCGCAAGATGGAGAGGAAATGATTGGTGAGTGACAGGTGAGTAAACACTTCATATAAAATCTAGGTATGTCAGTGCAGCTCAACCATATGGAATGTGCATCCTGTGGAATGTGGGAAGTCACACAGGCACAAAGTGCCCTCGATAAATACATCTGCTGGGAATGTCACCAGCTGCAGAAACTTCAGTTCTGAGTTGTGGAACTTGAACAGTAGCTGGAGTCATTATGGTACATCCACAAGACTGAGAATTACGTTGCTAGCACGTTTAGAGAGGTGGCCACACCAGCTAAGAAGTGCACAGGCAGAGAAGGAATGGGTGACTGTCAGTGTATCTAAGAGAGACAGGAAGATAGCCTCACTCTTTCTGAATTTCCATTTTGCTTATTAGTGAGTGAGGTGGTTCCTTGGAGGGCTGTAGCAAGTGCCAAGTTCATGGCCCCACAGGTAGCTTAGCTGCACAGGAGGGGAGGGGAAAGAGTGGAAATGCTATACTGGTAGGGGATTCCATTGTTAGAGCAGCAAACAGGCATTTCTGTGGCTGTAAACGTGACTTCAGGAGTATGTTGCCTCCCTATTTCCAGGATCAAGAATATCACAGAGCAAATGCAGCACATTGTTTTGGGCAAGGACAAACATCCAGAGGTCATGGCCCACATTGGGACCAATGACATAGGCAGGAAAAGGGACAAGGTCCTGAAAGCAGATTTTACAAAATTAGCAAAGGAATTTAAAAACAGGACCCCAAGAGCAGTCATCTCAGAATTACTCCGTGTCATTTCTTAGTGCGCACAAGAACAGGAAGATTGAGCAGTTCAACATGTGGTTAGAGAAATGGAGTAAGAGGAGGGCTTTGGATTTATGAGGCATTGGGACCGGTCCTAATGCAGGTGGGACCCATATAAGAAGCACAATTTACATCTTATCAGGACTGGCGCCAATGGCCTTGCAGGGATGTTTGCTAGTACTATTGGGGTGAGTTTAAACTAGTTTGGCAGGGGGATGGAAACCTGAAGGGAAATAGAGGGGAGGAGAAAATCTAGCAGTGGGATGTAGAGTCGCATTAATTGGTGAGGAGGATATATCCGAGTAGTATCAAGGTAAATAGAATAATTGGAGAGTTTGATAGATTAGACTAGGTTATGGAAAGTCATTAGTTGGGGTCAGAGTAAGGGGGAAAGCTGAAAAACCTAAATCAGGATCAATGTATGTGAATGCACAAAGTGTGGTTAATAGGTTGGTGAACTACAGGCACAGGTTAACAGGTTAATAAAAGGAACTGTGATATCATTGCTTTCCCAGAGACCTCAAAGATGGGCAGGAATGTGCATTAAATATTCTTGGGTGCAAGGTGTTTAGGAGACACAGGAAGGGAAGAAAATGGGGGATGGAGGAGTGGCAGTATTGATCAAATTTGGTATTACAGTACTGGAGAGAGATGATGTTGCAGCAAGGTAAAGATGGAATCTCCCTGGCTAGAGATAGTGAAAAAGATACAATAACATTGATCAGTGTAGTATACAGGCCAACTAGTGGAATGGATGTCGAGAAGAAAAATTGCAAATAAATCACAGAGGTGCAAGAATTATAAACTAATGAAGACTTCAATTATTGAAATATAGACTGGGATAGGAATAGTACAAAGGAACAAGAGGTATGAGAGTTCCTGGAATGCGTTCAAGATCATTTTCTGCAGCGGTATGTTCCTGTTCCAACAAAAAGGTCAGGCACCTGGTTTTGGGGAATGAGTTGGCCCAAGTGGGTTGTGAGTTGGAATGGGAGTGAGTTGGAATCACATGTTGGCAGAAAAGACTGTAGCTGGACAATGGGATAGCTTCAAAGAGATGGTATTGCAGGAAATGTCAATATTCCCTGGAAGGGGAAAGGGAGGACAACTAAATCTAGAACTGCCTGGATGATGAGAGAGAGATAGAAGTGACAATGAAGAGGAAGAAGTGCAGGTTTGAAAGATGTCAGCTAGAATTGGGGTCTATATAGAAGGATCAGAGGAAAAGTGCAAAAACTAAGGAAAACAAGGAAGGAGCATGTAAAGAGACTAGCAGCTAACATAAAAGAGAATCCCAAGATCTTGTATAAGAATGTAAATAATAAAAAGGTGGACAAAGAAAGAGTATGATGATTAGGGATAAAGAAGGAAACTTGCTTTTGCAGGCAGGAGAAATAGCTGAGGTGTTGAACAAATATTTTGCATCTGTCTTTACAACGGAAGAGGATGTTCCCATGTCAAGGTGAGAGAAGTCACTGGAACACTTGAAAAATGTACAAGTGAGAAAGTGTTATACAGGCTTTCTTAACTTAAAATTGATAAGGCACCAGAACTGAATGAGATGCATCCAAGGATACTGAGTGAGGTGAGAGTGGAAATTGAAGAGACATTGGCGATCTTCCAAACTTCCTTGGAGGCAGGGGTAATGCTGAACAGCTGGAGAACTGCAAATGTTACACCCTTATTCAAAATGAGATGCAAGGATAATGCCAGCAACTACAACCAGTCAGTTTGATTTCAGTAGTAAGGAAACTTCTGGAAACTATAGTTTGGAACAAAATCAATAGTCAGTTAGACAGGTGCAGGATCTTAAGGAAAGCCAGCATGGATTCATTAAGGGAAAATCATGTTTAACTAATTTGCTGGAGATTTTTGAGGAGGTAACAGAGAAGGCTGCTAAGAGCAATGCTGTTTCTGGAGCAGATATCCACTCCATCTGACGAAGGAGCAGCGCTCCGAAAGCTAATGGCATTTGCTACCAAATAAACCTGTTGGACTTTAACCTGGTGTTGTTAAAACTCTTACTGTGTTTCTCTATTCCTCCCAGATATAATTCTTTTTAACTGTTTTTTCTTGCCTCGTGATGTTCACACTTACTCTATATCAACCCAATTCCAGACAACGGTATCTGTCAATGCTCCTATCCTAATCCATTCTCCTCACTGCCTTTTCTTTCTTTGTCTCATTTTTTTCTTGTTGTCATATCTACTTCTGGGATTTTCCCCTTATTCCCATGGTCCCCAATTATCTTCTGCCTGATTCTTTGCTAGAAAATCCCTCAGTTTTTCCATTATCAACTCATATTATGCTTGGTACCCTATAGGGCATCATCTCTGTGGAAAGGAAATATTCTCAAAGTGTAGCATGACAGATGCTATCTCATACCCCTACATCCAAAGATGTGCTGGCTAGGTGAATTGGCAATGCTAAATTGCCCCTTAGCGTCAGGGAGATTAGCAGAGTAAATATGTGGGACTACGGGGTTAGGGCCCGGGTGTGTTTGTTGTCAGTGCAGACTCGATGGGCTGAATGGCCGCCTCCTGCACTGTAGGGATTCTATGACTCTATGATTCTAGTTGTTTATAGGTGTAGATGAACACTAGTCCATTTGTTGGCTCTTTTCCCAATTGTGGACACAAGGCAGTATTCATTTAGTTTGGAAAGATTTCTATCCACTTACTCAATTTCAATAATGACCAGACAATAGCGATGGCCAGAAGGTCCCTAAGGTAAGTGTCCATTAAAATCAATTTGAAAGTGGCCCAGCAGGCTCACCTAAGTATGATTAGCAGAGTTGTGTTGCAAGCACAGTCAGCACCGATTCACTCTTTGGAACATACATAATTGTATACATTACTGAATGGTAGTTTCGGTCAATAGTGGACTTCCAGATGACAATGAAGTAGGTCAGAAATCTTGCATGCCATTGCCACACACTACTGGTGGGGCAGCTGATAACCAATTCAACTGGGGATTGTACATCAACTGAAGGTATGCGTTAGTGGATATTCACTGATTTGATTTGATTTATTATTGTTATGTGTATTAGGACACAGTGAAAGTATTGTTTCTTGCACGCTGTACAGACAAAGCATACTGTACATGGAGAAGGAAACGAGAGAGTGCAGAATGTAGGGTTACAGTATTATCACTCTGGACTAACAGAGTATCAACAGTCCAAGGCATACGCTGGGGTAGAGGGAATTCCTTCTGATGCTAGGCAATCATCGTTTAATGGAATGGGGAGGGAGGGGGCGTCACTGGCAGGAAAGAAAGATCAATGTCCCCATCATAGATGTCAGATCTACAGCTTCTATCGTGGCTGCAGAGACCTGCCAAAGATCACCATTGATGTGGGATCCTTAGCAGAATGATCAGCCTAAGTGTTACCTAGAGTCTGTGGGTCATGTTAGAGGGAATGAGACTTAACCATATCAACATTGACACAAGTTGACTGGGATTTTAAAAGGTTTCAAAGGGATACAAAAAGACCCACTTGTGAGATCCTCCACCACAGAGTAAGCATTGGGGTGAAAAGGTTGTCTGGTTGGAGAACCTAATGGCTACCTACTGAGTGTTGCTCTGTTCACCCCTAACGCAAATCCATCTCTATCCACTAATTAAATCACCCTAAAATACTTACCAAGCATAGATATAGACATAGAATGAGCCAAAGTAAGAGACAGAAGAGGGATGAATCAAAAATGCTTCAGAAAGACAGAAATAGAGGTGAAAAGCCATTGCTGTTCTCCGCATGGCAGCAATGAGGCTGCCCAAGTGCTGCTCTTGGGTATTGGAAAAGTCGGATCCTGATTTAACTGAGAAGAATCAGGAAAGAATTTGGCCTTCCAAATTGTGATGACTTCAGCCAGGCTAATGAGGTTGACTTGCTTGAGTATGAACCCCTAAGTTAATTTGAGTTTGTTTACTTGATTGGTATCGAAAGAAATACCTGATGAGTCTTCCCTAAGTTAATTTGAGTTAGTTTATTTGTTTGGTATTCAAAAGAGCTACCTGATGAGTCTGTTTTAAGTTTCCTTTGTGATTGATTTTTGGTTCGGGCTATTCCCCCTCTTTTTGGGGAGCTGCCTCTTTTAATTTGTCCTTCAGTTAATTTGAGTTAGTTTATTATGTTGGTACCCGAAAGAGCTACCCGATGAGTTCTAAATTGATGGTTAAATCAGGGAGCCTCATGCTCCCTATTTAAGGCAGGTGTGTCAGAGCTGGTTGTGTATTTCTTTCGATACCAATCAAGTAAATGAACTCAAATTAACTTAGGGACAAATTAAATGGGGCAGCTCCCCAAAAGGAAGGGGGAACAGCCCGAACTAAAAACAAAGTCGAAAGGAAACTTAAAACGTCAAACCAAAAGGTGATTATCGGGGTCGATAATACACCCCAGCCCCTGCGGCGCCCAGCGGTTGCGGAAGGCGTCAACCGTGCCCGTGGATACCGCATGCTCCCTCTCCAGAGACACCTGGTCGCGAATGTAGCCGCGGTAGAGGGGCAGACAGTCGGGATGGACGGCCCCGTCGATCGCCCGCTGCCTGGACCTATTGATGGCACGTCTCGCCAGGCCCAGGAGCAGGTTCACGAGGAGGTCGGCATCCCGACCCGCCCCTCTCCGCACCAGGTGCCCGTAGATCAGGAGCGTGGGACTGAAGTGCAAACAAAACATCAGTAAAAGGTGTTTGAGGAAACCAAAAAGGGTGTGCAGCCTAAAACACAGAACGTAGACATGGTCCACGGACTCCACGAGGCCACAGAAAGGGCAGTCTCGGGAGCCCGTGTACTGGAATAACCTACGGTTGTACGGCACTGCTGCGTGCAGCACCCTCCACCCCACAGAACTGGTTGTGTACTGATGTATGGTGTAAATAAAGTAACTTGATGACGGGACTTTCAACTCTGTGGAGTTATTACACAAATATTGACTTTTTAAAAATAACTACAGATAAGACATTTACTTTTAAAACGTGAAGATCTAAACAAAGTAAGAAGTCCATCTCCAGTAAAGTCATACTTTGCAAATGTTCAGCAAGGTGTCACTGGGGGGAAAGTAACATCCTGTATATATAAGACATTGCTCTCCATGGTGCCTCACAATTCTTTATACATTAACAGGAAATGGAATGTTGAACTACAGCAGGAGATTGAAATGAAATCTGTTCTGAGACCCATCTTGTCACCTAACCAAATATCTGGAGTGAATATAAATGGAATATTAGGTAATACAGAATACCACATAGTACTGTTAAAAATTAGCTCTGAGAGACCACGGAGAACCATTGGTCATTACTTACACACATTCTGGTCATGCGAGTTAAGGGAGTATTGGGATAAGATATTCAAAACATTGACCAAAGTATTCCACATGGACATCCCACAGACTCCCCTAACTACTTTATCAGGTACAGTTTCAGGAGGGATGGAAGTTAGAAAACATAACCATCTTTTACATTTTTTGTTTAAAGCTGCCATTAAAGGCATCACCCTCAGCTGGCTGAAACCCATATGTCCAACCTATAAAGAACAAAAAACATTACAGCACAGGAACAGGCCCTTTGGCCCTCCAAGCCTGCACCGACCATGCTGCCCGACTTAACTATGTCCCTCTTTTCCCATCCTATTCATGTATTTGTCAAGACACCCCTTAAAAGTCACTATCATATCTGCTTCCACTACCAGCAACAAGTTCCAGGCACCCACCATCCTTTGTGTAAAAAATCTGCCTCGTACATCTCCTTTAAACCTTGCCCCTCGCACCTTAAACCTGTGCCTCCTAGTAATTGACTCTTCCACCCTGGGATAAAGCTTCTGACTATCCACTCTGTTCGTGCCTCTCATAATCTTGTAGATTTCTATCAGGTTCGCCCCTCAACCTCCGTCGTTCCAGTGAGAACAAATCAAGTTTCTCCAACCTCTCCTCATAGCTGATGCCCTCCATACCAGGCAACATCCTGGTAATTCTTTTCTGTACCCTCTCCAAAGCCTCCACATCCTTCTGGTAGTGTGGCAACCAGAATTGAACACTATATTTCAAGTGCAGCCTAGCTAAGGTTCTATAAAGCTGCAACATGACTTGCCAATTGTTAAACTCAATACCACGGCTGATGAAGGCAAGCATGCTGTATGCCTTCTTGACTACCTTCTCCACCTGCATTGCCACTTTCAGTGACCTGTGTACCTGTACACCCAGATCCCTTTGCCTATCAATTCTCCTAAGGGTTCTGCCATTTACTTATATTTCCTATCTGTATTAGATCTTCCAAAATGCATTACCTCACATTTATCCGGATTAAACTCCATCTGTCACCTCTCTGCCCAAGTCTCCAACCGATCTATATCCTGCTGTATCCTCTGATTGTCCTCTTCGCTAATCCACCAACCTTTGTGTCGTCCGCAAACTTACTAATCAATCCAGTCACATTTTCCTCCAAATCATTTATATATATTACAAACAGCCAAAGTCCCAGCACTAATCCCTGAGGAACGGCACTTGTCACAGCCCTCCATTCAGAAACACACCCTTCCACTGCTACCCTCTGTCTTCTTTGACCGAGCCAGTTTTGTAACCACCTTGCCAGCTCACTTCTGATCCCATGCGACTTCACCTTCTGCACCAGTCTGCCATGAGGGACCTTGTCAAAGGCCTTACTGAAGTCCATGTAGACAACATCACGGCCCTACCCTCATCAATCATCTTCGTCGCTTCCTCGAAAAACTCGATCAAGTTAGTGCGACACGACCTCCCCTTCACAAAACCATGTTGCCTCTCACTAATACGTCCACTTATTTCCAAGTGGGAATAAATCCTGTCTCGAAGAATCCTCTCCAATAGTTTCCCTACCACTGATGTAAAGCTCACCAGCCTGTAATTACCTGGATTATTCTTGCTACCCTTCTTAAACAAAGGAACAACATTGGCTATTGTCCAATCCTCTGGGACCTCCCCTGTAGCCAGTGAGGATACAAAGATTTCTCTCAAGGTCCCAGCAATTTCCTCCCTTGCCTCTCTCAGTATTCTGGGGTATATCCCATCAGGCCCTGGGGGCTTGACTACCGCAATGTTTCTCAAGAACCCCAATACCACCTCCTTTTTAATCTCAACATGACTCAAACTATCTACACACCTGTGGTAAACCACTGTTAAGCTTATTGCCTGTGTGTGTGTGACATGCCTGGACATGCCCCTGCCGGCCCTGCCTGAGACTCCTCCCCCCCGGTCCAGGTATAAAGGTGACTGCTCCCCACCCCCCTGCCTCAGTCTCTGGACAATTTCATCAGTATGGGTGTGCTCCAAGTCTTTTGCGAATAAAAGCCTATTTGTTCTTGCATACAAACTAGTCTTTGCTTGATTGATAGTGCATCAATTTTATTCGCAAAAAGTTTTGGGATGGAGCAGATACTAAAACCTGATAGATTAGAATTGGATCCTCAAGCCGTAGGAGCCTCTAACAGCTTTGATCACTGGCTGCGATGTTTTGAAACTTTCCTCACCGCCTCCGCCTCTGTCGTCCGGACCGAAACCGACAAGCTACACGTGCTCCACGCCCGGGTAAGTGATCAAGTATTCTCAATGATTAGAGATGCTGAAACTTACAAGGATGCGATCGAACTTTTAAAAGGCCAGTACAACAAACAGTCTAATGAAATCTACGCCAGACATCATCTGGCTACTCGCAGACAACAGCCAGGAGAATCGGGTGACCAATTCCTGCGTGCGTTGTGAGCACTTGGCAAGGTCTGCAACTGCAAGGCCGTAACAGCCACCCAAAACACTGAGGACTTAATCAGAGATGCCTATGTCATGGGTATCAGGTCAAACTATATCCGACAACGACTGCTGGAACAGGGTGGGCTGGACCTACAAAAGACTGTGGCGCTTTCCGACTCGTTAGAGGTGGCCTTCCGTAATCTCAAGGCCTACACCCCGACCACGGGGGCGCGTCGTGGACGCCGCAGTCACCGCCACCTCTATACTCGGGAGGGCCACAGACCTACGCCACGCCACGTCCCACCAATGACCCGACTGCTGCGGCAGTCTCCTGAGGCCCGAAGTGCTACTTCTGCGGCTGGGGGAAGCACCCCCGACAACGCTGCCCGGCGAAGGATGCGATCTACTCCGGGTGTGGAAAGAAGGGCCATTACGCGAAGGTATGCAGGGCGAAATCGACTTCCACGCCCAGTAGCGCCACATGCGACCCGCGGGGGCCGCCATCTTGGGCGCCGGTAGCCGCGTGTGAGCCATGCGGGTCACCATCTTGGATGCCTTCAGCCACGTGTGAGCCGTGCGGGCCGCCATCTTGGATGCCGTCAGCCACGTGCGGGCCACCATCTTGGATGCCGTCAGCCGCGTCGCAAAATCCAACGGTGGCTTCGGTTACACTGGACCAATCCAGGCCTCACCAACTCGCCAGGTCCATGATGGACATCGAGGTAAACGGTCGCACTACAAACTGTTTATTTGACTGTGGGAGTACGGAGAGCTTTATTCACCCTAACACAATGAGTCGCTACGCCCTTTCAGTACTGCCAGTGAAGCAAACGATCTCCATGGCTTCAAAGTCCCACTCGGTGGATGTCCTCGGGTACTGCGTGGCGACCCTGACTGTACAGGGCACAGTGTACAAAAATTTCAGGCTCCTCGTGCTGCCACAACTCTGCGCTGCTGTACTCCTGGGGCTAGATTTCCTGTGTCACCTTAAGAGTGTCACCATGGAGTATAATGGGCCTTTTCCCCTGCTCTCTGTTTGCAATCACCAGTTCTCAGATCGCCCACCACACACCACCTGCAGTCTCTCGACCCTTAAAGTCGCCCCTTCCTCACTGTTTGAAAATCTCACCCCCGACTGCAAGCCCATTGCCACCAAGAGCAGACGGTACGGTGCTGGAGACAGGGCTTTTATCAGGTCCGAAATACAACGGCTCCTAGGGGAGGGGATCATCGAGGCCAGTACCGGCCCCTGGAGAGCCCAAGTAGGAGTTGTTAAGACTGGGGAGAAACATCGCATGGTCATTGACTACAGTCAGACCATTAACCGCTACACGCAGCTGGACGCGTACCCCCTTTCCCGCATATCTGACATGGTTAATCAGATTGCGCAATATCAGGTGTTCTCCACCATCGACTTAAAATCTGCATATCACCAGCTCTCTATCTGCCCGGAAGACCGCCAATATACTGCCTTCGAGGCGGATGGCCGCCTCTATCACTTCCTTAGGGTCCCCTTCGGCGTCACCAACGGGGTCTCGGTTTTTCAGCGTGAGATGGACCGAATGGTAGACCAGAACGGGCTGCGGGCCACCTTCCTGTACCTGGATAACGTCACCATCTATGGCCATGATCAGCAGGACCATGACACCAACCTCCACAAATTCCTCCACACCGCCACACTCCTAAATCTGACCTATAATAAAGAGAAGTGCGTATTCCGCACACGCCGCCTCGCCATCCTTGGTTGTGTTGTGCAAAACGGGGTCATCGGTCCCGATCCCAACCGCATACATCCCCTCCTGGAACTTCCCCTCCCCACCAGCCTCAAAGCACTGAGGAGATGCCTGGGCTTCTTCTTGTATTACGCCCAGTGGGTCCCCAATTATGCAGATAAAACCCATCCGCTCATCAAATCCACCTCTTTTCCCCTGATGGCAGAGGCCCACCTGGCCTTCGACTGCATCAAAGCAGACATCGCAAAGGCCACGATGCACGCTGTAGACGAACCCATCCCGTTCCAGGTGGAGATCCGTCTGATTTTGCCCTAGCCACCACCCTTAACCAGGCGGGCAGACCCGTGGCCTTCTTCTCACGAACCCTCCAAGGCCCTGAAATTCGACACTCCTCTGTCGAGAAGGAGGCCCAAGCCATAGTGGAAGCTGTACGGCACTGGCGCCACTACTTAACTGGTAAATGATTCACCCTACTCACGGACCAACGGTCAGTTGCATTCATGTTTAATAATACGCAGTGGGGCAAGATCAAAAATTATAAAATATTGAGGTGGAGAATCGAGCTTTCCACCTACAATTACGACATCTTATACCGGCCCGGGAAGCTCAATGAGCCCCCAGACGCCCTGTCCCGGGGAATAGGTGCCAGCGCACAAATAGACCAATTGCAGATTCTCCACAACGACCTCTGCCACCCGGGGGTCACCAGGTTTTTTCACTTCATTAAAGTCGTAATCTGCCCGACTCCATTGAGGAAGTCAGGTCTATAACCAGACACTGCCAGGTCTGCGCAGAGTGCAAGCCGCACTTCTATCGGCCAGACAGAGCACATCTCATAAAGGCCACCCGCCCTTTCGAACGCCTAAGCATCGACTTCAAGGGCCCCCTCCCCTCTTCTGACCGCAACATATACTTCCTCAACGTCATTGACGAATATTCACATTTCCCCTTCGCTATTCCCTGCCCGGATATGACCTCGGCCACGGTCGTCAGGGCCCTGCACAGCCTCTTCACCCTCTTCGGTTTCCCTAGCTATATCCATAGCGACCGGGGATCCTCCTTTATGAGTGATGAGCTGCGACAGTACCTGCTTTCCAAAGGCATAGCCTCGAGTAGGACCACCAGCTACAACCCCAGGGGGAACGGACAGGTAGAGAGGGAGAACGCGACAGTCTGAAAGGCCGTTTTACTAGCTCTGAGGTCTAAAGGTCTTCCAGTCACCCACTGGCAAGAGATCCTCCCTGATGCACTACACTCGATTAGATCACTCCTTTGCACAGCTACCCCTCACGAAAGAATGTTTGTTTTCCCCAGGAAGTCCTCCTCGGGGACCTCACTACCATCGTGGCTGACGTCCCCAGGCCCTGTCCTGCTCCGGAAGCACATGAGGACCCATAAGTCAGACCCCCTGGTCGAAAGGGTCCAGCTCCTCCACGCCAACCCCCAATACGCCGATGTGGTGTACCCCAACGGGCGGGAGGACACGGTCTCCATTCGAGACCTGGCACCCGCAGGTGCCCCAGGGACCACTACGACCCACAACCCCACACCCCCAACCCCCGTATACAGCACGCCTGAGCCCCAGGAGTCGCCACCACATACCTGACAATCGGAAGGGACTACAGACGACTCGAGCGACTACGGCCTGGCGCCTGAACCAACACCGCGGCCACTGGAACCGACACCACAACCGGCACTGCAGCGGTCGCAGCGGCAGATCAAGCCCCCAGAGAGACTGAACTTGTAAATTTGTAATTCTGTAAATATTGTTCCACCCACCTCACCCCCGCCGGACTCTTTTTAAAAGCAGGGGGTGAATGTGGTAAACCACTGTTAAGCTTATTGCCTGTGTGTGTGTGACATACCTGGACATGCCCCTGCCGGCCCTGCCTGAGACGCCTCCCCCCCCCTGGTCCAGGTATAAAGGTGACTGCTCCCCACCCCCCTGCCTCAGTCTCTGGACCAGTTCATCAGCATGGGTGTGCTCCAAGTCTTTTGCGAATAAAAGCCTATTTGTTTTTGCATACAAACTAGTCTTTGCTTGATTGATAGTGCATCAACACCCTTTCCCAGACTCATTATCCACCAAGTCCCTCTCTTTGGTGAATACTGACGCAAAGTACTCATTTAATACCTCGCCCATTTCCTCTGGCTCCATGCATAGATTCCCTCCCTTGTCCTTGAGTGGGCCAACCCTCTCCCTGGCTACCCTCTTGATCTTTATATATGTATAAAAACCCTTGGGATTTTCCTTAATCCTGCTGGCCAGTGCTTTTTCATTACCCCTTTTAGCTCTCCTTACTCCCTGCTTAAGTTTCTTTCTACTTTCCTTGTATTCCACACTTGCTTCGTGTGTTCCCAGCCTCCTCGCTTTGACAAATGCTTCCTTTTTCTCTTTGACTAGGCTCACAATATCTCCCATTATCCAAGGTTTCCAAAACTTGCCATACTTATCCTTCATCCTTACAGGAATGTGCCGCTCCTGAATCCCTATCAACTTACACTTGAAAGCCTCCCACATGCCAGTTGTTGATTTGACCTCAAACATCTGCCCCCAATCTACATTCTTCAATTCCTGCCAAATATTGTTGTAATTAGCCTTCCCCCAGTTAGGACCTTAACTTGACTACACTTATCTTTATGAATCTTGATTATCCAAAATCAGAGACATATCTGCGATGGAAAGAAGCACGCATGCATTACACTTGCAGAGGAAAACGTTCTTTCAAAGGTGGATCCCAGTAATGGGAATAATCCACAGAGAACAACCCCATCCCAACCCAACACCATTCACCTCCTTCACCAAGTGTGGAGGCTGGGGACGAGCTTGGGGCTGGGACAAGGCTGGCAAAGAAGAAGAGCACTCTGGGGGAGGGCGACCTCACTGAGCCTGGAGGTCTGGAGTGCTTATACTTCAATGCAAGGAGCATAGCAGGTAAGACAGACGAACTTGGGGCCCTAATGCACACGAGGAATTTGGATGTGGTTGCGGTGACAGAGACTTGGTTGAAAGAGGGACAGGACTGGCAGCTGAATATTCCAGGGTACAAGTGTTTTAGGCGAGACAGAGGAGGGGCCAAAAGAGGTGGGGGAGTAGCGGTATTAGTTGGAGAGCATATTACAGCGGTGCAGAGGGAGGACAATTCAGAGGGGTCGTGTAACGAGTCACTCTGGGTGGGGCTTAGAAACAGGAAAGGCGCAGTCACTATGTTAGGGGTGTATTACAGGCCCCCCAACAGCCCAAGGGAAGTGGAAGAATGGATATGTCAGGAGATACTGGATAGGTGCAGGAAAAATAGGGTTGTTGTCGTGGGAGACTTCAATTTCCCTAGTATAGACTGGAAATCGCTGAGGGCAGGGACTCTGGATGGGGAGGAATTTGTAAAATGTGTACAGGAGGGTTCGTTGGAACAATATGTCGACAGCCCGACTAGAGAGGGGGCTATACTGGACCTGGTACTGGGGAATGAGCCCGGTCAGGTCTTCAAAGTTTTGGTAGGGGAACATGTGGCAAATAGTGACCACAATTCTGTTAGCTTTAGGATAGTGATGGAAAAGGATGAGTGGTGTCCCAAGGGTAAGGTGTTGGATTGGGGGAAGGCTAACTTTACTGGGATCAGGCAGAAATTGGCAGCTCTTGATTGGGAGAGGCTGTTTGAGGGTAAATCCACATCTGGTATGTGGCAATCTTTTAAGGAACGGTTGTTAGGGCTACAGGACAAGCATGTGCCTGTAAAAAAGAAGGATAGGAAGGGTAGGATTAGAGAACCGTGGATAACCAGGGAAATTGAGGGACTGGTCAAAAAGAAAAGAGAGGCGTATGTTAGGTCCAAGCAGCTAAAAACGGAGAGAGCTCTGGAGGAGTACAAAGAAAGTAGGAAAGTACTCAAACGGGGAATTAGAAGAGCAAAAAGGGGTCACGAAATGTTCTTGGCAGACAGGATTAAGGAGAATCCCAAGGCATTTTATTCATACGTTAGGAACAAAAGGGTTGTTAGGGAAAAAATCGGACCTCTCAGGGACAAAAGTGGGGACTTATGCTTGGAGCCCAAAGAAGTAGGGGAGATCCTAAATGAATACTTTGCGTCGGTATTCACAAAGGAGAGGGATGTGTTGACTGGGAGTGTCTCAGAGGGGAGTGTTGAACCGTTGGAGAAAATCTCCATTACAAAGGAGGAAGTGTTAGGTTTGTTAGAGAATATAAAGACTGACAAATCCCCAGGGCCTGATGGAATCTATCCAAGGCTGCTCAGGGAGACGAGAGGTGAAATCGTTGGGCCTCTGACGCAAATCTTTGTCTCGTCACTGGACGCAGGTGAGGTCCCAGAGGATTGGAGGATAGCCAATGTGGTCCCGTTATTTAAGAAGGGTAGGAAGGATAACCCGGGTAATTATAGGCCGGTGAGCTTGACGTCCGTGGTGGGGAAGTTGTTGGAGAAGATTCTTAGAGATAGGATGTATGCGCATTTAGAAAGGAATAAACTCATTAACGATAGTCAGCATGGTTTTGTGAGAGGGAGGTCATGCCTCACTAACCTGGTGGTGTTTTTTGAAGAAGTGACCAAAATGGTTGACGAAGGAAGGGCCGTGGATGTTGTCTATATGGACTTTAGTAAAGCGTTTGACAAAGTCCCTCATGGTAGGCTAGTGAAAAAGGTTGGATCCCATGGGATAAAGGGGGAGGTGGCTAGATGGGTGGAGAACTGGCTTGGTCATAGAAGACAGAGGGTGGTAGTGGAAGGGTCTTTTTCCGGCTGGAGGCCTGTGACTAGTGGTGTACCGCAGGGCTCTGTATTGGGACCTCTGCTGTTTGTGATTTATATAAATGATCTGGAAGAAGGAGTAACTGGGGTGATCAGTAAGTTTGCGGACGACACAAAACTGGCAGGACTTGCAGATAGTGAGGAACATTGTCAGAGGCTACAGAAGGATATAGATAGGCTGGAAATTTGGGCAAGGAAATGGCAGATGGAGTTCAATCCTGATAAATGCGAAGTGATGCATTTTGGTGGGAATAATGTAGGGAGGAGCTACACGATAAATGGAAGAACCATAAAGGGTGTAGAGACGCAGAGGGACCTGGGTGTGCAAGTCCACAGATCTTTGAAGGTGACGTCACAGGTGGAGAAGGTGGTGAAGAAGGCATATGGCATGCTTGCCTTTATAGGACGGGGCATAGAGTATAAGAGTTGGGGTCTGATGTTGCAGATGTATAGAACGTTGGTTCGGCCTCATTTGGAATACTGCGTCCAGTTCTGGTCGCCACACTACCAGAAGGACGTGGAGGCTTTGGAGAGAGTACAGAGGAGGTTTACCAGGATGCTGCCTGGTATGGAGGGGCTTGGTTATGAGGAGAGATTGGGGAAACTGGGGTTGTTCTCCTTGGAAAGACGGAGGATGAGGGGAGACTTAATAGAGGTGTATAAAATTATGAAAGGCATAGATAGGGTGAACGGTGGGAAGCTTTTCCCCGGGTTGGTGGTGACGTTCACGAGGGGTCATAGGTTCAAGGTGAAGGGGGGGAGGTTTAACACAGATATCAGAAGGACATATTTCACACAGAGGGTCGTGGGGACCTGGAATGTGTTGCCGGGCAAGGTGGTGGAGGCGGACACACTGGGAACGTTTAAGACTTATCTAGACAGCTATATGAACGGAGTGGGAATGGAGGGATACAAAAGAGTGGTCTAGTTTGGACCAGGGAGCGGCGCGGGCTAATTGTTCTTTGTTTCTCGTTTCAAGGCTTCATTCTATGATCATCTTGCTGGTGCCAGTACAGAGCAAGACTGCGGATAGTTGGGAACCTGTCTCGGGGGCAGGGAATTCAGATGGTGTTCGTAAAGCAGAAGGGGAAATGACTAGGGTTGGGAAGCATTTTCCGATCGGGGCCATTGTGATCTCCTGGACTCGTTTCGATCGCCTCAGGGGGTCGGAGAGGAATTTCCCAGATTTTTTTTCCCCATATTGGCCCTGGGGTTTTCACTCTGGGTTTTCGCCTCTCCCTGGAGATCACATGGTCTGGAATGGGGGGGGTGGGGGTGAGTTAATAGGTTGTGATGAACAAAGCATCGTAGCTGTGAGGGACAGCTCGGTGGATAGGATATTAGGATGTAGATAGGCTGGAAAATTGGGCGGGGATCCTGGATTCAGGATTCAATCCTGGACCGGGGAGCGGCGCGGGCTTGGAGGGCCGAAGGGCCTGTTCCTGTGCTGTATTGTTCTTTGTTCTTTGTTCTATTATATATATTTTGTTTGTTTATCTCTTACTATGCTTCTTTGCTCTTATTTACTGTTATCTCTCATTTGTATTCATTCAATATCAATATCTTTTTACTGTGCCTTCCCAAATATTTTCTAGTCATTTTTCACTGGTAACCTTTGTAAGGAAACAACTTTTATACAGACCAGTTATCATCATCACATTCTTGTATATCTACTATATCAACACTTGTCTGTACATGTAACTAAATTCTCTAAACTAAAAGTTAAAAGATATTGTTTCCTTTAGATTTCTGTTAACAGCACTGACGATTAATGTGATGTACAATTCCAAGTTTTCTATCATTTTAATCGTTTGTGTCTGTATGCCATGAGAAAAATAACTAAGTTTAAAAAAAAAGGTTGTGCGCTCTGGAGTTATCCCCCAAATCTGTCTAGGTCAGTAGGAGGGGCCAATGATTGAGTCAAACAGAGTGGACTGTGGAATCTCCTGATTTAAACTGGAAATTCAAGGGAATATGGGGGCTGCGAAAGATTGTTTTGTTTAGTCTAGAAATAAATGTAAAATGTTTAACCAGTCAGAAAGTGGCCAACAGTTATTGCTTGCGTGATTCCCACCTCCAGGTGGAATGGTTTGCCTGGGTTGGGATTCAGTAAACACGTAGCCTGCATAATTGTTTTTGGAAGGGACACAGTCTTGCTTTAGGAATCCAGTTGTGGGCCACTGTACTTCTTCATCCTTGAATAGCTCAGTGGTTTGGCAAGTTCTGCAAACTTAGGAATAAATTAACCTCATACCCTACTAAACATAAAAAGCAGCAAAGTGCAGTTTTAGATATGGACACTGGAGTGCAATGAATAATATTAATCTTGTGCTGAATTTCACAGGGGAATTTCACAGTAACTTCATTGCAGTGTTAACGTAAGCCTTACTTGTGACTAATAAATAAACTTTAATGTTAATCTTGCGCTGATCTGGACTGAGTCCCTTTGGTCTTACTGTGGCTGCCTTGAAGGTGATTTGCTCACATAAAAGCTGTGCAGTTTTCAGATTAACCTTTAGGACTGAATACAAAAGTAGCTTCAATAGTTCCTTCATTAGTTCAATATAACTCGGTTTGTCAGTTGCAGAAAGTAAAATGTCATCAACATATTGCAATAAATATTCAGGGAATAAAGATTTGAGCACATGAGTCATTCATTTCTGAAAGATACTTGCGGAACTATGGAAGTATTGAGGCAAAAATATCCATGTGTAGCATTAATCTACAAAAGTGAAGGCAAATTTATACTGATCCACTTTCAGAATTGGAAAGCTGCAGAATCCATTTGACATATTAAAGTTGAAAAGTGGTGGCCCTACCTTGTAGACTCTGGGAAACAAACTGAGACCCCGGACAGTGGGGTGACTGAACTAGATTTATGGGAATCAGTTGTGACGCGCCAACTACCATTGGGTTTTTAACTGGCCAAATTGGGGAGTTCGTTGTCAAAGTGCCAACATGGATAACACACTGCTTTAACAATGAATCAATACTAGCTCGGATATATGGTCTGTCCTCCTCTGAAATAAGTATTGCTTCATCCAAGAGTGAGAGGACTATTAAATCTCTTTTTTCCCCACCATCTTGCCACCAACACTAATTTAGCAAAAATCTCTGAAAACCTATCAATTAGTTCACTAACCGCTGAATCTGTTGTTTGATGTAGGTCAAAAGTCTCAGGCTTCTCTGTTATGTGTACTGAATAATTTTTGGAAATAGGTGCTCAAGGTCCGACTTTAGGATGCCATTACAGATAGTTATTAGCGTATTATCACGGACTTCCATTATTATTCATTAGAATTGGATTGACCCTTGCACCCACCGGTCATTCTGCAAATTTCTCTGGGTTGTACAGCCTGGCCAACCAGGTGCATGAAAGTTACAGCTCATGGAAAAACTAGCAGTATCGACATGAAATTGGCTGAGTGACAGGAATCAGTGAGTCATGATTAGTGGATGATTTTTGAATTGAAGGAAGGTTTGTAGTGGCTTTCCCAGATATCAGCAGTGGGACACTTTTTCTTCCATGACATATATTAATGAAAAAGACCTTGGCATGTAGGGCATGATTTCAAAATGTGCGGATGATGCAAAACTTGGAAGCATTGTGAACTGTGAGGAGAATGGTGTAGAACTTCAAAAGAACATGGTGGAAGAGGTGGCAGCTGAAGTTTGAAGTGGAGAAATGTGAAGTGATTTATTCTGGTAGAATGAACATGGAGAGAGAGTATACAACACAGGCTATAGCTCTGAAGAGGGTGCAACAGCAGAGGGACCTGGGTGTATATGTTCATACCTCATTGACAGGACAGATTGAGAGAGCAGTCAATAAAGCATATGGTAGTCTAGGCTTTATTAATAGTGGTATAAAGTACAAGGGCAAGGAGATTATGTTGAACCTGTACAAAACACTAGAAAATCATGAGAGGCCTGGGCAGAGTAGATAGGGAGAAATAGTTCTCATCTTTGAAAGGAACAAGAACAAGAGGGCACAGATTCAAAGTAATTGGCTGAAGAAGCAAAAGCAATATGAGGGAGAACTTTTTCATGCAGTAAGTGGTTCAGACCTGGAAAGTGCTGCCCGAGAGTGGTGGGAACACATTCAACAGAGGCATTCAGAAGGATAATGGACTGTTATCGGAAAAGGAAGAATGGGCAGAATTACAATGACAAGAATGGGAATGGCATTAGATGGATTGTTCATTCAGGGAGCAATGCAGACACAATGGTCCGAATGGCCTCTGATCTTGGTGCTTGCACAGTTAAGCGAGAAGAAGCAGCCAAAGTATTTGGTAGAAAAATGATTCATTTTTCTTTATTATCACTAACACTTATTAGTTGTAACACAATTTGCAAATATGTTTCATATTCAAGAGTTTTTCAGCTAAATTCAAGTAACAATCATCTTGGAAAATTCTTTACTTTTTTTGGTTTCAATTAATTGGATTCCTATCTTGTGGGGGAAAAAGGAGTCACTCTCAAGTCTATAAGCATTGAGCAATCAAGGGGGCAATTATTTGACCTCGCTGTGCCGTTAACAGATTGCGCTGATCCCAGAGAAGAGCGTGCGGGCCTAAAAATCCATTTTGAGTCTGGTGCCAAATAGTTTGCATGTCTCCTGGCCCCTATACTGCCCAGTAAAACCTTCAGTTGCATATCTAACAAGCAGAATTATTCAGGCTGCAGACGTCCTTTGTTATCTTCCTGGGAGACAGGGAAAGTTTCTGATCAAATGCCTCCCACCAGTGCTCTTATCACCCTAACTTTTTTTTATTCATTCATGGGATGTGGGTGTTGCTGACAAGACCAGCACTTATTGCTCATCCCTAATTGTCCTTGAACTGAGTGACTTGCTGGACCATTTCAGAGGACATTTACAAGTCAATCACATTGCTGTAGATCTGAAGTCACATGTAGACCACATCAGGTAAGGTAATTTCATTCCCTAAAGGACATTAGTGAAACAGATGGGTTTTTACAACAATAGTTTCATGGTCATCATTAAGACTTTTAATTCTAGGTTTTCTATTGAATTCAAATTTAAGCACCTACTGTGCAGGGATTTGGGGATTGGATCCCCAAAGCATTACCCTGGGTCTCTGGATTACTAGTCCATTGACAATACCACTGCCCACCCCACCACTCAGCCCATCCTATATATCCATTCTGTGAAGGTCATTATGTTTTTTGACTTGTGATTGTTAGTTGGATTCCATAGTACTGACGACATGCCCTTCATGCCTATGTGTTGGCTATATTTCCCATCATGCTTAGAAAGAGCTCTCAGAACTATGTTTGTCTATTCTAAAGCTATTAATACACGTTTCTAACTAAGGTCTAAGGAAATTTGGCATGTCCGCTACAACTCTCACCAATTTTTGCAGATGCACCACTTCTGGTTGTATCACAGCTTGGTATGGCTCCTACTGTGTCCAAGACCGCATGAAACTACAGAAAGTCATGAACGAAGCCCAATCCACCACTCAAACCAGCCTCCCATCCATTTACACTGTCTACACTTCCCACTGCCTCAGAAAAGCAGCCAGCATAATTAAGGACCCCACGCACCCTGGACGTTCTCTCTTCCACTTCCATCGGGAAAAAGGTACAGAAGTCTGAAATCAAATTCTCCCTGTGTCAGTGTGGGTTTCCCCCAGGTGCTCCAGTTTCCTCCCACAGTCCAAAGATGTATAAATTAGATTGACTGCCATGCTAAGTATTAGTATACAGTGAAAAGTATTGCATGCTATACAGACAAAGCATACCATTCATAGAGAAGGAAAAGAGAGGGTGCAGAATGTAGTGCTACAGTCATAGCTAGGGTGTAGAGAAAGATCAACTTAATACAAGGTAGGTCCATTCAAAATTCTGATGGCAGCATGGAAGAAGCTGTTCTTGAGTCCGTTGGTACGTGTCCTCAGATGTATTGTCCTTAGTGTCCAAAGATGTGTAGGTTAGGGAAATTAGTGGGGTAAATATGTAGGGTTACAGGCATAGGGCCTGGGTAAGATGCTCTGTTGGAGAGGTTGTTCCTATGTTCATCTTACAGAAACACAGGTGGGAGCTTTCACTTGGACTGAGAAAACAAATGTCAGGATTTGGTTGGAGGACTCGCCTAGCTTACATCAGAGGGAGAACCACCAAACAAAAACTCATCATGAACGATCATTTCTTGAGTAAACATTACCAGGATGAGAAATGAAAAGTATGAAAGTAAATCCTCAAGCTAAGAATCACTTTGGACTTGGTACGAGAAAATTGAATGACGACTTAAGGGACAGGGTATAAAGTATACCCGCAAAGTGTGGTCTGCGGTTGTGTTAAAAGCAAAAGGGCAAAGCTCTGTTCTGTAGTTTAAAGTGTAAGTTGCCTACAAAAAAGTGTTTAGCTAAAACTTCTTTAAGTCTGTTACAAAAAAAACCCTCAAAATGGGAAATCATCCAAAGATGTGCAGGATAGATGGATTGACCATGCTAAATTGTCCCTTGTTGTTCAAAGATATGTACGTTATGTGGATTAGCCATGCTGAATTCACGAGGTTACAGTGATAGGGTAGGGGGGGGCGGTGTCTGGGTAAGATGCTCTTTCAGAGTCGGTGTAGACTTGATAGGCCAAATGGTCTCCTTCTGCACTGTAGGGATTTTATGTCCTAATCAGTCACCCCACTTCACTTGCTTGTTAATATCTGTCCTCTTTCTTTCTAGTAACTCTCATTTGACGGTCTAATTTTTTCTTGAGGGCGTTACCTCAGGACAAGTTTCATGGCTTCCCTTTTTATCATCTGGTTTGAGCTAAATATACCTGATCTTGAGAAAGCAGGCTTCGCCCTCTTGGCTTAAATAAATAATGAGGAATATAATTGTAAAGCATTGTAGTTACTGGAATTGCGAAATGACTAATTCTGACTAGTTCTTTTAATACATTAACTAATTGAGTCATTGCAGAACAATTTTGCAGATAAAGATCTTGAAATAAATATTCTGGATCTCCCTGATGGGCTGGTTATAAACCTCTTATAGCAGTGGTTCAAGAAGGCAGCTATCAACACCCTTCTTGAAATTAGGGATGGGCAATAAGTGTTATCCTTGCAGTGAACCATGCATCACATGAAAGAATAAAAATAATTGATCCATTTATTGTGAAGGACCCTCTTGGGTCTAGTGACCACAATATGGTCGAATTTCTGATTCAGATGGAAGAGGAGAAAGTTTGGTCCCAAACCAGTGTCCTCTGTTTGAACAGAGGGAAATATGATAGGATGAGGGATGAATTGGCTAAGGTAGACTGGGAGAGCAGGCTGGCAGGTAGGATAGCTGAGGAACAGTGGAGGATTTTTAAGGAGATCCTTTTCAGTTCTCAGCAAAAATATATTCCAGCAAAAAACAAGGATTGTAAGAAAAGGGAGAACCAGCCGTGGATAACGAAGGAAATAAAGGAGAGTATTAAAATAAAAACAGCTGTGTACAGAGTGGCCAAAAATAGTGGAGAAACAAGTGATTGGGAAAAATTTAAGAAACAACAAAGAGAGACTAAGAAAGCGATAAAGAAAGGAAGGATAGACTATGAAGCTAGGCTAGCAATTAATATAAAAAATGATAGTAAAAGTTTTTATAAATATATAAAAAGGAATAGAGTGGCTAGAGTGAATGTTGGACCCTTGGAGGACGAGAGGGGGGAGTTAATAGTGGGAAATGAGCATATGGCTGAGTCTTTAAATAAGTTTTTTGTGTCGGTCTTCACGGTGGAGGACACAAATAGTTTGCCAAATATTAACGATAGAGGGTTGGCAGCAGGAGAAATACTTAATACAATTAATGTTACCAGAGAGGCAGTGCTGGGTAGACTAATGGGACTGAAGGTGGACAAGTCCCCGGGTCCGGATGGAATGCATCCCAGGGTATTGAAAGAAATGTCAGAGGTAATAGTGGATGCGTTAGTGATTATTTATCAAAACTCGTTGCATTCTGGGGTAGTGCCGGTTGATTGGAAAACGGCTAATGTTACGCCGCTGTTTAAAAAAGGAAGGAGACAAAAGGCGGGTAACTATAGGCCGGTCAGCTTAACGTCTGTAGTAGGGAAAATGCTGGAATCCATTATTAAAGAGGAGATAGCAGGGCATCTGGATAGAAATGGTTCGATCAATCAGACGCAGCATGGATTCATGAGGGGAAAGTCGTGCTTGACGAACATGTTGGATTTTTATGAAGATGTGACTAGGACGGTTGATGGAGGAGAACCGGTGGATGCGGTGTTTTTGGATTTCCAAAAGGCGTTTGATAAGGTGCCCCATAAAAGGCTGCTGAAGAAGATTAGGGCACACGGAGTTGGGGGTAGTGTGTTAAAGTGGATTGGGGACTGGCTATCCGACAGGAAGCAAAGAGTCGGAATAAATGGGTGTTTTTCCGGTTGGAGGAAGGTAACTAGTGGCGTGCCGCAGGGATCGGTACTCGGGCCGCAACTGTTTACCATTTATATAGATGATCTGGAGGAGGGGACGGAGTGTAGGGTAACGAAGTTTGCAGACGACACAAAGATAAGTGGAAAAGTGAATCGTGTGGAGGACGGAGAAGATCTGCAGAGAGATTTGGACAGGCTGAGTGAGTGGGCGAGGATATGGCAAATGGAGTATAACGTTGAGAAATGCGAGGTTATACACTTTGGAGGAAATAATAACAAATGGGATTACTATCTCAATGGAAACAAATTAAAACATGCTACCGTGCGAAGGGACCTGGGGGTCGTTGTGCATGAGACGCAAAAGCCCAGTCTGCAGGTACAACAGGTGATCAAGAAGGCAAATGGGATGTTGGCCTATATTGCGAAGGGGATAGAATATAAAAGCAGGGATGTCTTGATGCACCTGTACAGGGCATTGGTGAGGCCGCAGCTGGAATACTGTGTGCAGTATTGGTCCCCTTATATGAGGAAGGATATATTGGCATTGGAGGGAGTGCAGAGAAGGTTCACCAGGTTGATACCGGAGATGAGGGGTTTGGATTATGAGGAGAGGCTGAGGAGATTGGGTTTGTACTCGTTGGAGTTTAGAAGGATGAGGGGGGATCTTATGGAGACTTATTAGATAATGCGGGGGCTGGATAGGGTGGAGGCGGAGAGATTCTTTCCACTTAGTAAGGAAGTTAAAACTAGAGGACACAGCCTCAAAATAAAGGGGGGTCGGTTTAGGACAGAGTTGAGGAGGAACTTTTTCTCCCAGAGGGTGGTGAATCTCTGGAATTCTCTGCCCACTGAGGTGGTGGAGGCTACCTCGCTGAATATGTTTAAAGCGCGGATGGATGGATTCCTGATCGGTAAGGGAATTAAGGGTTATGGGGATCAGGCGGGTAAGTGGTACTGATCCACGTCAGATCAGCCATGATCTTATTGAATGGCGGGGCAGGCTCGAGGGGCTAGATGGCCTACTCCTGCTCCTATTTCTTATGTTCTTATGTTCTTATTAGTCACAACTCCTGCAAGGAATTCCTGTGGTGGTGTAGTGGTATTGTCACTGGACTAGTAATCCAGAGACCCAGGAATGTAAGGTTTGTCATATGATGAGCAGTTGAGGAACCTGGGGTCTATACTTGATGAAGTTTAGAATTGAAACTTACAGATAGAGTGGACGTGGAGAAGGTGTTTCCACTAGTGGGAGAGACTAGAACTCGAGGATAACAACCTCAGAGTGAAGGGACGCTCCTTTAAAACTGAGATGAAGAGGAATTTCTTCAGCCAGAGGGCAGTGAATCTGTGGAACTCATTGCCACAGAGGGCTGTGGAGGCCAAGTCATTGAGTGTCTTTAAGATAGAGATAGATAGGTTCTTGATCAATAAGGGGATCAAAGGTTATGGGGAAAAGGCAGAAGAATGGGGATGAGAATCATATCAGCCATGATTGAATGACGGAGAAGACTCAATGGGCTGAATGGCCTAATTCTGCTCCTATATCTTATGGTTTTATGGACCTTGGGTAATGTTCTGGGGTCCTGGGTTTGGATCCCACCTCAGCAGATGGTAAAGTTTGTATTCAATAAATACCTGGAATTAAACGTCTAACAATAACCGCGAAGCACAAACTATTATTGATTGTTGTAAAAACCCGTCTAGTTCATTAATATCCTTTAGGGAAAGAAATCTGTCATCCTTATCTGGTCTGGCCCACATGTGACTCTTAAATGCCCTCTGAAATGGCTCAAGCAAGCCACTCAGTTCAAGGGCAATCGGGGATGGACAATAAATGCTCATCCAGTCAGTGACACCCACATCTCATGAATGAAATTGAAAAATGTCAATTATATTTTCTTGCTATTGATTGTGTACTGGCAGAGGCAAGAATAATGTTTGCAAGTGAAATTTTTACTTTATGCGTGGATTGGTTAAATTTACTTTACGCTTTTACTGCTCTTTTAAATTTACTTGCAGGTCCAGAGATCCTCTGACCTTTGAAGGCAGACACCGATCTGGCAGTAACCCAGATACACAAACCCGACCACCGGCTCATCCGCAACCCAGGGACATCATCCACTTACCGGCCTTCGACTCATCCATGCTGGAGTGTGGTTTGGACATCCAACGACCGGCAGCTCAGACAGTGACCCGGAATGCTCGACCGCGCAGACCCATCTACCGACGCAGGAACTGCAAGCAAGGCAACAAATCCTCCATCCCCACACACCGACCAGAGCGAAGAACCTCATTGGACACAACCATACCCTTAACACTGTATACGACTCTCACCGTCTCCCAGGCTCGAAATGAAGCAGTCACTCCAGGAAGCGTGGAAAATGTGCAGGCTGGCAGCTGAGAGTGAAACAACATGGTCCCAAGGCCCCCCTCCCCAGCTTGCTCCTGGCAAATGTCCAGTCTCGGGAAAACAAGCTAGACAAACTAGAGCTAGACTCACTTTCCAATGAGAACTGAGGGACTGCTGTGTGCTCTGTTTCACGGAGATGTGGCTCACTTCTGCTTCACTGACAGTGCCCTACAACCAGAGGGCTTCTCAATCCATCGAATGGACCATATGGCGGCCTCAAGCAAGGCTAGGGGAGGTGGGGTCTGTTTCCTAATCAACTCCTCGTGGTGCCTAGACGGAGCAACACTGGCAACTTTCTGCTCCCCAGACTTAGAATACCTGACGCTAAAATTCCCCCCTACTACCTTCCGCGGGAGTATCCTAATGGCAGTTTACATCCCACCCCATGCGGACGTGAAGATCGCGCTGGATGACATATACACCACTACGAATAGCCTTGAGACGAAACATCCCGAGGCTTGTTCATCATGGCCGGGGACTTCAATCAGGCCAAGCTCAAGAGTATACTACCAAGTTACCACCAAACACGTCTCCTGCTCCACCAGAGGCCCAAACATCCTTGACCACTGCTACACAAATATTAAATATGCCTACCGCTCTATTGCCCGCCCACACTTTGGCAAATCAGACCACAAGGCTGTGCTCCTGCTCCCGGCTTACAAGCAAAAACTGGAAGGGAAGAATCCATCAAAGAAAGTTGTGCAATGTTGGTCTGAGGAATCGGATGATCTCCTAGTCGAGTGGAATCGGCTGCCGTCAGTGGTGGTGGAGGCGAACTCAATAGGGTCTTTTAAGAGACTCCTGGATGAGTACATGGAGCTTAATAGGATGGGTTATAGGTAGATCTAGAAGGTAGGGATGTGTTCGGCACAACTTGTGGGCCGAAGGGCCTGTTTGTGCTGTAGTTTTTCTAAGTTTCTATGTTTCTATGGGGCTGCTTGGAGTCAGTGGACTGGTCAGTATTTAAACACTCCGCGACCAGCCTGAACGAGTACGCCACTATAGTAACTGACTTCATTAGTAAGTGTGTAGAAGACTGTGTAGAAGCAAATCCGTGTGTTCCCCAACCGGTAACCATGGATGAACAGGGATATCCACTGCTTGCTAAAGCCCAGGTCTGAGGCGTTCAAGTCAGGCGACACTGACCTATACAAGAAAGCCAGATACGAGATCCATCAAAGATGCCAAAAGACAGTACTGGACCAAGTTAGAGTCCCAGGCTAGCCACACAGACCCCTGCCAACTGTGGCAAGGTCTGCAAGACATAACAGGCTACAAGATGAAGGCATGTAAAATCGCCGGCTCCAACGCACCCCTCCCTGATGAACTCAATGCATCCTACAACTGTTTTGAGCAAGAGGTCAGCGAGAGCTTGCCCTCCACCCTGGAAGCCCTGGATGAACCTGTATCTGGGGTCACCATTGCAGATGTCAGACCAGCTTTCTTGAAGGTCAACCCACAGAAAGTGACTGGCCCGGATGGGCACTCAGATCCTGCATAGATCAGCTGGCGGGGGTATTCACAAACATCTTCACCCTCTCTTTACAACAATCTGAAGTCCCTATCTGCTTTAAGAAGATGACAATCATCCCGGTACCTAAGAAAAACCAAGCAGCGTGCCTTAATGAGTATCGGCCAGTGACTCTGACATCCATCATTATGAAGTGCTTCGAAAGGCTAGTCATACAAAGAACAAAGAACAAAGAACAGTACAGCACAGGAAACAGGCCCTTCGGCCCTCCAAGCCTGTGCCACTCCTTGGTCCAACTAGACCAATCGTTTGTATCCCTCCATTCCCAGGCTGCTCATGTGACTATCCAGGTAAGTCTTAAACGATGTCAGCGTGCCTGCCTCCACCACCCTACTTGGCAGCGCATTCCAGGCCCCCACCACCCTCTGTGTAAAAAACGTCCCTCTGATGTCTGAGTTATACTTCGCCCCTCTCAGCTTGAGCCCGTGACTCCTCGTGATCGTCACCTCCGACCTGGGAAAAAGCTTCCCACTGTTCACCCTATCTATACCCTTCATAATCTTGTATACCTCTATTAGATCTCCCCTCATTCTCCGTCTTTCCAAGGAGAACAACCCCAGTCTACCCAATCTCTCCTCATAGCTAAGACCCTCCATACCAGGCAACATCCTGGTAAACCTTCTCTGCACTCTCTCCAATGCCTCCACGTCCTTCTGGTAGTGCGGCGACCAGAACTGGACGCAGTACTCCAAATGCGGCCTAACCAGTGTTCTATACAGCTGCATCATCAGACTCCAGCTTTTATACTCTATACCCCGTCCTATAAAGGCAAGCATACCATATGCCTTCTTCACCACCTTCTCCACCTGTGTTGCCACCTTCAAGGATTTGTGGACTTGCACACCTAGGTCCCTCTGTGTTTCTATACTCCTGATGACTCTGCCATTTATTGTATAAATCAATTCCAGCCTCCCGGTCTGCCTGGATCCACTGCAGTTTGCCTACCACCACAACAAGTCCACAGCAGATGCCATCTCCCTGGCCTTGCACTCAACCCTGGAACACTTAGATAACAAGGACACCTATGTCAGACTCCTGTTTATTGACTACAGCTCAGCCTTCAACACCATTATTCCCACAAAACTCATCTCCAAACTCCAGTCGCACCTCCCTCTGCGACTGGATCCTGAACTCCCTAACTCACAGACCACAATCATAAGGATAGGCAACAACAGCTCCTCCATGATCATCCTCAACACCGGTGCCCAACAAGGCTGTGTTCTCAGCCCCCTATTATACTTCTTATACATCAGTGACTGTGTGGCCAAATTCCCCTCCAATTCGATTTTCAAGTTTGCTGATGACACCACCATAGTGGGTCGGATCTCAAACAATGATGAGACAGAGTACGGGAATGAGATAGAAAATCTGGTGAACTGGTGCGGCAACAATAATCTCTCCCTCAGTGTCAACAAAATGAAGTAGATTGTCATCGACTTCAGGAAGCGTAAAGGAGAACATGCTCCTCTAAATCAACGGGGACGAAGTAGAATGGGTCGAGAGCTTCAAGTTCTTCGGTGTCCAGATCACCAACAACCTGTCCTGGTCCCCCCCATGCCGACACTATAGTTAAGAAAGCCCACCAACGCCTCTACTTTCTCAGAAGACTAAGGAAATGTGGCATGTCAGCTACGATTCTCACCAACCTTTAAAGATGCACCATAGAAAGCATTCTTTCCGGATGTATCACAGCTTGGTATGTCTCCTACTCTGCCAGGACTGCAAGGAACTACAAAAGGTCGTGAATGTAGCCCAATCCATCACACAAACCAGCCTCCCATCCATTGACTCTGTCTACACTTCCCGCTGCCTCGGCAAAGCAGCCAGCATAATTAAGGACCACACGCACCCAGGACATTCTCTCTTCCACCTTCTTCCATCAGGAAAATGATGCAAAAGTCTGAGGTTAAATACCAACCGACACAAGAACAGCTTCTTCCCTACTGCTGTCAGACTTTTGAATGGACCTAACTTGCATTAAGTTGATCTTTCTCTACACCCTAGCTATGACTGTAACACTACATTCTGCACTCACTCATTTCCTTCTCTATGAGCGGTATGCTTTTGTCTGTATATCGCGCAAGAAACAATACTTTTCACTGTATGTTAATACATGTGACAATAATAAAACTCTTCAATATTTAACATACTTTTCATGCCATATCCATCCCATTCCTTCATCCCTCTAATATCTTCGTCATCCCATCCTGCATCCCAATAATTCTTCCTATACCACCCCATAGTCCCCAACCTATGCCCCCATGCATTCACTCTGGAATCTCCTCCATCAGATTTTCACATACGTTGCCTATAGGTCCATCATCTGCCATCTTACTAACAACTTCAGCGAACCAAATTCAGCCAGGGGCTCAATATAAGTGTGACCTCCCACAGTCCTCTTACTGTCAGTGGCCTCAACCATCACAGCTCCAACATTAGGGCAGCACAGTGGTTAGCACTGCTACCTCGCAGCGCCAGAGACCCAGATTCAATTCCTGGCTTGGGTCACTGTCTGTGTTGAGTTTGCACATTCTCCCCGTGTCTGCGTGGCTTTCCACCAGGTGCTCCGGTTTCCTCCCACGGTTGAAAAGACTTGCTGGCTAGGTGCATTAGCCATGTTAAATTTTCTCTGCGTACCCAAACAGGTATCAGAGTGTTGAGACTAAGGGATTTTCACAGTAAGCCTACTTGTGACAATAATAAATATACTTAAGGTTATGTAGGGCTCTCAGCTGGTTGTGACCTTGAATGTAAGCACAGACACAAATCCACTGACATGACAATTTCTAGTGGAAGGTGCTGGGGAATGAAGTGATAGAATCTAGAACTTGAGAGCACAGTTTCAAAATAAGGGGGCTCCCATTTAATTCCAGAGGCTTACCACTCTCTAGGTGAAGAAATTTCTCCTCATTTTAATCCTGAAAGATTTACATGTTAGCCTTAGACTGTGACCCCTGGTTCTGGACTCCCCCACCATCAGGAACATCCTTTCTGCATCTACCTTATCTAGTCCTGTTAGAATTTTATAGATTTCTATGAGATCCCCCCTCATTCTTCTGAACTCCCGAGAATACAATCCTAACCGACTCAATCTCTCCTCATATGGCAGCCCTGAGTGGACAAAAATCTGGCAGATGGAGTACAATGTGGGAAAATGTGAAGTTTTCACTTTGGTAGGAAGAATGAAAAAGCAGAGCATGACTTAAACAGAGAACAGCTGCAGAATTCCAAGCTGCAGAGGGATTTAGATGTTCTAGTACGTGAGTCACAGGAAGTTAGTGTGCAGGTACAACACGTAATTAAGAAGGCTAATGGAATGCTACCGTTTATTACAAGAGGAATTGAATATGAAAGTAAGGATGCTATGCTTCAGTTATACAGGGTATTGATGAGACTATATCTGGAGCACTGTGTACAGTTTTGGTCTCCTTATTTAATGAAGGATATAAATGCATTGGAGGCGGTTCAGAAGAGGTTTACCAGGCAGATACATAAATGAATAAGTTGTCTTATGAGGAAAGGTTGGTCAGGCTAGGTTTGTTTTCACTGGAGTTTAGAAGAGTGAGGGGTGACTCGATTGAAGTAAATAAGTTCCTGAATGATCTTGACAAGGTGGTCATGGAAAGGATGCTTCCTCTTGTGGGTGAGGCCACGATGTTTTACAATTAGAAAGTCGGGGGTCACGTGATGTGAGTGTGGAAATGGCTGCTTTCTTGCGAGCACTGGCACTACTCTTCTTTTAATCCTTTCTTTTATCCTAATGCATTAGTTGATCCTGATCTGTGCAATGTTTTTGGAAAATGCTGGTGAACATTTTTGACTGCTGGAAGCCGAATTAATTGAAGAAATCCTTGTTTGTGAGATGCGGTTGGATCTGACTTTGGTGGGGCCCAGTTCACAGTGGTGGTGTCCCTGGAGAGCAGGCCCATGCCCAAGAGGAATGATTGACCCAAAGATGAAAATTGCATTTATCAGTAAAATTGTGGAATTCTGCTCCCCGGCACAGATTATGAGTGCTCAACATGACAAACTGCGAGATATCCTACAGAGCATGAATGATGCGGCGACGATAATCATTTGTCAAGAAGGATGTTTCCTCGGTGAAGGCTCACCTTCAATTCTTGGCAATGCTGCTGCATGGTGCGTCAAACATCCTATTTAAGTTGAGGGGACATGGCCGGATGAGGATTGTCTATGAGCAAGTTCCCCTGGGAAGAGGAAGAGCTCCAGTGAGATTCCAGCTGATTTTGAGAACTGGCTGCCATGCTTTCACAATCTCAATTTGAGGGCTGGATGCCTTCCATTTGATGAAACTCATTTCTTCTGGTTTTCGAGGCCCTGACCACTGGTCTTGTATTGTCTTGACTTCAATGCTCGCCAAGAGGGATTGAAGGCAACAGATATTCCCAGTCCACCTGGGGCCTGGGCTCCTGCTCATCTGGGCTTTGGGAAGACAGCATGATGGAGGTGTGGAGACTTGGTAAAATTCAGGATGATTCCTGGATGTTGCTCTCTGATCCTGTGATGGCTTCGGCCTTTTCTAACTCCGTGGATGGCTTATAATCCTGCAGTTTGTCATTAATCTTGAACTTTGTTCCCGTGTGGTTTTGCTTCTGATTATGTGATGTTGTCTTTTATCCTGCAGCTTGGGACATTTTTTTCTTTTCCCTTGCCTGTTATCCTGTAAATTCGGGATCACTATTTTTTATATCCTTGCTGATGGCTCTTTCACCGGTGTGCTCCAGCGATGGGAGGAGGGATTGTGGTTCTCTGGCTGGAGGCCCTCTTCTTTATTTTTGGAGAGCACTTCGAGTGGATTGTATGTCTTAAAGGTCAGGCAATACATATTAAATTTTTGTTTAATGTGCTGTAATCCTTGCATTTGCACAGAAGGAGTACATTCTATTGCAGTATCCTTTGCCTTAGTTATAGAAAAGATATGTAGCGCCACAGCAGGGTGGTGGGCAGACGGATAGATATAGAGGTGGTTGGTATGGTCTTAAGTCCCATTTTAGGTGAGAAAAGCCCCCCATTAGAATTATTGGTGTTACGCTTCATTTTGTTTTTTGTTAGTTATTCTGGGTCTAAGAAATCCTGTGCTTATCCTGCGGTGATGCAGACAGACTAAATATCCTGGAGTGGACTGGACCTCTTTTCCTTGCTGTTAACGATTCTGGTTGGTGGGAATGTGGGGGAGGTGCATGGTGATGCACATGTGAGTACTGTTGATGGATTTTTGAATGTCTTTGGACTAATTTTCTGAGGTTACTTGACTGGGTAGGTAGAGTTGAGAGCTGCAGGGTTGCTCGTTGGGGAGGGGCGTATTTTTGGTACGGGGGTTTTCTTTGTATAGATGGGGAGTTGCATTTAGGGGTGTGAAATTGCATCTGGAAACTGTTTCCAGATGCAATTTTACAACTCATCCGCTTCATCCTGGACCACAATATCTTCACCTTCAACAACTAGTTCTTCATCCAGACACACGGAACAGCCATGGGGACCAAATTTGCACCTCAATATGCCAACATCTTCATGCACAGGTTCGAACAAGACTTCTTCACCGCACGGGACCTTCAACCGATGCTATACACTAGATACATCGATGACATTTTCTTCCTTTGGACTCATGGTGAACAATCACTGAAACAACTCTATGATGACATCAACAAGTTCCATCCCACCATCAGGCTCACCATAGACTACTCTCCGGAATCGGTTGCATTCTTGGACACGCGCATCTCCATTAAGGACGGTCACCTCAGCACCTCACTGTACCGCAAGCCCACGGATAACCTCACGATGCTCCACTTCTCCAGCTTCCACCCTAAACACGTTAAAGAAGCCATCCCCTACGGACAAGCCCTCCGTATACACAGGATCTGCTCGGATGAGGAGGATCGCAACAGACACCTCCAGACGCTGAAAGATGCCCTCATAAGAACAGGATATGGCGCTAGACTCATTGATCAACAGTTCCAACGCGCCACAGCGAAAAACTGCACCGACCTCCTCAGAAGACAAACACGGGACACGGTGGACAGAATACCCTTCGTTGTCCAGTACTTCCCCGGAGCGGAGAAGCTACGGCATCTCCTCCGGAGCCTTCAACATGTCATTGATGAAGACGAACATCTCGCCAAGGCCATCCCCACACCCCCACTTCTTGCCTTCAAACAACCGCACAACCTCAAACAGACCATTGTCCGCAGCAAACTACCCAGCCTTCAGGAGAACAGTGACCAAGACACCACACAACCCTGCCACAGCAACCTCTGCAAGACGTGCCGGATCATCGACACAGATGCCATCATCTCACGTGAGAACACCATCCACCAGGTACACGGTACATACTCTTGCAACTCGGCCAACGTTGTCTACCTGATACGCTGCAAGAAAGGATGTCCCGAGGCATGGTACATTGGGGAAACTATGCAGACGCTGCGACAACGGATGAATGAACACCGCTCGACAATCACCAGGCAAGACTGTTCTCTTCCTGTTGGGGAGCACTTCAGTGGTCACGGGCATTCGGCCTCTGATATTCGGGTAAGCGTTCTCCAAGGCGGCCTTCGCGACACACGACAGCGCAGAGTCGCTGAGCAGAAACTGATAGCCAAGTTCCGCACACACGAGGACGGCCTCAACCGGGATATTGGGTTCATGTCACACTATTTGTAACTCCCACAGTTGCGTGGACCTGCAGAGTTTCACTGGCTGTCTTGTCTGGAGACAATACACATCTTTTTAGCCTGTCTTGATGCTCTCTCCACTCCCATTGTTTTGTTTCTTAAAGACTTGATTAGTTGTAAGTATTCGCATTCCAACCATTATTCATGTAAATTGAGTCTGTGTCTTTATAAGCTCTGTTTGTGAACAGAATTCCCACTCACCTGAAGAAGGGGCTTAGAGCTTCGAAAGCTTGTGTGGCTTTTGCTACCAAATAAACCTGTTGGACTTTAACCTGGTGTTGTTAAACTTCTTACTGTGTTTACCCCAGTCCAACGCCGGCATCTCCACATCATTTGTGCATTCCAGTGTGCTTTGTCCTGAGAGACTTTCTTTCTATGTCAGTGCTCTGTGAAAGGCTGTGCACCATAGTGCCATGTTTTTGTGGCTTAATCCTTTTGTCTTTATTCCTCACACTCTATTTCTGTTATCGTTTTAATATCCATGCGAGAGGAGGTGCTGACCACAGTGGCAGTGATTATGATGTCTGATTCCTTGAATTATTTGTATTGATCTTTGTCGGTCTTCTCCATGTATAAAGATGAAATGATGATCGTTGTGTAGTGTGCTGAATCCTGGGAATTTGTTGTGAATCATCCTGGATATATAGTTTAAAATTCTCAGTAAAAATATTGTTAAAAAATAATTAGGGGCCCTCCCTTTTTAGGAAAAGAAGATGAGTGTTTTTTTCTCTGAGGGGTGTGCAACTTTGGAACTTTCTGTCTCAAAAGGCAGCACAGGAGGGGTTATTGAATATTTTTAAGGCGGAGGTAGATAGAATCTTGTTAAGCAAGGAAATCAAAAATGATCAGGGATTGATGAAAATGTGGAACCTTAAATGCAAAATGGCTTGAGGGGCTGAATGGCCTACTTGTGCTCCTGTTCCATATACTTTTTTTATTCATTCAGGGGATGTGGACGTCGCTGACTGGGCCAGCATTTATTGCCCATCCCTAATTGCCCTTGAACTGAGTGGTTTGCTGTTGCATTTAAGAGTGAACCACACTGCTTTGCGCTTGGAGTCACATTTAGGCCAGGCTAGATAAGGGTGGCAGATATCCATCCCTAAAGAATATTAGAGAGCCAATCTGATTTTTATGACAATTGTTAATGGTTTCATGGTCATCATTAGACTATTTAATTCCAGATTTTTTTACTGAATTCAAATTTCACCATCTGCTGTGGTGGGATTCGAACACGGGTCCCCAGAGCATTATCCTGGGTATTTGGATTACTAGTCCAATGACAATACCACGATGCCACTGCTTCTCCTATGTTTGCATGACAGTGGCCAATCACTTTATCAAAGAACAGCTGTCCTCTGGTGTCAGTATTAAATACCGTCCAGGTGGGGAAAACTCTTTAACCTCCGTCACATCTATGCCAAAACTAAACTGACCACCATAGACATACATGGTCTATAGTTTGTGAATGACAGTGTCACTGCCCACTCTGCACCAGATTTACAAGCCACTCTCAATCTCTTCAATTCTGCATAGAAGTAATTTGTCCTGCCCTTGAATGCTGCCAAAACAAAATTCATCCATCAATCCACAGCTAGTCAGCCATATATGTTGAAGGAGAGACTCTGGAAAATGCTTGGCAGCCATTTCTCTCAAAAGGCCACCATCGACGTGGACATCCAACCCAGGATCAGCTGTGCCAGCTCAGCCTCCTATAAACTACAGCAGCAAATGTTTAATAAGAAAGACCTCCACAAGTCAACAAATTTGCTAGTGTGCAGAGCAATTATTGTCACCACACATCTATACTGCAGTGAGACCTGGACTATGTGTCAGTAATACAAGAATGTGAGGGCTGTGAAACAAACACTGCTGTCCTTCTTGAACACAGTGAGAAGTTTAACAACACCAGGTTAAAGTCCAACAGGTTTATTTGATAGCAAAAGCCACACAAGCTTTCGGAGCTCCAAGCCCCTTCTTCAGGTGAGTGGGAATTCTGTTCACAAACAGGGCATATAAAGACACAGACACAATTTACATGAATAATGGTTGGAATGCGAATACTTACAGCTAATCAAGTCTTTAAGATACAAACAACGTGAGTGCAGAGAGCATCAAGGCAGGCTAAAAAGATGTGTATTGTCTCCAACCAGGACAGCTAGTGAAACTCTGCAGGTCCAGGCAGGCTGTGGGGGTTACAAATAGTGTGACATGAACCCAATATCCCGGTTGAGGCCGTCCTCGTGTGTGCGGAACTTGGCTATCAGTTTCTGCTCAGCGACTCTGCGCCGTCGTGTGTCGTGAAGGCCGCCTTGGAGAACGCTTACCCGAATATCAGAGGCCGAATGCCCCTGACCGCTGAAGTGCTCCCCAACAGGAAGAGAACAGTCTTGCCTAGTGATTGTCGAGCGGTGTTCATTCATCCGTTGTCGCAGCGTCTGCATGGTTTCCCCAATGTACCATGCCTCAGGACATCCTTTCCTGCAGCATATCAGGTAGACAACATTGGCCGAGTTGCAAGAGTATGTACCGTGTACCTGGTGGATGGTGTTCTCACGTGAGATGATGGCATCTGTGTCGATGATCCGGCACGTCTTGCAGAGGTTGCTGTGGCAGGGTTGTGTGGTGTCGTGGTCACTGTTCTCCTGAAGGCTGGGTAGTATGCTGCGGACAATGGTCTGTTTGAGGTTGTGCGGTTGTTTGAAGGCAAGAAGTGGGGGTGTGGGGATGGCCTTGGCGAGATGTTCGTCTTCATCAATGACATGTTGAAGGCTCCGGAGGAGATGCCGTAGCTTCTCCTCTCCGGGGAAGTACTGGACGACGAAGGGTACTCTGTCCACCGTGTCCCGTGTTTGTCTTCTGAGGAGGTCGGTGCGGTTTTTCGCTGTGGTGCGTCGGAACTGTTGATCGATGAGTTGAGCGCTATATCCTGTTCTTATGAGGGCATCTTTCAGCGTCTGGAGGTGTCTGTTGCGATCCTCCTCATCCGAGCAGACCCTGTGTATAAGGAGGGCTTGTCCGTAGGGGATGGCTTCTTTAACATGTTTAGGGTGGAAGCTGGAGAAGTGGAGCATCGTGAGGTTATCCGTGGGCTTGCGGTACAGTGAGGTGCTGAGGTGACCGTCCTTAATGGAGATGCGTGTGTCCAAGAATGCAACCAATTCCAGAGAGTAGTCCATGGTGAGTCTGATGGTGGGATGGAACTTGTTGATGTCATCATATAGTCGTTTCAGTGATTGTTCACCATGAGTCCAAAGGAAGAAAATGTCATCGATGTATCTAGTGTTTGGCATCAGTTGAAGGTCCCGTGCGGTGAAGAAGTCTTGTTCGAACCTGTGCATGAAGATGTTGGCATATTGAGGTCCGAATTTGGCCCCCATGCCTGTTCTGTGTGTCTGGATGAAGAACTGGTTGTTGAAGGTGAAGATATTGTGGTCCAGGATGAAGCGGATGAGTTGTAAAATTGCATCTGGAAACTGGCAGTTGTCCTTCTTGAAGCCAGCTCCAAAAGCTTGCAGGCAAAACTCCTACAAAATCAGCTACAATGGACTGGATATCAAAAAATGGTGCGCCCTCCAGGTCCCTGTTTTCTCAACTCTCAAATGGCCAACATTGCAGGGGAAGACAAAGGAAATGCTTCAAGTCTCTTTCTGGAGAATGCTGAATTGACATTAGCAATTGGTAGAGCCTGTTACCAATCATCCAAAATGGCGACAACTTGTCCATCAAGCTGCATCATACAATGTCTTAATAATGAGGCAAAGCAGCAGTGGAAAAGAAATGGAAGCAAATCCTACGCTCCAGATCCCACTACCCTGTGGGACATCCTGCCAATGTATCCAAAGAACCTGTGTGTTGAAGATTGACCTACTCAGTCATGTGGAGACCCATAGCGGAAACTTGTGACCCTGTGTAGATATCATCCTTGAATCAAGGGACAACCGACAATGATGATACACATCCTTTGTTTCTTTATTCATCCCAGTATCACTCCCTTTGGCCTCGCACCATGAACAAAGAACAAAGAACAGTACAGCACAGGAAACAGGCCCTTCGGCCCTCCAAGCCTGTGCCACTCCTTGGTCCAACTGGACCAATCGTTTGTATCCCTCCATTCCCAGGCTGCTCATGTGACTATCCAGGTAAGTCTTAAACGATGTCAGCGTGTCTGCCTCCACCACCCTACTTGGCAGCGCATTCCAGGCCCCCACCACCCTCTGTGTAAAAAACATCCCTCTAATATCTGAGTTATACTTCGCCCCTCTCACCTTGAGCCCGTGACCCCTCGTGAACATCACTTCCGATCTGGGAAAAAGCTTCCCACCGTTCACCCTATCTATACCCTTCATAATCTTGTACACCTCTATTAGATCTCCCCTCATTCTCCGTCTTTCCAGGGAGAACAACCCCAGTTTACCCAATCTCTCCTCATAGCTAAGACCCTCCATACCAGGCAACATCCTGGTAAACCTTCTCTGCACTCTCTCTAACGCCTCCACGTCCTTCTGGTAGTGCGGCGACCAGAACTGGACGCAGTACTCCAAATGTGGCCTAACCAGCGCTCTATACAGCTGCATCATCAGACTCCAGCTTTTATATTCTATACCCCGTCCTATAAAGGCAAGCATACCATATGCCTTCTTCACCACCTTCTCCACCTGTGTTGCCATCTTCAAGGATTTGTGGACTTGCACACCTAGGTCCCTCTGTGTTTCTATACTCCTGATGACTCTGCCATTTATTGTATAACTCCTCCCTACATTATTTCTTCCAAAATGCATCACTTCGCATTTATCCGGATTAAACTCCATCTGCCACCTCTCCGCCCAATTTTCCAGCCTATCTATATCCTGCTGTATTGCCCGACAATGCTCTTCGCTATCCGCAAGTCCAGCCATCTTCGTGTCATCCGCAAACTTGCTGATTACACCAGTTACACCTTCCTCCAAATCATTTATATATATCACAAATAGCAGAGGTCCCAGTAACACTTTCGTCAGTTAATCTCTCCTGCCCTCCATCCTGTCTCAGACCTTCCCTTTTGTTTTTTTCCCCACCCTCCCCACATTTGCTCAAAATCCAACTTTTGTTTGCTCTAATATTTCTAACTTGTGCCGGTGATGAAAGGTGAAAGATCTGAAGTATTAACATTAACGCTGCAGATGTTTCCAGACCAGCTGACTATTGCCAGCATTTTCTGTTTTTATCTATTAACTGTCTGGAATTAGACTGCAGGTACTGATCACAGACCGACAATTGCATTCCAAATACTTCTTGAAAACATGGAGATGTGACTTGATAAAGCTCCCGGGGCGTCCATTAAATGATGTCAAGTACGATCATAAAATGGCAAAACATATGTTAAATACTTAACAACAAATGTAGAAAGGGAAAACCCCTTGACAAATTCCACAGATCTCCATATCAGTCCAGATTAGATGTCATGATGACTACACAGCTTAGTTATTCTATTTTGTCACCAAGATTTGAATATGTGTATGCCAAAGTATAAACATATAACCAGTCACCATTTGGGTGGGGCAAATAATTTTAAAAGATAACTTACAAAATATCATTATATTTAGAGTTCTCAGAAATTTCATAATAAGTCCACTTAGAAAAATAAAATCCCCTTACTGCCACAAAATGAAACAGTTATTAGCTGTTTTCAATGGAAAAGGGCAATTTATTATACAATACAATATCATGTGAATGCAGTAGAATTAACCCATGTTGGCCAAGTGGCTCCTTTGGACCTCCTGGAAACTTTGTAAACATGCCTAATGTTAACTTAAGTAGGGATTCACTTCTGTTGATGATGTATAAACAAGTAAATGTTAACCAGAGGGCCAGGAACTCTTTGAAAGCATGTGCACATTTAGAACTTCCTATCGTCCAGGAAGATTGCAGTTCCAATCAGGCCGTAGAACTGGCACACTATCTGATTGGATGCAGTCCTGCAGATTCAAGTCTATTGATGGCTGCAGTATGAATGTTGCACAATTATTCCACCTGACTTTGAATATTTTTTGAAATATTCATAAGATCGTAAGAAATGGGTACAGGAGTAACCCATTGCCCCACTGAGTCTGCCCTGTCATTCAATAAGATCATGGCTGATCAATTGGATGGCACAGGGAATATGCAGAGTCTGAGACACATCAGGTTGTATCTGTCATGAATACAATAGGGAGCCATGAGATACACAGGTCAACAGATTTAAAAAATAGGGAATAATGCTCAGCTCCTCAAACAGAGTTGCCACTGCCGGAGCTGTGAGGTGTGAATTTGTGAATGGTGAGTGGTCAGATTCATAAGGTGGACCTGAGGCTGCTGGCATCATTGGACTGCTGAAGTTGGCAGAGCGAGAACTGGTGATCAAGTCAACACCAGCTGATAAAGTTGAGATGGGAGCACATTGTTCTGACATTAGACTGAAAGGAGAAGCTTCAGCAGAGACATCTCCTGGTTCAGAGGAAGAAGGTGCTATCCGGGTACCCATGGTATACCACAAGTCAGCTACCTTCAATGTCAGAGCAGTGTGGAACTGTGCCTAACCAGGCAATTGATCTTGGACATTATTACATGGGATGTCGCTGGCTCGGCCAGCAATTATTGCCCATCCCTAACTGCTCTTGAGAAGGTTTCCACATGTCAGAAGCAGCATGTTATAGACAGAGCTAAGCAGTCCCCAACCAATGGATCAGGCCAACATTCTACAGTCCTGCCATGTCTAGTCATGAATTAAATAATTGATGGAGGAGCCCAGCGTGTCAATGCAAAAGACAATGCTGAAAATTCGCAACCAACTTCAACCAGAAGTGGATGATCAATCTCAGCCTCCACCTGAGGTCCCCAGCATCACAGACACCTGCCTTCAACCACTCCCCACGATATAAGAAACGGCAGTACACATCAGATACCATGAAGGACATGGGCCCTGAAAACACTATTACAGTAATACTGAGAAATTGTGATCTAGAACCAGCTCTTCCCCTTGCCATGTAGCTGCAACACCAATACATACTCAATGTAGAAAGTTGTCCAGGTGTGTCCTGTCCATAGGGAGCAAGACAAATCCAATCCCATCATTGGAGTCATACCGAGCACAAAAGAAGATAGCTGTTGTTGATAGAAGCCAATCATCTCAGTCCCAGGAGATCACTGAAGAGCTTTCTCAAGGTAGGGTCTTAGATCCGATCTTCTTCGGCTGCTTCATCAATGACATTCCCTCCATCATAATGTCAAAAATGGGGATGTTTAATGATGATTGCACAATGTTCAGTGCCATTCACAAGTCCCCATATAATGAAGCAGTGCATGCCTGCATGCAGTAAGACCTGAACACAATTCAGGCATGGGCTAATAAGTGGCAAATAACATTTGCGCCGTAGAAGGCCAGGCAATGACCATCTCCAACAAGAGAGAATCTAATTATCTCCACTTGATGTTCAACAGCATTACAATCACTGAATCTCACAATCAACATCCTAGGGTTTGAAAACTTACTTAGAACAGAACTGGACAAGCCATATAAATGCTATGCCTGCAAGAGCAAGTAGAGGCTGGGAATTCTGCAGAGAGTAACTCTCCTAACTTTCCTATGCTTGCCCACCACCTACAAGGCACAAGTCAGGAGTCTGATGGAATTTTCCCCACTTGCATGGGTGAGTGCAGCTCCAACAACAGTCAGGAAGCTCCACACCAATTAGGGCAAAGCAGCAGCTTGATTGACACCCCATCCACCAGCTTCAACATTCACCCCACCAGCAATGGTTAGCACTGCTGCCTCACAGTGCCAGGTACCCGGATTCGATTCCTGGCTTGGGTCACTGTCTGGATGTTCTCCCTGTATCTGCGTGGGTTTCCTCCGGTGGCTCCGGTTTCCTCCCAAAGTCTGAAAGATGTGCAGGTTAGTTGCATTGGCCATGCTAAATTCTCCCTCAGTGTACCCGAACAGGCCCAGAGTGTGGCGACTAGCGGATTTCCACAGTCACTTCATTGCAGTGTTAATGTAAGCCTACTTGTGACTAATAAATAAATATAATATCAAATATAATATCAACAAAGATATGCGGGTTAGGTTGATTGGCCATGCTAAAATTGCCCCTTAGTGTCCTGGGATGCGTAGATTAGAGGGATTAGCGGTTAAAATATGTAGGGATATCTGGGTGGGATTGTGGTCGGTGCAGACTCGATGGGCCGAATGGCCTCTTTCTGTACTGTAGGGTTTCTATGATTTCTTCTATGAAACAATGCATAGTGGCAACAGTGTGCACCATGTGCAAGATGCACTGTACCAACCCACCAAGTCCCCTTTCACAGCACCTTGCAAACCCAGAATCTCTGCCACTTGGAAGGACAAGGGCAGCAGACACAAGGGGCAGAATTTTCCCATCCCGCCCGCCACGGGTATCATAGTGGGTGGGACATGGACTGTGCAAAAGTCCATTGACCTCGGGTGGGATTTTTCAGCATTGGGTGAGCGCAGCCGGAAAATCCCGCTCAAGGAAACACCACCACCTGCATGTTCTCCTCCAAGCCAGACATCCACCTGACCTCCTCGCCATTCCTCCATTGTCACTGAATTAAAATCCTGCAGCTCTCTGCCTAACAGCATTGTGGGTGTACCTAGACCACATGGACTGGAGAGGTTCAAGAAGGCAGCTCACCACCTTCTCAAGGGCTGTTAGGGACGGACAGTAAATGGGAACCTGGTCAGTGAAATTTCAAAGTATTCCCCCAAAGTTTTAGTTTTGCACCAATATTGTTAATGAAACAGTTGCTTCTGACAATGTTACATTTGAATTTTCTTTGATTTTATGAGGATGCACATCAATTCCAATAACCTCAGCTGCTTATTCGATCCTCACAGACTCAGAAATGTGTAAAACACATTCCCTTACAACTGGGATATCTACACAGTTAGCAATAGTTTCACTTTCACCTGATGAATGAATAAATAAAGGGCACTAGGTGCAGCTCTCCACCTTATCACACAGCCTCCCTATTATTCTTTCCTCCCCTTTTATCTGATGCTACACTCACTCGTTAGCTGTTTAATTATAGCTTTCACGGGGGAATTGAATAAGCATCTGAAGAAGGAAAAAAATTGCAGGGCTAAGGCGAAAGGGCAGCGGAGTGAGACTAGCTGGATTGCAGAGAGCGAGTACTGATTCAATAGACCAAATGACCTCCTTCTGTGAAACTATTCGGTGATTCTATGAGTGTAAATTTCTTTGAGTTTTGACCAAGGTTCAGCAATCTGAACAATTACTCTGTTCTCTGTCCACAGAAGCTGCCAGACCTGCTGCATATTTCCAACAACTTTTGTTTTATTTCAGATTCTCGCACCTGCAGTGTTTTGCATTTGATCAGAATGCTGGGATGTCTGCCTCTGGGTCTGAGCATGCACTGCATCTTTTGCAATCACAGCAAGAGTTTTAACAACACCAGGTTAAAGTCCAACAGGTTTATTTGGTAGCAAATGCCATTAGAAACATAGAAACCCTACAGTGCAGAAGGAGGCCATTCGGCCTATCGAGTCTGCACCGACCACAATCCCACCCAAGCCCTACCCCCACATATTTACCCGCTAATCCCTCTAACTACACATCTCAGGGACAATTTTTAACCTGGCCAATCAACCTAACCCACACATCTTTGGACTGTGGGAGGAAACCGGAGCACCCGGAGGAAACCCACGCAGACACGAGGAGAACGTGCAAACTCCACACAGACAGTGACCCGAGCCGGGAATCGAACCCGGGACCCTGGAGCTGTGAAGCAGCAGTGCTAACCACTGTGCTACCGTGCCGCCCATTAGCTTTCGGAGCACTGCTCCTTCGTCAGATGGAGTGGAAATCTGCTCTCAAACAGGGCACAAAGACACAAAATCAAGTTACAGAATACCGCCGCGCTCCGAAAACTAATGGCATTTGCTACCAAATAAACCTGTTGGACTTTAACCTGGTGTTGTTAAAACTCTTACTGTGTTTACCCCAGTCCAACGCCGGTATCTCCACATCTTTTGCAATCACCAGGGGAGAGAAAGATAGGAATGCAAAATTTGCACAGAGAATGTCACAGAGCAGGATGAAATTTCCAAATAGAGATTGCTTACAGCTAAGAATGAAAGAAATTGCATTTATATAGTGCCTTTCATGCCCTCAAGATGCGTTAACATGCATGAAAAACAATTAAATATTTGTGCAATGCAGTCACAGTTGTAATGTTAGGAAACACAAGAGCCAACTTACACAAAACACAAGACCAATGAACAGTAATGAAATCTTGAGATAATATTTTATTTTTAGTGATATTGGTGAGAAATAAATATTGGCTCAGAAAATGGAGAGCTTTTCTGATTTCCAGGGCGGCACAGTGGCACAGCGACACAGTGGCACAGTGGCACAGTGGTACAGTGGCACAGTGGTTAGCACTGCTGCCTCACAGTGCCAGGGACTCGGGTTCAATTCTGACCTCGGGTGATTATCTGTGTGGAGTTTGCACGTTCTCCCCATGTCTGCGTGGGTTTCCTCCCACACTCCAAAAATGTGTGGGTTATAATCATAGAATCCCTACAGAAGGAGGCCATTCGGCCCATTGAGTCTGTACTGGCTACAATCTCGCCCAGGCCCTCTTCCCGCATCCCTCATTTACCCTGCTAATCCCCCTGACACTAGGGTCAACTTATCATAGAATCATAAAATCATAGAATCCTGTAGTGCAGAAGGTGGCCATTTGGCCCATCAGGTCTGCACCGACCACAATCCCACCCAGGCCCTATCCCCATAACCCCATGCATTGACCCTAGCTAGTCCCCTGACACTAAGGGGCAATTTAGCATAGCCAATCCACCTAATCTGCACATCTTTGGACTGTGGGAGGAAACCCACACAGACAGTGATGTATGTTGGTTGATTGGCCATGCTGAATTGCCCCTCAGTGTCAGGGAGACTGGCAGGCTAAATACGTGGGGTTACAGGGATAGGGTGGGCCTGTTGTCAATGCAGACTTGTTGGGCCGAATGGCTTCCTTCTCCATGATATTCGATTCTATTCTTGGCACAGATCCAGTAGGTCTGTTATGTCTTCTTGAACATTTCATTAATGGTTGAAGAGCCAATGGACTCATCAGTCCTGCCCTGAAAAGGATAGTAAGAAGTCTCACAACACCAGGTTAAAGTCCAACAGGTTTATTTGTAGCAAACGCCACTAGCTTTTGGAACAGGCTGTTCCTTCGTCAGGTGGGTGGGAGTTCTGATCATAAACAGGGCATACAAAGACACAAACTCAATTTACATGAATAATGATTGGAATGTGAGTCTTTACAGCTAATCAAGTCTTAAAGGTACAGACAATGTGAGTGGAGAGAGCATTAAGCACAGGTTAAAGAGATGTGTATTGTTTCCAGACAGGAAAGTTAGTGAGATTTTGCAAGTCCAGGCAAGCCGTGGGGGTTACAGATAGTGTGACATGAACCCAAGATCCTGGTTGAGGCCGTCCTCATGTGTGCGGAACTTGGCTATCAGTCTCTGCTCAGCGACTCTGCGCTGTCGTGTGTCGTGAAGGCTGCCTTGGAGAACGCTTACCCGGAGATCAGAGGCCGAATGCCCATGACCGCTGAAGTGTTCCCCAACAGGAAGAGAACAGTCTTGCCTGGTGATTGTCGAGCGGTGTTCATTCATCTGTTGTCGTAGCGTCTGCATGGTCTGCATAGTCTGAAAAGGATACACATGTGTGTGCAGTGTCAGGGATCTGCCTAGCAATAGCAGTGACAAGAATTTTAAAAGGCAGGATAGGATGTAATTTACCCAGAAACAGGTAAAAATCTGCTTCGCGATAGCAATAGCCAGAATTCTAAAGGCATGATGAGATGATGCCCCATGACAAGATTAGCGGCAAAACAAACTCAGTTGTAAATTGCCCTATTAGTAGAAGCAGTTTATCTAGATAACTGAAAGATCAGAGAAGCGATACGTATGCTAATTTGTAGAGTCAAGGAATTTGAGCGATGCAGACAGCCAAATCCACAGAATAAATTATCAAAGAAGCTTTTTTTATTCATTTGTGGGACACAGGCATCGCTGGCTGGCCAGCATTTATTGCCCATCCCTTGTTGCCCTTGAGAAGGTAATGGTGATGTTGGGGCCGCATCTACATGTTTACCATTAAACACAGGTGGAATCCTCTGCTTTCCTCTGAGTTTGCAAAGGCTGCTGCAGAATTTGAAATGGTTTCATGTATCCAATGACTTGGGCACATTTAAAACCTCGCCTTTCATAAGCCACGGTCATATTGCAGTTGGTCCCATTACAGATCAATAGTAAAAGGTTTCACTGTATTTTTTAACATGCTCAAACATCGAAGTATCTGTTACACAGGTACTTTCCTATTAACGCCCAAAATCACTAGGTGCTGAAGTGGCAGCTTAACTAATAAACAGCATAATAGATAAAATGAAGTGATATATCATATACTATTCTTGCATACATTCATTTGAATGTATGCAAGAATAACAGATTACTCTATAAAAGATATGAGAAAGTAAAAAATCATAATCCATGGAAGGGCCAATTTAAATGCATAATTCTACCAAGTGGTCTAACTACCTTGCCCTTGCCAAGATCTATTAGTAATAAAGACTGATTTCCTAGACTTCATGAATCAGCCACTCCTAACCAATACTACAACGCCCAATTGTACAGTGTATAGGTGTAGGGAGGGAATTCCAGAGTTTATGGCCTAGCAACTGAAGGCACGACCATCAATGGTGGAACAATTAAAATCTGAAATGCTCAAGAAAACAGAATTAGATGAGGGCAGATATCTCGAAAGATTGCCGCTGGAGGTGGTTACAGTGTGAGGGATGGACAAGGCCGCAGAGGCATTTGAAAACACGGATGAGAATTTTAAAATTGAGGCAGTATTCAACCAGGAGTCAATATAGTCAATGAGCCCATGAATGATAGGTGACCAGGATTTGGTGCAAATTTAGGCACAGGCTTCAGGGTTTTGGAGGCCTTAAATTTACTGAGTGTAAAATGTGGGAAGTTGGCCATGAATGCATTAGAATAGTGGAGGTAACAAGGCATTACTGAGGGTTTCAGCAGCAGAAACGCTGTGGCATGAGTTTAATTGGGCAAGGTCATGGAGGTGAAAATTGGCAATCTTCATGATGGCACAGATATGTAGTTGAAAGCTCACCTTGGATCAAATGTGACACAGAGTTTGAGAATAGTTTGGAAGGAGAAAGGAGGCCCACACCAAGCAGGAAGCCAGGAAGATTTAGCAGCATGGCTGGTGTCAGGCTAAAGTGGGGGACCTCCATTGCAGGTCTCCTTGGCCCATCAGAGGGACCCCACCAAGTTCATGCTCTTTCTATGCCTTTCCCCTGGTGACTTGAAAGCAGCCTCTAACACTAAGCGAGATACCTCACTCTGGACTAATTTGGTTCTTCAGTGTGATGAGGTTGCCTATAGCTCCAAAAGTGGCCACTGCTCCTGGTGGCATTGCCAGAACTACAGAGCTGCCAGCCATCGATTAGCCAGCAGCACTCTAAGGCAGGTCTTCCCCCATGAAAGGGATGGAAATTTTGCCTTAAAACAATTAACACTTCCCACCATTAAATTGTTGTGGGTTACCCTGGGCAGTGGGCAGGCACCCACCCTGATCTTTTAGCTGCAACTCAAGGACCATGGTACCCCACAAAATCCAGCCCAATGTTCTGAGATTATATAAATTGAAGGAGAAGTCACCCTTAACTCCTGTCCCAAAAAGGAAAAATCCAATAAGACAATAGGGTTCTTGGTTAGTAATTCCAGAAAGTTTTGTAGAAAGTTAAATCATACTTAACAACCTTCAGGTTTTGACTTTAATGACCAGACGTTTTATGACCAGTCGCTTCAGGAAGTGTAAAGGAGAACATGCCCCTGTCTACATCAATGGGGACGAAGTAGAAAGGGTCGAGAGCTTCAAGTTTTTAGGTGTCCAGATCACCAACAACCTGTCCTGGTCCCCCCATGCCGACACTATCGTTAAGAAAGCCCACCAACGCCTCTACTTTCTCAGAAGACTAAGGAAATTTGGCATGTCAGCTACGACTCTCACCAACTTTTACAGATGCACCATAGAAAGCATTCTTTCTGGTTGTATCACAGTTGGTATGGCTCCTGCTCTACCCAAGACCGCAAGGAACTACAAAAGGTCGTGAATGTAGCCCAATCCATCATGCAAACCAGCCTCCCATCCATTGACTCTGTCTACACTTCCCGCTGCCTTGGCAAAGCAGCCAGCATAATTAAGGACCCCACACATCCTGGACATTCTCTCTTTCACCTTCTTCTGTTGGGGAAAAGATACAAAATCCTGATGTTACATACCAACCGACTCAAGAACAGCTTCTTCCCTGCTGCTGTCAGACTTTTGAATGGACTTACCTTGTATTAAGTTGATCTTTCTCTACACCCTAGTTATGACTATAACACTACATTCTGCACTCTCTCATTTCCTTCTCTATGAACGGTATGCTTTGTCTGTACAGTGCGCAAGAAACAATACTTTTCACTGTATGTTAATACAAGTGACAATAATAAATCAAATCAAATCAAATCGAAATAAGCATGCAGGTGTAGCAGGTGGTGAAAAAGGCAAATGATATGTTGGCGAGGGGATTCGAGTACAGGAGCAGGGATGTCTTGCTGCAGTTATACAGTACCTTGGTAAGGCCACACCTGGAATATCATGTGCAGTTTTGGCCTCCTTATCTGAGAAAGGATGTTCTTGCTCCAGAAGGAGTGCAGAGAAGATTTACCAGACTGGTTCCTGGAAGACTGGAATGACGTATGTGGAGAGATTGAGTTGGTTAGGATTATATTTGCTGCAGCTTGGAAGAATGAGAGGGAATCTCTTAGAAACCTATAATATTCTAAGAGGACTAGACAGGGGAGATGCAGGAAGGATGTTCCCGATGGCGAGGGAGTCAAGAACCGGATGTCAGAGTCTAAAGATATGGGGTAAACCATTTAGGACTAAGGTGAGGAGAAATTTCTTCACCCGGGACTGTTGAATCTGTGGAATTTTCTTCCATAGAAAGCAGTTGAAGCCAAAACATTTTATGTTTTCAAGAAGAATTTACTTATAGCTCTTGGAGCTAAAGGGATCAAATGATATGGGGGGAAAGTGAGAACAGGTTACTGAGTTTGATGATCAGCCATGATCATAATGAATGGGGAAAACAGTGTCATCCGGCCAAATGGCCTACTCCTCCTCCTATTTTCTATGTTTCTATGTTCACAGTTTTCTTGGTTGCACTTTCTGAGGTTTGTTTGCAGTTGACATATAAGTCTCCTTTCTCCCTTTGGTCTTGGTCTTTGCTGCCACATGGAGAAATCCTTGTTGCACAGTGCTTGATTTCACCACTAGGATTCTCTATAGTTTCTGCATACAAAGGCTTTCTGAAACACTTTCTTTAACCCCTTTCTGATCATCACTCCACCTCGCAGAGGGGGCCAGTCTGACTTTGTAATTGGCTCTGACCGTTACTAGCCTAATTTGAATGATTTTTAATTATGACTTTGAATTAATAGGAACGTGTGGCACTAAACAGAGCAAGTTGTACATGACCCTATTCACTTCTGCTGAAAAACCCAATTAGCACTAGTTGCATGAAGATCTCTATCAATAAACTCACAGGGGTTGCTGGAGTTTGCAATCCATATGAACATATGAACTAGGAGCAAGAATAGGCCATTTGGCCCCTCGAGCCTGCTCCACTATTCAACAAGATCAAGGCTGATATGATTGTGGCTTCAAATCCACATTCTGCCCACCTCTGATAACTTTTGTCTCCCTTGTTAGTCAAGAATCTATTTATATCTGTCTTATATTCAATAACCCTGGTTCCAACGTTCTTTGGGGAAGTGTGTTCCAAAGATTCACCACCCTCTGAGAGACAAAATTTCTCCTCATCTCTGTTTTAAATGGTTACTGTTTATTTTTAAACTACATTGAACATAGAACAGTACAGCACAGAACAGGCCCTTTGGCCCACGATGTTGTGCCGAGCTTTATCTGAAACCAAGATCAAGCTATCCCACTCCCTATCATCCTGGTGTGCACCATGTGCCTATCCAATAACCGCTTAAATGTTCCTAAAGTGTCTGACTCCACTATCACTGCAGGCAGTCCATTCCACATCCCAACCACTCTCTGCATAAAGAACCTACCTCTGATATCCTTCCTGTATCTCCCACCACGAACCCTATAGTTATGCCCCCTTGTAATAGCTCTAGTTAAACTGTTCTAGTGTCTCTCACAAGGGAAACATTTTTTCATCGTCCATCCTATCAAATCCCCTCAGGATTTTATATGTTTCAGTGAGATCACCTCTTGGTTTTCTAAGCTCCAATGGATACAGGCCCAGCCAGCCTGTCCAACCTTACCTTATAAGTTAACAATACCCCCACCCACCCCCAACACCCCCATCCCAAGCATCATTTAAGTCATCTTTTTCTGAACTGCTTTCCTAATTACTTGGTGTTTCTGCATTCCAAATTTTCTTGATTCATGTGCCAGGACACCCAGATCCATCTGTCGAACATAGCCATATACCTGCACTGTCGGAAATAACATTGTTAAAAGTGAACATGATTATGCACTTTTTAAGTACAAACTCATTGCAACTGTCAAGCTGTAAAAGTGGTGTCCAGCTGTCAAGGAACTGTCCTTCTGTCAAGGAAATGTTAAAGAGCTGTCCAACTGTCTAAGCTATCCAAGAAGTGTCAAAGCTGTGAAAGGTATCCAGGAAACGTAACCTATCAAAACTATCCAGCAAGTGTCAAAGCTGTCAAAACTGTTCAGGAAATGTCAAAGCTTAAAGGAATTGTTCAAAGATACTAGGAGAGTTAGGCTGGTGGGGATATGGGCGCAGGGTGATGGACAGAGGCCTGGGTTTGCATGAGTTGGCACTAAGTTGGCATGGGTAAGGGCCAATGGGGGTGATTAGAGGGGAACTAATTTGGCATAGATGTATAAAGGTCCAAGGGGCCTGGGTAGAGAATACCTAAATTGGCATAGGAGTGTGAAGGACCATCCTGATGGGTGTGGGGCATGGAATAACATAGTTTGGCATGTTTGGGGCATAGAGAATATGTTGAGGGGTGAGTGCTAGAGGCATTGGTGCCTTTTGTCTCACCAGGCAACTTCTGCATTCATTTTGGGGTTTGATTTGATTTGATTTGATTTATTATTGTCACATGTATTAACATACAGTGAAAAGTATTGTTTCTTGTGCGCTATATAGACAAAACGTACCGTTCATAGAGAAGGAAACAAGAGAGTGCAGAATGTAGTGTTACAATCATAGCTAGGATGTAGAGAAAGGTCAACTTAATGCAAGGTAAGTCCATTCAAAAGTCTGACAGCAGCAGGGAAGAAGCTGTTCTTTAGTTGGTTGGTACGTGACCTCAGAATTTTGTATCTTTTTCCCGAAGAAGGTGGAAGGGAGAATATCTGGGGTGCATGGGGTCCTTAATTATGCTGACTGCTTTGCCGAGGCAGTGGGAAGTGTAGACAGAGTCAATGGATGGAAGCCTGGTTTGCGTGATGGATTGGGCTTCGTTCATGACCCTTTGTAGTTCCTTGCGGTCTTGGGCAGAGCAGGAGCCATACCAAGCTGTGATACAACCAGAAAGAATGCTTTCTATGGTGCATCTGTAAAAGTTGGTGAGAGTCATAGCTGACATGCCAAATTTCCCTAGTCTTCTGAGAAAGTAGAGGCATTAGTGGGCATGGTGGGTTGCCTGGCCTGACTTGCTTTTCAGCCTGTCTCTGCCCTACTCCCACCCCTCCCCCACCCCCGACTGAAAATTCTACGTGTTTGTCACCACTTTTAAAGGTCGGATTCCTGGAACCAGGAAAACTAGGCAGAGCTGACCCAGGGAAGAAAGCCAATGAGTCAGTATCATATCATGAAGCTAAGTCGAGTCACTCAAATCTACCTACAATTGATAGGAATGGAATCAGACAAGCACAGTACCAATCTGGATGACGGTAGAGGTGGCAATGTTATCAACCATGACAAGTTGAAAAGATTAAGGAGGGATAGTTTGCCTTTGTCACAGTCACATAGGATCTCTTCTGTGACTTTAATAAGAGCCAATTGGCACTATGGTTTGAGTGGAAACTGATTGGAGGAATTCAAATATGGAGTTGCAGGAAAGATGGAAACAAATTTGGGAGGCAACAATACATTCAAGGACTTTAGAGAAGAAAGGGAATCATAGAATCCTACAGGGCAGAAGGAGGGCATTTGGCCCACCTAGTCTGCACTGACCACAATCCCACTCAGGTCCTATCCGCCCAACCCCATGTATTTACCGTAGCTAGTCCCCCTGACACTAAGGGGCAATTTAGCATGGCCAATCAACCTAACCCACACATCTTTGGACTGTGGGAGGAAATCGGAGCACCCGGAGGAAATCCACGCATGCACGGGGAGAATGTGCAAACTCCACACAGACAGTGACCCGAACCAGGAATCGAACCCAGGTCCCTGGCGCTGTGAGGCAGCTGTGCTAACCACTGTGCCACCACGTGCCACTCCCAATGTTGAAGTTGAAGGTAAGGTGATAGTTTGCAAGAATGGTGAGATTAAGGGTTTTTTTTTGAAGAGTGGGTGATAACAGCAGATTTGAAGCAGGAAGGGACAGAACCTTGAAGTCAAGAATGATTAACAATATTGGCTAAGATGGGAGCCAGGAAGGGAAGCTGGGTGGTCAATGATTTAGTGGGAATAGGATTGGGAGAGTAGGAGAGTAGGAGATATCATTAGACGTGAGGGTGGAAAGAGAGATCACTTCTGTTACTGAGGACAAGAGCACCAATGTTCTGGGAACACACCCAATATCTTCAGGTTTACATTCAAATCACTCATTATCCTGACTTCACTATGTATTGCTGATCCTCACTATTATTGGCGGGTCAATATCCGAGAATATTCTAGTTATTAGCATTGTGGGAAAATTGAAGAGCTTCAAGAAAAGGCCTCTCAGATCAACTGATCATCATACAATACAATAATGTGACCATCATAGGGTCACCTATATGTCAACAATAATACAAATACTGTTGTATTTTCCTCAGAATAAATATGACTACAATCAGTACTTTTCAGTTTTGCACTCACTAAGATATCACAGACCACGGCCGGGATTCTTCACCCCCGTTTGCAGTGGGCGGAAAAGCTGATGGGGGCAGAGAACTCAATAGGAGTCCCCAAATTTATTTGGCTTTTATGCAGGATTTCCCACTCCGATTGTCTCTGCACCCTGCCACTGACATAATAGGGTTCCCAGCATGAATGGTGAGAAACCCCATCACCATTCATTTATATCTGTTATCATGAAGTGAGTGCACTTACATATACGTATAGCTACCATGGGGTGGGGGGGTGGGGGGGGGGGGGGGGGTGGGGGAGGGGGTGGGGGAGGGGGTGGGGGAAGAAAGCAGTGGAACCAGTGAGCAGCACACGGCCTGAGTTGACACTTAGCTTAAAAAAAATGATCAAATTCCGCCCCATGTAACAAAATAAAATGTTTGGAAATTTTCTGAAAAAATACTGTTTAAGGTCACTTTAATTGCAAAATACCTTAATAGCAGATTAATAGAAAATAAAGTCCAGCAAGTAACTGCTGCAAAAGCAGGAGAAAAATTGGGAAATAGTGGGTGAATCTTTCAGTCCCGCCAGCAGCAATATTATGGCAAACAATCAGTTTTCCAATGGTGGAATGAACTGTGTGAATTTGTTTCTCCAAACTTTTAAGGCTGGTTAAAGGCGAGTTGAGCTTCCCAATGAGTGAGGTGGGGAACACAATTTAAATGCATTAGCATCTCAAACGTATTCACACCTCGTCAGAGTTAAGTTTGCCACCAGCAAGAATTTAGAACATTCAGTTTTACAATTGTATATAAATGGCATGCATTGGGGAAGTTTCATGTCGTCCACAGCTTTGAGGTCACTAGACTTTGCTTTTGCCTTCACGGGGACCTTGCAGGAGGACAGCAAACTCATACTCTCAACTCCAAACATCCATCCTCCCGGTGAATGGTCATGGCTGACAAGGGATCATGCAGTTAGTCTTTCTATGCTGCTAAGGCAATGGTCTCTCTATAGAGTTTTGAGGGTAATGGAGGCGAGTGGAAAAGAGTCTGTATGGGCTTTCTTGCACATGGCTCTCATCTCTCTGGTCAAAGAGAAATGTCTCCAGGTGCAGTCCTGTTTGAACAGGAGGAACACCATTCCACCAGAATGTCCTTTACTTGGAAGGAGTTGGGTGGGGATGCCATGTCTAGACAGAGGCCAAGTGCAGGGCTTAACATTGTCCCACTGGCTTTGAGGTGGAGGGAAACCTGTAAAGGACATACTCACTAAATGTATCACTTCAACTAGTTCACAAATCCGCTCAGGTATCTATAGCTTTAGAGCTGAAAGAGTTAATGTGTGTAACTGGAGAAACAGTACAACCTACATATTTATTTAAGAGAGAGTTAAATGACTCAGAGTCTAGTTGGAGAATGTTCATGACTCAGATTGAGTAATACCTAGTCTTATATATCTGCAAATATGTAATAAACAATTATAGTACAGACATATCTATTCCTCTAAAACTTTCCTTTGTCAGTCAAAACCAACATACAACATAACGGCAGCAGTGGAGAACTCTGAAATTTAAAAATGTTTGCACGTCTGACCTGACAAAAAGGCACCAAGACTGAAGACTTCAGTAAGACCACTGATAACCACCCTAGGTCAGACCAATGTCAATCCTTGACATTTTCATGGATATATATTGAAAAATATATTATGTATTCAAAGCTAAAGGATTCATTTTAGAGACTGTAAAGTCTCCCATTCCTCCGCAAAAGGGAAATTTTCTGTCAACCTCTGACTAAGCCTGTCTTAAAATCAAAAATTATATTTTAATCTTTTAGATTAGGGATAGGAACAATGAACATACAAGTCAACAAAAGTTGTTGATATGGAAATGAGATTTTATCTGAGCGATTCCTTTCTTATTCCACCCACTCTGTTGTAGAGCTGGTTGACAAGAGTAGATTGTTTTATATTTGCTTAAAACAGAAGGGAGGAGAAAGTCATGCGTCATCTCGACAAAACCTTGGTTAGACTACAATCGGGGTGTAGTATAGTTATCTTGGGTTCATGCCACACTATCTGTAACCCCCACAACTTGCCTGGGCTTGCAAAATCTCGTTAACTGTCCTGGCTGGAGACAATACACATCTCTTTAACCTGTGCTTAACCCTCTCTCCATTCACATTGTCTGTACCTTTAAGACTTGATTACCTGTAAAGACTGCATTCCAACCATTATCTTGTAAATTGAGTTTGTGTCTTTATATGCCCTGTTTGTGAACAGATCTCCCACTCACCTGACGAAGGGGCAGCGTTCCGAAAGCTAGTAGCTTGTGCTACCAAATAAACCTGTTGGACTTTAACCTGGTGTTGTGAGACTTCTTACTGTTCTTACCCCAGTCCAACGCCGGCATCTCCACATCGTCGTATAGTTATACCAACATGATACCTAGAGTCCAGGAGTTAGGTTACAAAGAGGATTGCACAAATACAATTGTATTCACTGGAATTTTAAAAGGTTAAAGGGTATTCGATTTTCAAGATATGACAAGGAACAGGTGGGGTCGATACAGATAAACTATTTCTGGTGGTCAGGAGTTTAGGACATGGGAACATAGTTTAAAAATTGATGCAGGACCTTTCAGGAATGAAATTCGGAAACATTGCTGCACAAGCAATAATACATACCATTGTTAACCAATGGTATTATGGGATATGGGGCAGAGGCAGCTATACGTAGCTGAATTTTATCGGAAGGAAGCAAGTCTCGATGCTGGGTTGAAAGCGAGTAGTTTCTCCCTGTGGGTGGAGGGTTGTGGGTGTGGGGCTGGAGTTTTATGCAACATATTATCAGAACTAGCTAATTAAGGGTTGCTGAATGGGGGAGGTATCTATTGAGACTGCTGAGCCAGGGGAAAGTTTCAGAGTGTCAAACACTTGTGCCATCTTTAAAGTCAGGTGGAGCACAGAATAATGTAACAGCCATGGTTGGGACAGTGAGAGATCCCTGGCAGCAGTACACATCGAAAGGCATAACCATGCTCCATTAAGGGTAGCTCTAAGATTCAGTGATATCTCACTCTTCCGGGCTGTGAGGGGGTGGAGAGAAGTCCTGTTTCCCCAGGATTGCAGGCAGAAATGGACATGGCCATGAAGCAGGCCTGGACAGAGTTTGCAGAGGAAGTCAACATCTGTGAGATTGTCCCTCTTGTCAATGGGGAACTATGGGCCCTATTTTATCATTTTGATTCCAAGTGCTGGGTGGACTTGAAACTGGGAGTGTTTCAGGTCCGACTTATAGACCTGTTCTGAGGCGCCGCCATCCATACTCTGCCTGCAAAAATATCAGCAATTCTGAATCATGCTGCACAAGCCTGTGGGAGGGGCTTAATGCGCCCGAAATCCTGCAGCTCCGATCGGCACCTCCAACTGCGCATGCGCAGAAAAATAATGATAAAATGCTGCTCCCCTGCCACATCCCTCCTGGGCCGGATAATGCCTCCCCCTGGCCCTCACAGACATTACCCCACTCCCATAAAATACTGACCCCCTTATCCCCCACCCCTCTGCCACCCAGACCGATTACAGGCCCCTCCCTCCCTTCCTCCCCACCAATCTCAGACAGAGTGATCTAACCTCCCCCTTCGCCCCTGCTAATCTCAGGCAGAGTGACAGCGGACCCCCTTTCATCCCCATTGAGCTTAGGCAGAGTGGCAGTGGACCCTCCCCCCTATCAATCTTAGGCAGAGTAGCCGGGGAACCCCCCCCCCCCACTGATCTCAGGCAGAGTGGCAGCGGACCCCGCTTCCCCCACCCCATTGATCTCAGGCAGAGTGGCAGTGGACCCCCCTTCCCTCCCATTGATCTCAGGCAGAGTGGCAGTGGACCCCCCCCCCCCCCCCCCACCCTTCACAAGCAGAGAGCTGTCAGACACTCGGCACTTACTTCCTCACTAACTGGAGCACCCGAATTGGACTTATATGGACCATATCTATTTCGTGCCGATTCTGGATGGGCGAACATGGTGGTAAAGGGGGAAGTGCTGGCAAAGTTGGGTGTGCAGCCCACTGAGTGGCTGTCGTGCCCGTTTTGGGGCATGGTCCCGATCGGGGCCATTTTTGGCCCTTGGTGAAGTGGGAACCGACACGGATTGCACTGCTCGCCTCACACCCGACTTTACCAAGTTTTCATGCCTGAAAACGGATGCAACTTGATGGTAAAATCGGGCATATGGGTGTGTTCTTATGAAAAAATTCTAAGTGTTGAACGAGTGAGAAAACAGGAGAGAATGGGGTCGGTTTTTTTGGTGAACCACGGATTGCAATCTTATGGCACTTAGTCGCAAAAAAAGAGCCCCAGTGCAATTCTCACCATTAGGGTTGTGTGGAGCCTAAACTTGTCAGTGAAGCCGGCTGCAGAGTGCTTGAGGCGCCATTGTGCAGGCACCCTGATCTCCCAGGATACTGCCACCCGCCCCATGGATATCACACCCACTTCCCCATCGATTGCACCCTGTGCTATTCTCCCTCCCCACTCCCTGCTCATCACTCCCTCTGTGCCGGTCCCTCTTCCCTCCTCCACTGATCAGACCCCCATCTGCAAGGCTCTGCCCTCACCGATCACTCCCCACGTCTGCAAAGATTTCTCCCCAGTGATTACCCTCCATCTGCAGAGATCGCCCCCCCATCAATCACCCTCCTTTCTGCAGAGCTTCCTCCCTCTGTCGATCACCAGCCCTGTAAAGCTGCCCCCTCCATCCTTGCCGAGCTCCCACCTTACCTCACCAAACCCCCCCCCACCACCCCCCACCACCCCCCCCCCCCCCCCACCCCTGCCGCCATTGCCCTACCCCAAAGGCCCCATTCCCTCTGAGGCCCACCCCTTTGACATAGCCCCTGGCACAGTTATGGTGCACTTCTAAACCCCAGCAGATACAAGCTTTGCCTGGCCAATCTTTCCTCATAAGACAACCCACCCATTCAGGCATTAGTTTAGTAAACCATTTCTGAATTGCTTCCAGGGCAATCCTTCCTTAAACAAGGAGAACAATACTCCAGATGTGGTCTCAGCAGTGCCCTGTACAGCTGTCCATTTAGCTCAGTTGATTGTGGTTGGCTTAGCTGGTTACATGCCAATAACATGGTTTCAATTCCCGTGCAAGCTGAGGTTGTTCATGAAGGCCCTGAATACCTTGCCCTCGCCTGAGGTGTGGTGATCCTCAGGTTAAATCACCACCAGTCACAGCCTATGGTCATCTAGGACTATGGTGACTTTACCTTTTTACGGTTGAAGCATAGCTTCCCTATACTTTTGTATTTAATTCCCCTCGGAAGAAACAATAACATTCTATTAACTTTATTAATTACTTGCTTTACCTGCAGACTAATTTTATGAGATTCATGAACTGGGACGCCCAAATCCGTCTACATATCAGAGCTCTGCAATCTCTCATTATTTAAATAATATGCTTCTCTTTCATTCTTCCTGTCAAAATAGACTTTCCCAGATTATACTTCATTTGCCAGATTGTTTTCCACTCACTTAACCTATCTATGTTCCTGTGTAATCTCCTTATGTCCTCTCTCTAACCTATCTATCTTTGTGTCATCAGCAAACTTAGCAACCATACCTTCAGTCCCTTCATCCAAGTCATTTAAATAATAGTAAAATGTCAAGGCTCCAGGACTGAACCCTGTGGCACACCACACGTCAGATCCTGCCAACCAGAAAAAGACCCATTTATGCCTACTCTTTTTCCTGTTAGCTAACCAATCTTCAATCTACAACAATATGTTACCCACTACACCTTGAGCTTTTATTTTGTGCAATAATCTTTGATGTGGCACCTTATCAAATGCCTTCTAGATATCTAAGTGCAGTACATCCACCTGTTTTTCTTTATCCACAGCCCATGTGACTCCTTCACAGAACTCTAATAAAGTGGCTAAACATGATTTCCCTTTCACAAAACCATGTTGACTTTGCCTCATTACCTTGATTTTTTTTTACAGTGTCTTGTGTTAATATCTTTAATAATGGCTTCTAACATTTTCCCTATGACAGATGTTAGGCTAATTGGCCTATAGTTTGTTGCTTTCACAGTCAGCGTCCCCTTTTGAATAATGGAGTTGCATTCACCATTTTCCAATATAATGGAGCCTTCCCTAAATTAGGGAATTTTAGAAAATTAAAACCAATGCACCAACTCCCTCACTGGCCACTTCTTTTAAGTCCCTTGGATGAAGTCCATGAGGACCTCAGGGCTTGTCATCCCGCAATTCCAACAATTTGCTCAGCACAATTTGCCCGGTGGTTGTAATTTTCTTGAGTTCCTCCCTTGATTCCACATCCTGACTTACAGCTATTTCTGTGATGTTGTTTGCATCCTTTATAGTGAAGACTGATGTAAAATTCTGACAATTCATCTGCCATCTCCTTATTTTCCATCATTGATTCCCAAGAGTTATTATCTAAATGATCAATCCTGGTTTCTATTAACTTTTTTCTTACTTAGCTATCTGTAGAAATTCTTAATATGACTTTTTATTTCTAGTTAGCATTCTCCAACACTCTAATATTTCCTCCTTATTAATCTTTTCGACAACAAAATGCCTCTCTCCACTAAGTAAACTGCTCAATAACCACAAGTGCATTCGTAAAATGTCTTTGTGATGATGACAATAGGGCAATAACATCAATTTGGAGGTGAAGCCCTGACTTCCATGGAAAACCCTATTTTCACATGACAATGATTTGATTTGATTTGATTTATTATTGTCACATGTATTAGTATTCACTGAAAAGTATTGTTTCTTGTGCGCTATACATTCAAAGCATACCGTTCATAGAGAAGAAAAGGAGAGAGTGCAGAATGTGCTGTTACAGTCATAGCTAGGGTGTAGAGAAAGATCAACTTAATGCAAGGTAGGTCCATTCAAAAGTCTGATGGCAGCAGGGAAGAAGCTGTTCTTGAGTCGGTTGGTACATGTCCTCAGACTTTTGTATCTTTTTCCCAACGGAACATGGTGCAAGAGAGTATGTCCAGGGTGCGTGGGGTCCTTAAGTACGCTGGCTGCTTTTCCGAGGCAGTAGAATGTCAATGGGTGAGAGGCTGGTTTGCGTGATGGACTGGGCTTCATTCACGATCCTTTGTAGTTTCTTGCGGTCTTGGACAGAGCAGGAGCCATACCAAGCTGTGATACAACCAGAAAGAATGCTTTCTATGGTGCATCTATAAAGGTTGGTGAGAGTCATAGTGGACATGCCAAATTTCCTTAGTCTTCTGAGAAAGTAGAGGCGTTAGTGGGCTTTCTTAACTATAGTGTTGGCATGGGGGGGACCAGGTCATTGGTGATCTGGACACCTAAAAACATGAAGCTCTTGACCATTTCTACTTCGTCCCCATTGATGTAAACAAGGTCATGTCCTCCACTACACTTCCTGAAGTCGGTGACTATCTCCTTCATTTTGTTGACGTTGAGGGGGAGATTATTGTCATTGCATCAGTTCACCAGATTCTCTATCTCTTTCCTGTACTCTGTCTTGTCATTGTTTGAGATCTGAACCACTACGGTGATGTCACCAGCAAACTTGAAAATCGAGTTGGAGGGGAATTTGGCCACACAGTCATAAGTGTATAAAGCATATAGTAAGGGGCTGAGAACACAGCCTTGTGGGGCACTGGTGTTGAGGATGATTGTGGAGGAGGTGTTGTTGCCTATCCTTTCTGATTGTGCTCTGTGAGTTAGGAGGTTCAGGATCAGTTGCAGAGGGAGGAGCTGAGCCCCAGGCCATGGAGATTGGAGGTGCATTTCATAGGAATAAAGGTGTTGAAGGCTGAGCTGTAGTCTGTGAATAAGAGTCTGACATAGATGTCTTTGTTGTCTAGGTGTTCCAAGATTGAGTGCAGGGCCAAGGAGATGACATCTGCTGTGGACCTGTTGCGGTGGTAGGCGAACTGTAGTGGATCCAGGCAATCCAGGAGGCTGGAATTGATTTGTGCCATGACTAACCTTTCAAAGTACTTCATAATGATGGATGTCAGAACCACTGGACGATGGTCATTAAGGCACGCTGCTTGGTTTTTCTTTGGTACCAGGATGAAGCCAATAGGGACCTCAGATTATTTTAAGGGGAAATTGAAGATGTCTGTGAATTCCCCTGCCAGCTGATCCGCACAGGATCTGAGTGCTCGTCCCGGGTACCCCATCCAGGCAAAGAACAACAAAGAACAACACAGCACAGGAACAGGCCCTTCGGCCCTCCAAGCCCGCGCCGCTCCCCGGTCCAGGATTGAATCCTGAATCCAGGATCCCCGCCCAATTTTCCAGCCTATCTACATACCAATATCCTATCCACCGAGCTGTCCCTCACAGCTACGATGCTTTGTTCATTACAACCTATTAACTCACCCCCACCCCCCCATTCCAGACCATGTGATCTCCAGGGAGAGGCGAAAACCCAGAGTGAAAAACCCCAGGGCCAATATGGGGTAAAAAAAATCTGGGAAATTCCTCTCCGACCCCCTGAGGCGATCAAAACGAGTCCAGGAGATCACAATGGCCCTGATCGGAAAATGCTTCCCAACCCTAGTCATTTCCACTTCCACGAACACCATATGAATTCCCTGCCCCCGAGACAGGTTCCCAACTATCCGCAGTCTCGCTCTGTACTGGCACCAGCAAGATGATCATAGAATGAAACCTTGAAACGAGAAACAAGGAACAATTAGCCCGCGCCGCTCCCTGGTCCAAACTAGACCACTCTTTTGTATCCCTCCATTCCCACTCCGTTCATATAGCTGTCTAGATAAGTCTTAAACGTTCCCAGTGTGTCCGCCTCCACCACCTTGCCCGGCAACACATTCCAGGCCCCCACGACCCTCTGTGTGAAATATGTCCTTCTGATATCTGTGTTAAACCTCCCCCCCTTCACCTTGAACCTATGACCCCTCGTGAACGTCACCACCGACCCGGGGAAAAGCTTCCCACCGTTCACCCTATCTATGCCTTTCATAATTTTATACACCTCTATTAAGTCTCCCCTCATCCTCCGTCTTTCCAAGGAGAACAACCCCAGTTTCCCCAATCTCTCCTCATAACCAAGCCCCTCCATACCAGGCAACATCCTGGTAAACCTCCTCTGTACTCTCTCCAAAGCCTCCACGTCCTTCTGGTAGTGTGGCGACCAGAACTGGACGCAGTATTCCAAATGCGGCCGAACCAACGTTCTATACATCTGCAACATCAGACCCCAACTCTTATACTCTATGCCCCGTCCTATAAAGGCAAGCATGCCATATGCCTTCTTCACCACCTTCTCCACCTGTGACGTCACCTTCAAAGATCTGTGGACTTGCACACCCAGGTCCCTCTGCGTCTCTACACCCTTTATGGTTCTTCCATTTATCGTGTAGCTCCTCCCTACATTATTCCCACCAAAATGCATCACTTCGCATTTATCAGGATTGAACTCCATCTGCCATTTCCTTGCCCAAATTTCCAGCCTATCTATATCCTTCTGTAGCCTCTGACAATGTTCCTCACTATCTGCAAGTCCTGCCAGTTTTGTGTCGTCCGCAAACTTACTGATCACCCCAGTTACTCCTTCTTCCAGATCATTTATATAAATCACAAACAGCAGAGGTCCCAATACAGAGCCCTGCGGTACACCACTAGTCACAGGCCTCCAGCCGGAAAAAGACCCTTCCACTACCACCCTCTGTCTTCTATGACCAAGCCAGTTCTCCACCCATCTAGCCACCTCCCCCTTTATCCCATGGGATCCAACCTTTTTCACTAGCCTACCATGAGGCCAGTCGCTTTCTGTGCGTTGACCTGCTCTGACATCTGCAATGGTGACCTCAGATACAGGTTCATCTGAGGCTTCCGGGGTGAGCGGGGGGGGGGGTCTCGCTGACCTCTTGCTCAAAACGGACATGGAATGCATTGAGTTCATCAGGGAGGGGGTGCGTTGGTGTCATCGATTTTACATGCCTTCATCTTATAGCCTGTTATGTCTTGCAAACCTTGTCATAGTCGACGGGGTCCGTGTGGGTAGCCTGGGACTCTAGATTTGTCTGGTACTGTCTTTTGGCATCTTTGATGGATCTCCTTAGATCATATCTGGCTTTCTTATATAGGTCTGGGTCACCTGACTTGAACGCCTCAAACCTAGACTTCAGCAAGCAGTGGATATCCCTGTTCATCCATGGTTTCCAGTTGAGAAACACGCGGATATGCTTCTTTGGCACACAATGTGTTTACCTGTAAACAGAGAAAGCATCTAGCAACATAAAGGTTTATATCCTCCTTTATCTTAGGCCACCATTCCATAACTGTAATTTTCTGCAAAGTAGTTTTAGCAAAACTAAGACCACCTGTTGAATGTGAATGAAACAAAAACAAAAGTGGAAAACCTAGCTCAAGAGGAGCAGACACTATAGAACTCAGGTCTGACTTTTGCCTGCACATTAAGAAATTAAGAGAACCTTCAGAAGAAAGAAGCTTTTCGTTAGCCCATGAAGTAGGTGCAGAAAAAGGCTGACATTTCTCATGCCAAGAAATAATTACCTGATATGGGTTGCACATATAATGACATAGCCAAATCTATTTCAATATTTCAGGCCCAAATAATGAAACAGGAGTTGCTGCATCTTCTACTGTTGAATGACTATGAGTTGCTATATTCTCTAACTCTGGCAATGTATCTCCAGACATCGCTGCTTCCTTAGCTGCTAAATCAGTTGCATTGTTACCCTGGGTATGCCACGACTACTTATATAGCATGCTGCCTTTCTGTCTTTCAAAACCTGCCAAACAATGAACACATGGACCAAAGATTTACCATCTGAGAAACAATAACAATTTTTATTATAAAGATGAAGATATTAATAACATAGGTACTTTCAGACCATATCTTCATGGGATAGGCACAGCCATTTCTTTAACTGCAGCAAGTGAAGCCATCAGTTCTGCAAACTGAGAAGAATGAAGAAGACACTTGAACTTGAAGGCATATCAAGGGAAGACAACTGCAAATCCTATGTGAGGTATTCATTTGACATGGTATGAGGAGCATCAATATTAACTTCAGCAACTTCTTCCATAGGAATTTGAAGAACTAAATGCTGCTCAAAATCCATCAATGGTAAAGGATACTTGCCCCTGTAGAAATCTAGCACTATTATCACAATAATATAAACTGATTTTTTTGTCAGAAATAACCATCATATTCGCTTTTATTGCATTACACATGAAAGGAGGTTGTTAGATAGGCAATCAAAATGTGGCTAGATTGAACTAGACTGCTTCCTAGTACTGCCGAGTACTATTGATGATCAATCAGCCAATTTTAGCTCATTAATGACACCTGGAGTGATAAGCCTATCACCACTTGGTGGGATTTTACTCGGTTCTAAATTAATGGGGGCAATTCTCCTGGGCGGCTGCGCTGCTCGAGTAGCACAGCGGGCTGGGAGATTTCAGTGGGGTGCCTGTAGCAGGATTCGTGACCGGTATCCAGTAGATCGTGACTCTCCCAGGCCAATTTTTAAAAATGTAATCAACCTTGTGCCGGAAATCACCGTGAGGCTAATAACTATATTGAAATCTCAATTTCAATATCATTAGCGAGCCCGTCATGGTAACTGTTTGTGGCCTCAACTCTACTTTCCTATCTAACCCTATAGCCTTCGACTCTTTGTCAATCAAGAATCTACTTAGCTCAGTCTTAAAAATATTCAATGATCTTGCCTCCGCTGGGGAAAGAATTTCACAAACGACCCTCCAAAAGAAAAGAAAGTCTTCTCATCTCTGTTTTAAATAGGAGACCACTTATTTATAAATTATGTCCCCTTGGGGTAAATTGCCTGGTCCCACCTGTCGTGGGAATCATTACAGGCAGGACAGAAAATGTGATGGGCCATTTAGAGGTCCGTTGACCTTGGGTGGGAATTTCCGGTCTCGAGATGGACATGAACCGGAAAGTCCCGCCCTTAATCTCTCCCAAAAGAGAAACTTAAAAGGGGAATCCCTCATAAGATGAATCACTCCTCAGATGAAGTCACTTTCTCTCTGAGGGTACATCTTTGCAGGGCTCATCCAGACCATGCATCAGCTCAGATACTCATACTGCAGTAGCACCAGTAACATAGATGGTTGGGTTTTTACCTGGTGACTCACATATCACAATGTGCAAGGGCAGGAACAGCAGTGAAGAGTAAAATTGCATGGCCCAGGACACTCCGAGCATTGTTCAGCTGGATGCAGATGCTCAACTTTGGAGATTGTCGATGAAGGGGATACCTCTGGAGAAGCGGCAAAGGATGTGTGATGCACTGGCAGGTGTTCCAGCTGCATCGTGCAATTCTTACAGAGAGATTGGAGGAGTCCATCTCACGCATACATGGCATTTTATAGTGATGTATTTTACATGGAAAGACTGGTCACCTGCATAGAGCATCAAACACAACAATCAAATTAGTATTACAGGCCCTCACCAATAGCTTGCATACTATGAATGTCAGCTGAATGGGATGCTTGCCCATTGTCACACTAATATGCAGAATTGTGCAATCAACTGATTGCAAACAAAGAAGTGTGGATAGGCCACGAAGGATGATTGTAAAAAGGGACCTGAAAGTAAGACTTGGTTCAAAGCAGTTCTCATGTGTTCCTCCACTCAGCCCCATCCCAGGTAGTAGCCTATTAGTTGTCTCGATGGCCAAGTCCCCCCTGCATGGGCGTGGGTGGAGCAGGCCTTGCCAGAGTCTTCATGGGCTCCAAAACCCAGAGGATATTGGCCGAGATTATCTCAGCAATCAGAGCAGGGAGCTGAGCAGCCTGAGTGTTACTCTGATGAAACCACAGAGGTTGCACCGTCACACAGATGAGTAAGGAAGAGGAAAAGCAAATATTTGCAGTTGCATGAAAGATCTGCACACATATGTGTTATATAATCTTAGAATGCAAAAATTTTCTGTTCTATTATTGAGCAACAAAATAGTTTTTCCTATTACTACTTTCTGGACTTATCAATTTTTTGATACTGCCTGAAAAGTGACCTTTTCACTGGTGATGAATGGGGAGACCTGGCTGATGTTTTAAACGAGTAAAGCAGGGGGATAGGAACCAAAGGGTAACCTTAGATAGGTCAAAGTCTGATCAGGAAATGGGAGATAGAACATTAAAGTTCAAAGGTTTAAAGTTTATTTATTAGTCACAAGTAGGTTTACATTAACACTACAATGAAGTCACTGTGAAAATCCCCTAGTCGTCACGCTCCGGCGCTTGCTCAAGTACACAGAGGGAGAATTTATTCAATTCACCCTAACCTGCACATCTTTCGGATTGTGGGAGGAAACCGGAGCATCTGGAGGAAACCTATGCAGATAGGGGGAGAATGTGCAAACTCCACACAGATAGTGACCCAAGCCGGGAATCGAACCTGGGTCCCTGGTGCTGTGAGGCAGCAGGGCTAACCACCGTGCCACCAGGCCGCCTCATTAGTGATGTAGTCAGCAACTTGGAAAAACAATAGAAATGATGGTTACAATGCATCCAGCAAAGGCAATTGACAGGGTTGAGTTGTTTATACTTCCATGCAAGGAGTATTACAAAGAACGCAGATGAACTCAGGGCACAGATAGACAAATGGCAGCAGAATGTCAATGCTGAAATGGAAAGCTGGCTAAAGGAGGGGCAAAATTGGCAGCTCAATATCCCTGGATATAGAGTTTTCAAGCAGGATAGAATGGGTGACAAAAAAGGAGGTTAACGAATCAATTACAGTTGTGAGAAGGGATAATACACAAAATGGATTAACAAATAAGGCTTTATGGGTCGAGTTTAGGAATAGAAAAGGAGCAGCCACACTATTAGGAGTATACTACTTCCCCCCCCCCCCCCCCCCCCCCCCCCGCCCCCAGATGATCCGGGTCAGAGAGCCGCTCTCTCTGCTTTTTTCTCCTTGCCCGGGCGCGCTGCTTCGGATTTTTTTTTGAACTGCGCATGCGCAGTTCAGAGCTCCGATCGGTCCGACAGCACTAAGCCCCGCCCACAGCGCGAATCGGACCGGAGTCGGCAAAAAGCATATGGGCGCGCTGCAAAGAGGATTCCGGGCTCGGATCTATTTGACGCCCAGATTCGGCACTTAGACTCAAAATGGTAAAATCGGGCCCAAAGAGTTGGCATAAATGGATATTTTTCTGATTGGCAGTCAGTGATTAGTGGCATTCCGCAGGGATCTGTGCTCGGACCCCAACTGTTCACATTATATATTAATGATTTGGAATAGGGAACTGAATATATTATCTCCAAATTTGCAGATGATACAAAGTTAGGTGTGAGGGTGAGCTATGAGGAGGATGCAGAGATTTTTCTGCATGATTTGGACAGGCATGATGCTTCTGCATGATTTGGGCATACACATGGTATGCATGGTTGATGCATTATATTGTGGATATATGCGAGGTTATCCACTTTGGTAGCAATAATAGAAGACAGATTATTATTTGAATGGGTGTAAATTGAAAGAGGTAGATACTCAGTGAGACCTCTTTGTCTTTGTGCATCAGTTGCTGAAGGCACAGCAGGCAATAAGAAAGGCAAATGGTATATTGGCCTTCATAGTGTCAGGATTTGAGTAGAGGGATAGGGATGTTTTGCTGCAATTGTATAGGGCATTGGTGAGGCCACATCTGGAGAATTGTGGGCAGTTTTGATGTCCTTATCTGAGAAAGGATGTCCTTGTTATAGAGGGAGTACAACAGGGTTTTACCAGGTTGATTCCTGGGATGGCAGGTCTGTCATATGAGGAGAGACTAAGTCGGTTAGGATTACATCCACTGGAGTTTAGAAAAGTGAGAGGGAATCTCATATAAACTTATAAAATTCTAAAAGGGTTAGACAGGGTAGATTCCTAGATAACAAAGATACCTATGTCAGACTCCTATTTATTGACTACAGCACAACCGTCAACACCATTATGAAGGGGACGAAGTAGAAAGGGTCGAGAGCTTCACGTTTTTAGGTGTCCAGATCACCAACAGCTTGTCCTGGTCCCCCCATGCCAACACTATAGTTAAGAAAGCCCACCAACGCCTCTACATTCTCAGAAGACTAAGGAAATTTGGCATGTCAGCTACAACTCTCACAAACTTTTACAGATGCACCATAGAAAGCATTCTTTCTGGTTGTATCACAGCTTGGTATGGCTTCTGCTCTGCCCAAGACTGCAAGAAACTACAAAAGGTCGTGAATGTAGCCCAATCCATCACGCAAACCAGGCTCCCATCCATTGACTCTGTCTATACTTCCTGCTGCCTCAGCAAAGCAGCCAGCATAATTAAGGACCCCACGCATCCTGGACATTCTCTCTTCCACCTTTTTCCGTCAGGAAAAAGATACAAAAGTCAGGAAAAAGATACAAAAGTCTGAGGTCACATACTCAAGAACAGCTTTTTCCCTGCTGCTGTCAGACTTTTGAATGGACTTACCTTGCATTCAGTTGATTTTTACGCCCTAGCTATAACTGCAACACTACATTCTGCACTCTCTCGTTTCCTTCTCTATGAACGGTATGTTTTGTCTGCATAGTGCGCCAGAAACAATACTTTTCACTATATGTTAATACATGTGACAATAATAAATCAAATCAAATCAAATCATTTTTCCTATGAAACTTATCTCCAAGCTTCGTGGCCTGGGCCTCAGCACCTCCCTCTGTGACTGGATCCTGAACTTCCTAACTCACAGACCACAATCAGTAAGGATAGGCAACAACACCTCTTCCACAGCCATCCTCAGCACCAGTGCCCCACAAGGCTGTGTTCTCAGCCCCCTGCTATACTCCTTATACACTTATGATTGTGTAGCTAAATTCCTCTCCAATTCGATTTTCAAGTTTGCTGACGACACCACTGTAGTGGGACAGATCTCAAACAATGATGCGTCAGAGTACAGGAATGAAATAGAGGATCTGGTGAACTGGTACAGTGACAATAATTTCTCCCTCAATGTCAACAAAACGAAGCAGATTGTCATCGACTCAATCCATTATGAAGGGGACGACGTAGAAAGGGTTGAGAGCTTTAAGTTTTCAGGTGTCCAGATCACCAACAACCTGTCCTGGTCCCCCCATGCCAACACTATAGTTAAGAAAGCCCACCAATGCCTCTATTTTCTCAGAAGACTAAGGAAATTTGGCATGTCAGCTACAACTCTCACAAATTTTTACAGATGCACCATAGAAAGCATTCTTTCTAGTTGTATCACAGCTTGGTATGGCTCCTGCTCTGCCCAAGACCGCAAGAAACTACAAAAGGTCGTGAATGTAGCCCAATCCATAATGCAAACCAGCCTCCCATCCATTGACTCTATCTACACTTCCCGCTGCCTCGGCAAAGCAGCCAGCATAATTAAGGACCCCACACACCCTGGACATTCTCTCTTCCACCTTCTTCCGTCGGGAAAAAGATACAAATGTCTGAGGTCACGTACCAACCGACTCAAGAACAGCTTCTTCCCTGCTGCCGTCAGACTTTTGAATGGACTTACCTTGCATTCAGTTGATCTTTCTCTGCATCCAAGCTATGACTGTAACACTACATTCCGCACTCTCTCATTTCTTTCTCTATGAATGGCATGCCTTGTCTGTGTAGCGCGCAAGGAACAATACTTTTCACTGTATGTTAATACATGTGACAATAATAAATCAAATCAAATCAAATCAAATTCAGAAAGAATTTCCCAACAGTGAGGGAGTCCAGAACTGGGGATCATAGTTTGAGGTTAAGGGGTAAACTTTTTAGAACTGAGGTTAGGAGAATTTCTTCACTTACAGGGTGGCGAGTGTGGAATTCATTACCACAGAAAGTAGTTGAGGCTAAAATGTTGTCTGATTTCAAGAAGAAATTAGATATAGTTCTTGGGGCTAAAGGGTTCAAGGAATATGGGGGGAAGGGGAATCAGGATATTGATCAAAATGAATGGGAAGCAGGCTCGAAGGGCTGAATGGCCTACTCCTGCTTCTAGTTTCTATGTGGCATGCTAGCCCCTACTGCTGCTGTCCATAATCTTGGTCATCATCTGAGGTCCAAAATAAGACTGCCTAAGTGGCAGCCATGTAGATATGTTGAAGAAAATTTCAAAGTGAAGATCAGGTGAACAAGTCACCAGTGTTGTCAAAGTAACTTTCAAAGTTGCAAAAGTAGCCTCTCAGAACAAGAACTATGAATGAAATCTTTCAGAAAAGCAGACAAGAAAGCAGTTGTGAGGTTTCAGTATTTACCGACATGGTTCACTGTTACACCTTCAGGTCCCTTAGTCATGGTTGTGTTCTCACCTTGCTCTGGATGGTGAGTTCCAGGAAGCCTGGAAAATCCATGGACCCAGTTGTAAATGGCAAAAAGTGTTAATATCATTGGAATTGACCAACTAATACATTGAAATTGTTGTCTGCATGTAGACTAATGAGCTTTAATTAAATGAGAAATGTAGCTGGTTGAAGCATTGTCATTTTCCCCAGTTTAATTATCCCCACGCCCCACCAAATCCAGACATTAAGATTCAGCTCATAGGTCACAAAGAAGCTTTGTAGTAAGATGCATTGATTCTACAAAAGCTATCAAACCATACCTTAGTTCAGGTTCTATTGATAATTTACAGATATCTATTATAATACAATGTTTATATTGCGCGAACTAATTGTTACAGATAAAAGTGTATCATTGCTCCATATCCAAACAAAATGCTTATCTGATTTAATGCGATTACATATCTTTAGGGAAATTTGTTTTATTCACAGAATATTCTTTAAACCAAATTCTTCAATACTCGAATAACTGCCCAAAGCCAAAACATGAAACTGAAGAAAATATGAGAATGATGCAATTACATTCCTAACGCTTGAGCAGATGTGCATGTCAAAAATGACACACTTACTTAAATTCATGGAAAAGGGGAAAGGTAAAAAGTTGGTTTGTGAAAGCGTAGATGGTTTCATCAAATAAACACCTCCTCATTCATGAATAATAACTTGATATCTTGTTTGTCAGCATGTGGGAGACCGTGATGCATCGGTGCTTTTTTTCTAACCTTCAAGTCCGATTGGTCAGTCTGAATTTGTATATTACCGCAGGAAGGGTGAATCGGCATTATAAAGGTGTATAACTACCTGTTTGGCGGTTCCGTTGGAGGTTGGGGGGGGCGGGGGTCGGGGGTGGGGGGTGGGGGGTATGCAGTGTGTGTGTATATATATATACTGGAGTGGTTGTCTTCATCACAGCAAACAGTTCATCACTGGCTCCAAAATGGGCAAATCACTCTTGGCTAGAGAGATAGCGAGCTGCAATGTGAATGGAGGAATATTCAGTAAGTTTCAGCGGGAATAGTAAAATGATAAGTTAATAAGTCATATAAATCAGTCATATAAATCTGCTTGTTTCTTTTCCCTCACAGTCTTTTTCAGGTGCATCGTCATTCTTCAGATTGCATTGGGATGTTCCCAAGGGAAGAACGGCTGCCTCAAACTTCAACAGTGTGATCGAACAGCGCTGAAACACCACTTACTTACCATTTTTAGCGACGTGGTAAGAGATTTCAGAATTAAAACAATTATATTTCACTGCGATTACGGCCATTGATATGAGAAATACTGGGATATATTAATTGCTATAATCTGAACCGTCCATCCGAAGGAAGCTGACCATTTTGCAGATAGGCATTGGCTAAATGCAGGACCAGGTGAAGTGCATCATTCAGAATGGGGCCTAAGGTTAGGATGTCACAGAGCTGTTTCCATACGAGTACCTCTAGATGGTTCTAATACAGTCCAATTAATCCATATATGGTACCATTAAAATACATTGCTCTGACGAAGGGTCATCTAGATTCGAAACGTTGGCTCTATTCTCTCCGCACAGATGCTGTTAGACCTGCTGAGATTTTCTGCTTTTGTTTTAGATTCCAGCATCCGCAGGATTTTGCTTTTACCATTAAAATATACATTGTTCTGATGGTCTAAATTATGTAGCTTGTAAAAGAATTGATAATGAATCTTTCTCTTAATGAATTTTCTCTCCTTTTTCAGGAAAGAACAAAACTACCTAATAAGGTAAGAGTTAACAATGTTAATATAAAACCTTGTATATATATCATAAAATTGTGACAGTTTCTAAGAGGTGGTAAATATATAATACATATAATGCCTTTAAGCTTTGTCAAAGAGGAAGGTTTTACAAAGTATTTTAAAGGAAGAGGGAGGGACAAATTCCAGAGTTTTGGATTCAGGTAATTCAAGATCGGGCTGCTAATGGGGGTGGGGTGAAAGCAGAGGGGATACACAAATCCCGAAATGGAGAAACTGCAGAGTTTGCGGAGGGTTGAGGGGCTGGTGAATGTAAGTCAGTGAGCACAGGGGTGATGGTAAATGAAACGATGTAAACTAAGATACGGGAAGCAGAGTTTTGAATGAACTTGTGGAAGGTTATGTTGAGACATTGGCAAGGAAAGCACTGGCATAGTTGATTGTAGCATGGATGGGAGTTTCAGTAGCAGATGACCTGAGGCATGGGGCAGATATGGGCAACATTTTGGAGATGTAAGTAGGCAATCTTGGGGATGGAGAGAATATAGGGTCAAACAGATGCCACATTTGCAAACAAGCTAGCTTTTTGTCACTGTGGGCAGCACGGTGTCACGTAGGTGACACGGTGGCACACTGGTTAGAACTGCTGTCTCACAGTGCCAGAGACCCGGGTTCGATTCCCAGCTTGGGTCACTGTCTGTGCAGAGTCTGCACATTCTCCCCATGTCTGCATGGGTTTACTCCGGGTGCTCCAGTTCCCTCCCCACAGTCTGAAAGACATGCTGGTTAGATGCATTAAATTCTCCCTCAATGTACCCGAACAGGCACCAGAGTGTGGCGACTAGGGGATTTTCATTGCAGTGTTAATACCTACTTGTGACACTAATAAATAAGCTAAACTTAAACTTAACCTGGGATAATTGCCAAGTTAGGAATTGGATTTGTACACAAGGTCAGAAGACAATGGCTTTGGTCTCCCAAGAGTTTACTTGGAACTTTCCCATATGAATGCTAAAATCAAGTGTGTAGTAGTAGAATGCAATATATGAAATCTTAATATAAATAAATCCCTGACTTCTGTTTTGATACATACCAATTGTCACAAGTTCTAACTTTTCAACCATTAGCTGTACAGCCAATAAACGTAAATCAGATAACATGAAACTTTATTGGTTTTATAACCCATGTGGTTTACTTGAATTTACAAATTATTATTTTAACATGATTCACTCTGAGCTATTAATAAGGTTGGTTGAAATAAATAACTGTATTCTACCCGATATCCCTTTTCAGCATCCACTAAACTACATTGTACGTGTCACATGCGATTTGATAAAAATGGAAAACTGCAACTCAACAACATTTGTTCACAAAGTAAAGGCAGCAGTGCACGAAGCTTGTGGCACTGACATTTGTAAGGTAAACTTTACCTGTTGTTTGCTTCTCTCAATTCTAAGATATATAATTTAAATATTCAAATAGTTTTTGTTTTAAAAATCTTTTATGGGATGTGGACATAATAAGGCAGCATTTATTGCCTATCCCTAATTACCCTTGAGAAGGTGAAGGTGAGCTGCAGTCCATGGTGTAGGATCACTCCCAGTGTTGGTACCACTTTCAGGATTTTGACCCAGGGACAGTGAATGAAAGGTGATATACTTTCCAAGCCAGGATGGTGAGTGACTTGGAGGGGAACCTCCAGGTGGTGATGTTCCCATGTATCTACCTCTCTTCTTCTAGATGGTGGCGGGTTTGGAAAGTGTTGCCTAAGAAATCTTGGTGCGTTCTTTCAGCTGAACCAGTTACAAGATTCTGTTCAACCCAAGCATTCCCAAGTTCCTTTCTTTATATCTTTCTGCTTTCAGTACAACGATTTCCAGTCGCATCCAGTGTGTAGGCTGCGTGTTTTTATACAAATGGTTGCGTGTTGTCTACAATTTAAGTAGAACACAGCATCTGGTTAACGAACCGTGTTAAACGGTGTGAATTTATACTCATCAGTATAATTGACAACCCGCGTTTTATTCTCTATTGCCTTGATAAAATGCATCTATTATTTTAATGTTTTAAAGGTCGTGGAAAACCGACGTGACAAAAATAAAACGAAAATTGCGGCGCAAACGAAAGACAAGCCCTGCGACATGGAAACAATCAAGCAAAAGCTGTATAGCACTACCTTAAACCTGAAAACTTTGGCAGGAATTGCAAGCTCGTCAAGGGTCAACTTGTGCTAATGTCTGAATTTGCTGAAAACTTGCAGCATAGTAATGGTGCATCTATACCATTATTATGGTGCAGGAAATGCAGGTATTGATTACGTGTCAAAGGTTTCTGGTTAGAATTACTCACCAAAAAGTGAAGCAGCTAAAGCCTAAGCATAGCCTCGCCGTCTAATCGCGGAGTTTGCTGAATTGCCGCGGTTGCCATTGCCGAATCTGGTGCTGATGGACAAACTCGGGTCTTCCATTGCACTGCAGCCTGGGCGCAGTGGTTTTACTGGTTCGCTTGCTCAAGGCGTTTCAGTTAGGTTTTAAGACACAATTATTCCAAAAAATTGTGTTTATCCCCCGATGCGTTAGTTAGTTAGTGCGCTAAACTGCAGCCAGCAATCAAATCACTATTGCACAGTGCTCTGAACTCAGTCCCATGGGTATCTCCTTGACGCCAAGTTATACATTTATGCAGTTTCATTCCAAACTCACCATTAACTTAAGCATGTCGATAGATACTGCAACAATCCATTTTATCCCATTTGAACCATTGCTTCCATTCGCAGCCCTGTCCAATTTTCGTGTTTTAAAAATGTTTTTGAGATGTGAGTATTGCTGACAAGGCCTGCATTTATTGCCCATCGGATTATAGTATATAAAATATATTCTGTTCTTAACAGGAAACCATGACTTAGGGAAAGAAAGGAATGTATTAATTTTAAAACAATTATTGCCAGGGTAGGGCATCAGGCCAAGGAGGAAAAGGTCATGAATTTATTCCTCCAGATGTAAGCCAGATGTTTTTAAAGACGTTCTAATAGTTTCACAATCACTATTACAGATTCTAGAATTTCAATTCCTCTAGTGGTTCTGGAGCATTAGGGTGGCACAGTGGTTAGCACTGCTGCCTCACAGCGCGAGGGACCCGGGTTCGATTCCCGGCTAGGGTCACTGTCTGTGCAGAGTCTACACATTCTCCCCATGTCTGTGTGGGTTTCCTCCGAGTGCTGTGGTTTCCTCCTACAGTCCAAAAGATGTGCTGGTTAGGTGCATTGGCCATGGTAAATTTTCCCTCAGTGTACCTGAACAGGCGCCAGAGTGTGGCAACTTGGGGATTTCCACAGGATTTTCATTGCAGGGTTAATGTAAGCCTACTTGTACTAGTACAGTAACATCCTTGACACTTTGAATGTGCCTTGACCCATCTGCTCCAGATCCACTATGGTATCCGCTGCATATTCCCATTATTTCTCCAGCAAATTGCGATGTGAATCTGGCACTAGGTAATCAGTCCAACTTCTCACGTTCTACGTCAACATCATCTTTCATTGAAATCCAAGTCATTTCATTGAATTAATTTCACCCTGCGATTTTCCCCAGTTCATTCATCGGTTTAGGAGTGATGGTTGCAGAAACTGATGATACCATATTTGAATAGATTACAGCAAAAAGATAGAATCAGCAATGCGCAGTTCTTCCCCCTGTGAATTCCACCCAAAATGTCATTGCCGTTCGCCAACCAGCTTCTCTGGTAGGGTACTGCAGAGACTCAGAAGCATGAGCTGAAAGATAATCATCTGGGAAAATTAAATGATTAAATGTAAGTTAGAGAGACAATTTACTTCCAAATAGCTAATCTTCTGAAAATGTTAATGGTGTTTCTAATTGTTAACATTGCAGGAGGTTTATGAATCAAGAATAGCAAAAATAAAGTATGAAAACCTCTTCTTAACAATAATGCAAATTGCAATAATAAGGATTTTAAAAGACTAAGGAACAAGTTCATAAAAAAGAAAATATTGACATGGTTGTTTTTGCTGGAGAGTTCTCCCTTGACACATATTTTGTAATCAATCTTCTTATGGATGTACATCATATTTATTTTGCAGAAAATTTTGTACAGTTCAGTATTTGAAATGCAGCCTGGTACATTTATTTTAAAAATACATTTTAAAATTTAAAATCTGAAATTTATAAAGCTTTTGATATGTTTTATATTAAAATATGTGCTTATTTTTCTAGAAGAGAAACAATTAAATTTTGTGTATCTTAATCGCGCTACGCAATCTATCATGAATGCTAATTAATATATATATGCTAACTAATATAGCATAGGCGACACAGTGGTTAGCACTGCTGCCTCACAGAGCCAGGGACCCAGGTTCAATTGCGACCTCGGTCACTGTCCGTGTGGAATTTGCACATTCTACCTGTGTCTGCATGGGTTTCCTCCGAGTGTTCCGGCTTCCTCCCACAGTCCAAAGATGTGCAGGTTAGGTGGATTGGCCATGTTAAATTGACCCTGGTGTCAGGGGGATTAGCAGGGTAAATGTGTGGGGTTACAAGAATAGGGCCTGTGGGACTGTGGCCAGTACAGACTCGATGGGCCGAATGGTCTCATTCTGTACTGTAAGGATTCTATGATTCTATGATATACAGTGCTACTGATGGTGTTGTTTCAGTAGAGCAAGGCACTAAGGTTAACAATATATACATTTTATGTAATATTACCCACCTAGTAAGTCTTAATTTATTGAATGCTGGTAATAACTGATAAGTATGCTAGTTTTTGCTGGATTAACTGCAAATACTTTTGGAATATTCTTCTTAACATGTTTCTAGTTTTATTGAGTCGTAGAACATGTACATTTCTATTTATTATTAAAGAATACGAAATACAGATGAACAATTCATGTGTTTTTTTTGCATCGGGCATCTCTTTGATTTTCAGGTCCCTCTTCATTAATTTACAATCTAATTTTCTCATAAATTGTAGAAAAGTTTTGTTTTTAATCCTAAGGTTTGAAATGTTACAAACTTGTACGACATCAAACAAATTAAAGAACTAAAAACATCTAAAGAAACCCTGAGTGCAATAGATTGATTGAAACTGATGGAGAAGATCCTGAGGGACAGGATATATGAGCATTTAGAGAGGTTTAGTATGCTCAAGAATACTCAGCATGGCTTTGTCAAGGGCAGATCATGCCTTACGAGCCTGGTGGAGTTCTTCGAAAATGTGACTAAACACATTGACGAAGGGGAGGCGGTAGATGTGGGTTTATATGGATTTTAGCAAGGCGTTCGATAAGGTCCCCCATGCAAGACTTCTAGAAAAAGTGAGAGGGCATGGGATCCAAGGGGCTGCTGCCCGGTGGATCCAGAACTGGCTTGCCCAAAGGAGGCAGAGTGTGGGTATAGATGGGTCTTTTTCTAAATGGAGGTCGGTCACCAGTGGTGTGCCCCAGGGATCTGTTCTGGGACCCTTGCTGTTTGTCATTTTCATAAATGACCTGGATGAGGAAGCGGAGGGATGGGTTAGTAAGTTTGCCGACGACACGAAGGTTGGTGGGGTTGTGGATAGTCTGGAGGGATGTCAGAAGTTACAGAGGGACATAGATAGGATGCAAGACTGGGCGGACAAGTGGCAGATTTTCACACAGAGGGTGGTGGGCGAGTGGAATCGGCTGCCGTTAGTGGTGGTGGAGGCGAACTCAATAGGGTCTTTTAAGAGACTCCTGGATGAATACATGGAGCTTAATAGGATGGAGGGTTATAGGTAGGTCTAGAAGGTAGGGATGTGTTCGGCACAACTTGTGGGCCGAAGGGCCTGTTTGTGCTGTAGTTTTTCTATGTTTCTAAATGTAATTCAAAACAGAGGTGAAAATCTTGTCAACTTACTTTAGATGTGACAGCTGACCAATTTATTGCAAGTTCCCTCACTTACATTTGCATCTTTGGAGGATAGGGTACAAGAGAAGGCCACTCAGTCATTTGAACCTACACTACAGCTCAAAGAGAGTCAGAGGCTGGAATTTTACCACTGTTCACTTTGGCAGGATTTTCCCATCCTGGCATAATGAATGGAGATTCAGCTAGCCACCAAATTCTCCGACCTTGCTGCAGTGGGAGCATGGCATGAACGGGCGGTAAGGTTGCGCCCATTGAGTCATTGAGTTTTACAGCACAAAAAGAGGCTTTTTGGCCCATCATGTCTGTGGCAGCCATCGAGCATCTATTTATTTTAATCCCATTTCCAACACTTGGTCCATAGCCTTGCGTGCTTTGACGTTTCAAGTGCTCATCTAAATGCTTCTTAAACTTTGTTACGGTTCCTGACTCTACCACTCTTTCAGGTAGTGAGTTCCAGATTCCCACCAACCTCTGGGTGAAAAGGTTTTCCTTAAATCCCTTTATCTTAAATCTAAGCCCCCTGTTACTGACCCCTGAATTAAGAATCTACTGATGACCATGAAACCATTGTCGATTGTCAGGAAAAACCCATCTGGTTCACTAATGTCTTTTAGGGAAGGAAATCTGCCATCCTTACCTGATCTGGCTTACATATGACTCTAGACCCATAGTAATGTGGTTGACTCCGGTGGTCTAGTGGTTAGGATTCGGCACTCTCACCACTGCGGCACATGTTCGATTCCTGGTCAGGGAATTGCATGTTTGGAATCTCGATCAATTGGACCGGTGGGCCGATGAATGGCAGATGGAGTTTAATTTAGATAAATGTGAGGTGATGCATTTTGGTAGATCGAATCAGGGCAGGACCTACTCAGTTAATGGTAGGGCATTGGGGAGAGTTATAGAATAAAGGGATCTAGGGGTACAGGTTCATAGCTCTTTGAAAGTGGAGTCACAGGAGGACAGGGTGGTGAAGAAGGCATTTGGCATGCTTGGTTTCCTTGGTCAGAACATTGAATACAGGAGTTGGGACATCTTGTTGAAGTTGTACAAGATATTGGTATGGCCACAGTTGGAATACTGTGTACAGTTCATCACCCTATTATAGAAAGGATATAGAAAGGATATTATTAAACTAGAAAGAGTGCAGAAAAGATTTACTGGGATGCTACCTGGACTTGGTGGTTTGAGTTATAAGAAGATGCTGGATAGACTGGGGCTGGAATTTTACCACCTCGCCCGCCCTGGAATCGAGGTGGGTGAGGCTCACAGAATGGAATTCTCTATTGGCCTCAAGTTGGATTTTATGAGCCTCCCCCAAGCGAGGTCGTAAAATCCCGGCATGAGACATTTTCCCTGGAGCGTAGGAGGCTTAGGGATGATCTTTTCGAGGTCTATAAAATAATGAGAGGCACAGATCAGCTAGATAGTCAACATCTTTCCCCAAAGATAGGGGAGTCTAAAACTAGAGGGCATAGGTTTAAGGTGAGAGGGGAGACTTACAAAAGGATCCAGAGGGCAATTTTGTCACTCAGAGGGTGGTGAGTGTCTAGAACGTGCTGCCAGAGCCAGGAGTAGAGGTGGGTAAAATTTTGTCTTTTAAAAAGCATTTAGACAGTTACATGGGTAAGATGGGTGTAGAGGGATATGGGCCAAATGCGGGCAATTGGGACGAGCTTAATGGTAGAAGCTGGGTGGCATGGACAAATTGTGCTGAAGGGCCTGTTTCCATGCTGTAAACCTCTATGACTCTATGCCCTCTAAGATCAACTGGGGATGGGCAATAAATGCGACGCCCATGTCCCACGAATGAATTTTTAAAAATCCTACAGCTCTATGCACAATAGGATTGGTCTTATCATCAACCTTGTAAATAAGGCCAAAAGCATTTTCTCACCATGCAAGATTGGCATTATAATAGGATGCATCAAAGCTATCCTGTGGGATAATGGTTACCCCAATCAGACCATTGCTCGTAGTGCATCATGCATACTCATGAATGGGCCTAATTTTGCCACTTTCAGACCTGAAAAATGCCCAGTCTACCTCAAATTCCATGGAAGGGTAAGATATCTCAAAATATTTGAGCAACAGATGAAGTTGGCCATTTTATGCTGCTACTATATTTTCCACTCACACAATACTATCATTAAGTCAAAAGGACATTCTGCCTACACACAAATCAGTAATGTGGCATATGAATTTCAATGCTGGTCTGATGCCGGGTATGTAGACTATATGTCCCGATGACTGGCAGATCATATCAAACAGCACATTGGCCGTCCACAATAGGCAGAGTACTGACCATAGTCAACCACACACAAATAGCCTAGCTTGCAAAACACAGAACATACTGTCTATCAGTAGAGGTGATTCTACAATTTGATATCAGTTACTGGTTAATCCCAAAAGTGCTAAGAATTATACCATTAACTAATTAAAGATTATTAATCAGGTTCACATTGTGCTTAATTATGTTTGCTCGAAGTTCCAAATATTTACACACAGGGACCTGTCCTCTGCAGGCAAAAGGAACATTTTCAGGCATTGTGCCTTTTCTGAACAAAAGCATGGGAGACAATAGCTTCCTGATGCATTCTCCATGACAACGCCTCAACCAATCAAATTCAACTTGCTAACCAAACCTTTTCTCATGCAATATAAATTGTTGCTCCCTTTGAAATTTGGCATTCTTCCATCTGCCCTGGTAATGTAAGACAAAATACTTTGGCCGCATGTCTCTGTCTTTCAGCAATATCTACACCCTGTAGTTCTTAAGCAATTTGTGAAAAACTTTTATTTTCTGGCAAGAGGTACTAATTTCACTGAATGAAGTAATGTACATTTACATTACATTTGTAATGTACTATCGTATTTATAAAGCTAAACAATTCTTGAGTCACTTTTGAAATATTTTGATTTCCTGGAAAATAGTACTTATTTCACTAAGTTAAACATTTTTTGTGATGTACTCTTGGAGTTTGAAAGCTCAAACAACTTTTGAGTCATTTTTGAAATGATTTGATTTTCTGCTAATAAGTGCTTACATCACTTTGTGGTTGTAATTGTGAGCTAATTTTGAACATTGTGAAGGCCTTATAGTGAGTGAGCAAGTTTGTTTCTAAATGCTCTCTCAATCATGTCTTTCTAGAGTCAAAATAGAGATTTGTGCAACTTGCTTGACAACTGTCATTTGACCTGGTGCACAGACTATTTATGTAATGTAGTCTACTCACACTTAATCAGATCACAAAGGTCAGGAATGAAATGACTATGATTTCCTGGATCCGCAATGTTCGAAATAGCTTCCTCCTTCTGTGGATCCGATGATTCTCCTTTGCCACTGAGCACATGACCGCATGATTGAATACTACTTTCATTGAACAAGCAGTTGTCTTTGTTCAAGGTGAGGTTACATTCCCTAAGACATTTTAGGCAAGTATGTAAACAGGTCTCAAATTCACTTTCAGTATGGCTGTAGGTGAGAATGTTATCACTGATGTTCAGCGTGAACTATGTGCTGAAATACCTAAACTGCTGAACTCACTCCAAAGTTAAGCCTGTCGTATTGAAAACATCCAATGTGAATGGAAAATACCGTAATATTCCTTAATTCTGCTGCAAGCTCAATTTGATGCTAGCCTGCAGTGAGGTCGAGTTTAGCAAAGTGTTTTGCAACATTCACTTTCTTTATATCACTGACTGTTGGAGTCAAGTGACTTCCTTGTTTTATTGCTTGGTTTGGTAACCACACATCAACATAGATTCTAATCTGATTCTCGCTCTTGGGTTTCTTGACAACTTGTATTGGTGAGACCCAAGGGATAGGTTCATCCCCAACTTTGTCAATAATGTCAAGGTCAAATAGGTGTTGAAGCGCCTTCTCAGTATCCTTCCTGGCGTGAAATGATATTTGCCACCTTTGATGAGCGACTGGGGGCACATTAGGATCTATATGAAGCTTGTATGTAACACTTTTCAGTTTGGCAATACCAGTGAAGCCATCAGCATACAATTTTAGAATGTTGTTCATTTGCAGAAGAACCATGGCTGTAACTGCAATCATGTGCAGATGTGACACAATGATTTCTACACTGCATAGAAATCATTGTGTCACATCTCCAAATATGGAAGACAAAATTTATTCTAGTGTCTTTGAATGGGATGGGCATTTCAAAAGTCAGAGAACTCTCAGTGGGTTGTCTCCCTGGAGTTCTGTACTCCTTGGTTTGCAGAGAATAGGGCAGTTTTGAAGCTTTTTGAACCTTTTGTCTCTCGTGACATTAATAAATTCTCCTGTAATGATGAGAGTATCTATATCTGAACAGCCAATTGTCGCTATCCAATGTGGTTGGCTGCTGTGTCTGAAAGAGAGCACCAAACTATATTTGGGATCATCCATCTCTACGATGCTTACACTCTTGACTTTTTGCTGTCGTGCACATACTTGGTGCCCTATTGGTGGTATTGGTGACATTGGTCTTGATTTTGATGATGAGCATCAAACATGAACAAAATGATTGAGTTTTCCACAAACTTTACACTGCTTGCTCGTAGAGGACACTGTTTAGTGTGGGTAAGCACCACATTGTTTGGACATGTCGCAACTCTTTTTGTGTGACTGTTGTTGTTGCTTTGCAGGTGATTTCCTGGCATGCAAGCAATGAACGGTGTATGCAGGAGTTGAACTAGGAGTGTGTTAGTTATCTTTGGCAGCCTCAACATCTGTAGTTCAGGACTTGGAAAGTGATAATGATGTTGCTAACACCAGCAGCTCTGACAGTTTTCTGTCTTTCTCGAGTGCTTTGTGGCATAGTTGACTAGAGAGACATGCCTCGATTGTTAGTGTCGATTTCCTGCATGAGCATCACCAAAGTCACATTTCTTTCTCAGTTGCCTCAGTTGTGTGCACTCTTGATCAATTGTCTCATTTGCTTCCTGCTAAGTACAGCAGAAGACAATTGTTTCATAGATTGTATTATTCTTGGGCAAGAAATAGGCTGTTATTGCATTATTTTGCTGAAGTGTACTCATTTTGCTCAAATGCATGGCTCAGAAATATCTTCCAATTCTTCACCACATAGTGGAGAGGTAAGACCTTTTTCCTTTTGTCATCTGTGATTGCGAAACCTGCCATCGCACCTTCAAAACATGGAGACACACACGATGGCTCTGAATGCACATCAAAGCATGGTAGATTGGACATAAGTGATGTCATCTTGATCAGCAATGTAGTGAAAGTGCATGACCAAGGATCTGGGATTGTGTTCCTTCAAAGAAAAACTTATCTGTAATGATCTGAGATTTTTGTTTTGATTGCAAGGTTACTTTAGTAAGATATATACACTTTGCAGACCTTCCTCTTGACCTTGTGTGTCTAACGACCGGCTACAGCCTTAATGAGCTCCTTTCTAAATCTCCAACTTAAAATGTTGCGCTATCTGCAGAAGTTAGCCAAACACCTTCCAAACATTTCATATCTGAAAGCAATGTTTCCTATTTTTCACCATCTTCATGACAATTGTCAAGTTCTAGGGAAGAAACAGTAATATTAAATAAGAAATATTCATAATATGAGCTGCTGTTAAAGTATGGATGCTTTGATTTTTATCTAGGTTTTTCTTCTGTTGGTATATGGTATCCTTAATTGGACAAAATGCACAATGTAATTTTCAATACACTACACATGACAAATTCTAATTGGGGTAAAACCCATTCAATCGGGCACTCCCTTCTGACTACACACAGACTTTTGAATGGACTTACCTCACATTAAGTTGATCTTTCTCTACACCCTAGTTATGACTGTAACACTACATTCTGCACTCTCTCCTTTCCTTCTCTATGAATGGTATGCTTTGTCTGCATGGCATGCAAGAAACAATACTTTTCACTGTATGCTAATACATGTGACAATAATAAATCAAATCAAATAATAAATCAAATCAAATCAAATCAAACACACTGTGAACTCCCAAAAACTGAAGTTTTTATCGCCAGTGTAGTAATTGGAGGCGACTCAATGTGGTTCCAACAACAAAGGGTCTATTAAACTAATATAACCATATACAAGATAAGGGTCTGAGAGAACACATGCACAGGTCTATTCTATTCTCCTCCCTGGTTCCAACTGAAGGTCCTCCATGTCCCAGGATGAGCACCCTCGCTCTCAATTGGCCCACCTTCTTGCGCGACTGCTCCATAAGATCTGGCCAATCATGTGGCCCACAAAGGATGGCCCCTTAAAGGGGGCATGTTGCCACACTCCTTCCCCCCTAAGTCTTGAGGCCACCTATGAGTGAAAACAAAAGAGAAACAAGTTTGAAATGACTATAGCTTGGTGGAAGCAGACATTAACAAAAATACAGGTCCCTCTGATGTTGAGAAGCATACAGGACGCAGGAAGTTATTTTTTGATGAAGATAGAGACAATGAAATCACTTTAAAGGGAAGGAGAAGATCATCATTGACAGAAGTTTGGATGAGAATTCCAAAAGCCTCGGCAATAAGAAATTAAGTGAATTCAACTGGGAGGACATAGACACAAATCATTTGAAAGATGAAGTGAAAAAATGTATTCATTTCATCGATAATGATAAGCTCTTGTGCTTCAAGATCACCGGCTGATTTGTAGAGACTTGTATGTGATGGCTTGCAGGCAATCTTTCCAGATGTGTAAACGATTCTGGAAATATATTTAACAAAACCTGTCACAAATACTTCTGGGAAACATTCTTTTTCTGTATGGAAAAGAGTTAAAAATTATTTGTGAAGTTTGATGAATCAGGAACATTTGACATGTCCAGCAATATTGACAATTGAAAGTGTGTCAAAGTTAAGAGGATGGTGTTACAAGATTGGCACAGTGGCAAGCAAATCACAGCAGATCAGACCTATTGCAGAGTTGGACAGAGATATGATGTGTTATTGTGGGAGGTTTGTATTATCGCACCAGGGTGATGGCTTTTACTACAGGAGCTGCATGATGCACATCCTGGACAAGGTAGGATGAAGGTGCTAGCCTTAAGCTATGTCTGGTGACCTGGCATCGACAAAGAGATCGAAAGAATAGTCAGCCAGTATCCGAGTTGTCAAACCCAGCAGTCATTGCCACCTCCACAAATGTGCATCGGTGGGAGTGGCCAGGCCACTCATGGCCATGTTTGCACAAAGATTTCATAGGACTATTCATGGGACATATGTTCCTCATCCTGGTTGATGCACATTCAAAATAGCTAGATGTCCAGCTAATGAAGTCTACAGCGGCCACAGCCACCATTGACTGACTGCGACAGATTTTTGCCATTCATGGTATCCTGAAGTGTTAGCGCCCAACAATGGCACAGCATTTATAATTGAGAAGTTCTGCCAATTTGTCAAGTCAAATGGGATACGTCACGTTCGGTCAGCCCCTTACCACCCAGCCTCAAATGACTTAGCAGAGTGAGCCATATAAACATTTAAAGCTTCGATGAAAAAGCAAGCTCACAGGCCACTGACTTTACTTTTGGCAAGTTGTTATAATAAATACTACACCGAATGCTACCACCGGGGCTATGCCAGCTGAATTATTCATGCGATGGTGCCTACAAACCAGCTTGGATTTGATGTTTCCAGATTTGTCACGGAGAGTTGAAGTTAGGCAAGCCTCTCAGAAAGAACATCATGACCCGAAGAAAATAGAAAAGCATTCGAGGTCAACGATCTAGTTATGGCGAGAAACTTTGATGGTGAACTGCCCTAGATGTCAGGAAGGATTGTAGTGAGAATGGGACCAGTTTTATACATTGTAGAAGTACAAGGTTGCCGAGTGAAAAAAAAACATGTGGATCACTAAAGACACCTGGGCTTGATCAACAGGGGACCAATAGCGGTGTCCTGCTGTAGACTCAAGTGTGTCAGCTACAGATTCCGGGATACTTATTGCTTTTATGGAGTCTTGGCAGCCTCCGGCTTCTGTAGCTGAGGAGGAAGGAGCCATTAGGGAAAATGTTGACCCTCAGTTGACAAGTTTGCCTTCTGCTTCTGATGGGTCAGATTCATTGTTTGCTGAAGGACCCAGTATTGAGTTGCGGCATTCTGCAAGACTCCAGAAGTCTTTGGTTTATTAACTTTGTGAATGGACTTTCCCTTAGCTCCCTAATGTGATATTGTGTCTATGTGCCTATGTATAATGGTGTTTTTGCTCATAGGTGGACTCAAGAATCAGGGCGGAAGGAGTGTGGCAAGGTGGCCCCTTTAAGGGGCAATCCATTGCAAGCCAAGTGATCGGGCCAGACCCCATGGAACAGCCACATGCAAAACTGAGCCTCTCATGAGTGTGGGCGTGTGTCCTGGGATGGGGAGGACCTTCAGATGGAGCCAGGGAGGAGAAGAAAATAAACCTGTGCATTTGATTTGATTTGATTTATTATTGTCACGTATTAACATACAGTGAAAAGTATTGTTTCTTGCGTGCTATGCAGACAAAACATACCTTTCATAGAGAAGGAAACGAGAGAGTGCAAAATGTAATGTTACAGTCATAGCTAGGGTGTAGAGAAAGATCAACTTAATGCAAGGTAAGTCCATTCAAAAGTCTGACAGCAGCAGGGAAGAAGCTGTTCTTGAGTACTTGACCTCAGACTTTTGTATCTTTTTCCCGAAGGAAGGTGGAAGAGAGAATGTCTGGGGTGCGTGGGGTCCTTATTTATGCTGGCTGCTTTGCCGAGGCAGCGGGAAGTGTAGACAGAGTCAATGGATGGGAAGCTGGTTTGCGTGATGGACTGGACTACATTCACGACAATTCCTTTAGGGAAGGAAATTTGCTGTCCTTAAATAGTCTGACCTGCTTGTGACTCCAGATCCACAGCAATGGTTTACTCTTAAAATGCCCTCTAAAATAGATAGTCATAAAGTCATAGAGGTTTACAGCATGGAAACAGGCCTTTCAGCCCAACTTGTCCATGCCACCCTTTTTTTAAACCCCTAAACTAATCCCAATTGCGCGCATTTGGCCCATATCTCTCTATACCCATCTTATCCATGTAACTATCTAAATGCTTTTTAAATGACAAAATTGTATCCGCCTCTACTACTACCTCTGGCAGCTTGTTCCAGACACTCACCACCCTCTGTGTGAAAAAATTGCCCCTCTCACCTTAAACCTATGCCCTCTCGTTTTAAACTCCCCGACCTTTGGGAAAATATATTGACTATCTAGCTGATCTCTGCCCTTCATTATTTTATAGACCTCTATAAGGTCACCCCTCAGCCTCCTATGCTCCTAATAGGGTGACCAGAACTGCACACAGTATTCCAAGTGTGGCCTTACCAATGTCTTGTACAACTTCAACAAGACGTCCCAACTTCTGTATTCAATGTTCTGACCAATGAAGCCAAGCATGCCGAATGCCTTCTTCACCACTCTGTCCACCTGTGACTCCACTTTCAAGGAGCTATGAACATGTACCCCAAATCTCTTTGTTCTGTAACTCTCCCCAATGCCCTACCATTAACTGAGTAAGTCCTGCCCTGGTTCAATCTACAAAAATGCATCGCCTTGCATTTGTCTAAATTAAACTCCATCTGCCATTCGTCAGCCCACTAGCCCAATTGATCAAGATCCCATTGCAATTGGAGTTAACTTTCTTCACTGTCCACTATGCCACCAATCCTGGCTTAGCAAGTCACTCAGTTCAAGGGTAATTAGGGATGGGCACTAAATGCTGGTTTCAATTCTGGCCTTGGGTCACTGTGTGGAGTTTGCATGCTCTTCCTCTGTCTGCATCGGTTTCCTCCGAGTGCTCCGGTTTCCTCCCACAGTCCGAAAGATGTGCTGGTTAGGTGCATTGGCCAAGCTAAAAATTCTCCCTCAGTGTACCCGAACAGGCGCCGAAGTGTGGCAACTTGGGAATTTTCACAGTAAACATCAGTGCAGTGTTAATGTAAGCCTACTTGTGACACTAATAAAATAAAAATAAGTTGAGGAGCGTTTGGAGGGAAGAGACTCTTAGGTGGTCATTAAGTGGTCCCTTAAGGGCCTTAACTGGGCAAAGGCATGATTTCCATCCGAAGACCTGCCTTCCACACCGTAAAATAGCATGTAGGTCAGGGAAGGAGGGAACCCAAAGGGAATCCCGTCCATGAGGTTTCACACTCCCCTCCCTCCCCCACCCCCAACTTCAAAATTTGCTGTGGGTGGGGGGAGCATAAAATTCTGTCCTGGGTGTTTTCCTCCAGTAAAACATTGACTACACTTCAAAAAGAAATCCTTTATTGTCTGTGTGGCATTTTGGAACATTGCGATTTGTGAAACGCAGCATTATGATTGCAAGTAGAATTTGCAGCCACAGGCTTCTTATGTCTAGCAGGATTGTGTTTTAAGGATACAGAATCTGCAAGTGCTGAAAAAATGACATCATCTATTGCATAAGATACATGAGTGAGAGTCGTGATCACAAAATTTAAAAGAGGTTTGGGAAGAATGAGACAAGACACTACATGATGGAGTGTGGAAAAAAATGAGTGGCATATGAGGAATGATGTGTTACACTGTGAGGTAATTTGTAGGAAGAATGAGTGATCGGCAGAGCTAGGCAAATGAGAAAAGATAAAAAGAAGTGTCAGCATGATGTTCTGAGAATTGAATTCAAGATGATAAAAGGTATGGATAATGTAGACATGGAGCGGATTCTTCTGCTGATGGGGCATTCTAGGACAAGAGGTCATAGTCTTAGGATAAGGGGTAGCAAATTTAAAACAGATTTGAGGAGAAAATACTTCTCCCAAAGGGTTGTGAATCTGTGGAATTCACTACCCCAACGTGCGGTGGATGCTGGAACAATGAGTAAATTTGAGGAGTTAGACAGATTTTTAATTGATACTGGGAGAAAGCAGGAAAATGGGGATGAGGAGCATATCAGCCATGATCAAATGGCAGAGCAGACTCGATGGGCCGAATGGTCTAATTCTGCTCCTATATCTTATCAACTTATGAATTCAACTTGGTGTGTGCCCAAAATATAGAGTAGCAGATCAGCTGCCCATCTACACCTACCTAATTTTCCTAAGGCTGGGTGTATAAAAGGCATCTGAATCACTGCCAGTTACTTTGTGCCCTCTAAACTGGCTTTTCCCCTTAATTGTGATTAAATCATGGAGTTTCATTAGCAACAACCTCATCACAGATGAATTCTAGAATATAAAAGTAATGTGAAGCAGCACTAATGTCTGCATTGGCATGGAGCCCACTCAGTAGATTCTTGCTTTCACAAATCAACCACTGCTTAGTCATTGAATCATAAAGGTTTACAGCATGGAAACAGGCCCAATTTGTCCGTGCCATCCTTTTGAATGCTAGACAGCCCGTTCTGCTAACTTAGAGATTGCAGCCATTTTAAATGGGACCAGAGTCAATGGACTTTTGGATGGCCAGCTACATTGCCCAAGGCAGATTCCCCTCAAGGTGGAACCAAAAAATCCCAACTTAAATGTAACATACTTTCTGGGGGCCACTTTGCATGGTGCATGGTGCAGGTAATATAGTTCATCCGATGCCCATTTTGAATGGGTGTCAATGAGAATTAAAAACATGAAACCCATAAATAGCCTTCCAAAGTCTGCATATATTCATAACCAGGGTCTCCCCGGTGATTTCCAAGGGTGAACATGGCTGCTGGTGGGGGGACTTCTGGTTTTCTTGGCAAGTTTTGCACCGCTTGACTAAGTTTTTGATATCACAGTCTATGTTAGGCCACCTGAATCTCCATTTAATCATCTGTTCTCCAAGAAGGACAATCTCAGATTCTTTATGCTCCACATAATTGACGCCACTCACCTTTGGTATCTCTGCTAAATATCCTTTATAACCTCTCTAAGACTTTGTCATCTTTCCTAAAGTGTGATTCTAATAGAGAAGTATTCCATGTGCATTTGCCTACAATCTACTGACTGATTTGAAGGAAGTATCAATGGTAGAATGCAAGCCTAAAAACACTCTATTTGGGAAGCCAACATTGCAGAACAAACAATCTGGCTGCCCACTTTGCTTCTTGTTTGATTAAACAGGTACTTATATCTGCCATGGGGGCAGGGGGTAGTGGTGGTGTCAATTTCTATAACTCATAATCTATTAGCATCCAATTTCAAACTAACACATAACTGTCTTGTCTTTATATTTCTTAGCCTAAAGGACAGCACAAAAATGAATGTTCTTTGTTGCTGTTCGATTGAACAATCAAATCATCAATATCTATAATCACTTTTGAGGCAAATAGTTTACTCGATCTATGTTGGTACTACTGAGCCAGTCTTGGTGATGAACATGAAAGTCCCCCAGCTAGAGTATATTCTGTGCCTTTGCCACCTCCACAGGTCTATCCTACCAGTGAGACAGGACATACCCAGGGACAGTGATGTTGGTGTCTGGGTCCACTGTTATTTGTCATTTATATTAATGATTTGGATGAGAATATAGGAGGCATGGTTAGTAAATTTTCAGATGACATCAAGATTGGTGGCATAGTGGACAGTGAAGAAAGTTATCTTGGATTGCAACGGGATCTTGATTAATTGGGCCAGTGGGCTGAGAATGGCAGATGGAGTTTAATTTAGATAAATGCGAAGTGATGCATTTTGGTAGATTGAACCAGGGCAGGAATTATTCAGTTAATGGTAGGGTGTTGGAAAGGGTTGCAGAACAAAGAGATCTCGGGGTACAGGTTCATAGCTCCTTGAAAGTGGAGTCACAGGTGGACAGAGTGGTGAAGAAGGCATTCAGCATGCTTGGTTTCATTGGTCAGAACATTGAATATAGGAGTTGGGTATGATTTCGTGAGTATGACTATGTCAGGCTGTTGCTTGACTGGTCTGTGAGACAGCTCTCCCAGCTTATGGAACTATCACAGTACTGCCTCCAATGCAAGTATATCCTTCCTTAAATAATAAGACCAAAATTGTACACAGTACTCCAGGTGTGGTTTTACTAAAGCTCACATTGCACATTGTAGTGAGATTTCTTTAATTTTTACTCTAATCCTTTTGCAATAAAAGCCAATATGCTATTTGCTTTCCTAATTGCTTGTAATACTTGCATGCTCAGTTTTTGTGTTCCTTGTACAAGCATACCCACCTCTCTCTGAAAGTCAACATTTACAAGTTTTACGCCTTTTTAAAAATATTCTGTTTTTCTATTCTTACAACGAAAATGAATCCCCTCACACTTCTCCAAATTATATGCCATCTGCCATTTTGCTGCTCACTCATTTAATCTGCCTATACATCTTTGTGTCCTCCTCACAGCTTGCATTCCCACTTAGTTTTGTATAATCAACAAACTTAGATTCATTAGTCTCTGTTTCTTCATCAAAATCATTAATATAGATCGTACATAGCTCAGATCCCAGCACTGATTCTTGCAGGACTCCATTTGTCATAACCTGCCAATTTGAAAATTCTCCATTTATCCCTACTCTCCATCACTCTCTAACACTCTATCCATGCTAAATATATTGCCCTCAACTCCATGGACCTTTACCTTGTATGTTAATCTTTATTGTGGTCTTTTTAAATGTATTTTTGAAATGTATTTTGAAACTGCTTTATCCTACATCTACTGGCTCCTTTTTATTTATCCCACAAGTTACATCCTCAAAAAACTCTGATAAATTTGTGAAACAGGCTTTCTTTTTCTTAAACCTTACTAATTTGTTTTAATCATACTACACTTTTCTAAGTACATTGTAAAGACTTCCTTAAAGCATGTGGTTCAGAATAACGCCAATAGCCTGGGTTCAATTCATTTTAGCTGAGGTGGATTTGGGACATGCCCCCTCCTGCTGCCCCTGAGTATGGAAGACAATGGCAAACGAACATTGAAAATGCTGCCAAAAATCAGCTCACAATGATCAATCAGCAGACAATGAGGAAAGGGCCTGTCTTCAGGCGGAGCACACAAGGATAGACAGTATTTCTGCAACATTATAATACTTTTCACTGTGTCCCAGTACATGTGACAGGTAATATCTGAAATGTACTCTTAGAAACTCTGTGATTCCAGTATTTTCCCAATGACCGATGTCTGGCTAACTAGCCTGTGGTTCCTTGTTTTCTCCCTCCCTCCTCTCTTGAGTAGAGTCATAGAGGTTTACAGCATGGAAACAGGCCCTTCGGCCCAACTTGTCCATGCCACCCTTTTTTTTAAACCCCTAAGCTAGTCCCAATTGCCCGCATTTGGCCCATATCCCTCTATACCCATCTTACCCATGTAACTATCTAAACGCTTTTTAAATGACAAAATTGTGCCCGCCTCTACTACTACCTCTGGCAGCTTGTTCCAGACACTCACCATCCTCTGCATGAAAAAATCGCCCCTCTGGACCCTTTTGTATCTCTCTCCTCTTACCTTAAACCTATGCCCTCTAGTTTTAGACTCCCCTACCTTTGGGAAAAGATATTGACTATCTAGTTGATCTATGCCCCTCATTATTTTATAGACCTCTATAAGATCACCCCTCAGCCTTCTATGCTCCAGAAAAAAAAGTCCCAGTCTATCCAGCCTCTCCTTATAACTCAAACCATCAAGTCCCGGTAGCATCCTAGTAAATCTCTTCTGTACTCTTTCTTGTTTAATAATATCCTTTCTATAATAGGGTGACCAGAACTGAACACAGGATTCCAAGTGTGGCCTTACCAATGTCTTGTACAACTTCAACAAGACATTCCAACTCCTATATTCAATGTTCTGACTAATGAAACCAAGCATGCTGAATGCCTTCTTCACCACTCTGTCCACCTGTGACTCCACTTTCAAGGAGCTATGAACCTGTACCCTGAGATCTCTTTGTTCTGCAACTCTTTCTAACGCCCTACCATTAACTGAATAAGTCCTGCCCTGGTTCAATCTACCAAAATGCATCACTTCGCATTTATCTAAATTAAACTCCACCTGCCATTCGTAAGCCCACTGGCCCAATTGATCAAGATCCCGTTGCAATCCAAGATAACTTTCTTCACTGTCCACCAATCTTGATGTCATCTACAAACTTACTAACCATGCCTCCTATATTCTCATCCAAATCATTAATATAAATGACTAATAACAGTGGACCCAGCATTGGACCCTGAGGCACACCGCTGGTCACAGGTCTCCAGTTTGAAAATCAACCCTCTACAACCACCCTCTAGCTTCTGTCATCAAGCCATTTAGCTACCTCACCCTGGATCCTGTAGATTTAACCTTAGACAACAACCTACCGTGCGGTACCTTGTCAAAGGCCTTGCTAAAGTCCATGTAGACAACATCAACTGCACTGCCCTCATCTACCTTCTTGGTTACTCCTTCAAAAATCTCAATCAAATTTGTGAGACGTGATTTTCCACTCACAAAGCCATGCTGACTGTCCCTAATCAGTCCTTGCATCTCTAAATGCCTGTAGATCCTGTCTCTCAAAATACCTTCTAAAAACGTACCCACCATAGATGTGAGGCTCACCAGCCTGTAGTTCCCAGGCTTTTCCCTGCAGCCCTTTTTAAACAAAGGCACAGCATTTGCCACCCTCCAATCTTCAGGCACCTTACCTGTGACTAACGATGATTCCAAATATAGCGGTGTTACATTTGCCAACTTCCAATCTGCTGAGACCAATCCAGAATCTGGACGGCTTTGGAAAAATTATAGCCACCAACCCTTCCACTATCTCTGCAGCAATCTCTTTTACAACCCCACAATGTAGGTCATCAGGTTCTGGAGATTTGTCAAATTTTAACCCCTTCCATTGTGAAGACAGACACAAAATACGTGTTCAATGTCTCTCCCATTCCATGATAATTTCTTCAGTCTCTGCTTCTCAGGGATGAATGTTTACTCTGTGTACTCTCAGTTTTTATATACTCGCAAAAGCTCATCCAATTTTTTCCTTTCAATCAGCTTTCAGGTGGCCTTTTACTGATTTCTAAAACACTCCCAATCCTCAGACTTACTATTACTTTCTGCAACATTATAATACTTTTCACTGTGTCCCAGTGCATGTGACAGGTAATATCTGAAATGTACTCTTAGAAACTCTGTGATTAGAAAGTGTGATAAACTGTGTGAGAAGTTAGAAGTTATAGCAGATTTGAGCTTTTATATTTTGTGAGTAGACATAAGGAAAACCAATACATTGTGTGGTAAAAATGAAAGCAGAGTCAGTGTGATTTGACCGAGGCATTAAAAAAAGATTGAGGTACACTTTACCCAACAGCCTCGCTGGATGGTCCCGATTAGAAGTAATTTTCTAATTAATAATTAATAACCTCTTTGGGTGGAGGTTAGGAACAGGAAGGGATCGGTAACGTTGCTGGGTGTTTTCTATAGGCCGCCCAATAGTAACAGAGATGTTGAGGAGCAGATGGGGAAACAGATCCTGGAGAGATGTAGGAATAACAGAGTTGTCGTGATGGGAGATTTTAATTTCCCAAACATAGATTGGAATATCCCTAGGGCTAGGGGTTTGGATGGAGAGGAGTTTGTTAGGTGTGTCCAGGAGAGTTTCCTGACACAGTATGTGGATAAGCCTACTAGAGGAGAGGCTGTACTTGATCTGGTGCTGGCTAATGAACCTGGACAGGTGGAGGATCTCTCGGTGGGTGAGCATCTTGGGGATAGCGATCATAATTCTATCTCCTTCACGATAGCATTGGAAAGAGATAGGATCAGGCAGGCTAGGAAAGTGTTTCTCTGGAGTAAAGGGAAATACAGTGTCATCAGGGAGGAAATTAGACGGGTAAATTGGAAGGAGGCATTCTTGGGGAAAAGTACCGAAGGAAAGTGGAGGATTTTCAAGGAATGTTTGTCTGGAGCTCTGCATGACAACGTTCCGATGAGACAGGGGGGTGTTGGTAGGGTACGGGAACCGTGGTGCACGAAGGTTGTGATGAACCTGGTGAATAAGAAAAGAGAGGCGTACAGAAGGTTCAGAGAGCTAGGAGGTGTTAAGGATTTAGAGGAGTATACGGGATGTAGGAAGGAGCTTAAGAAGGAAATTAGGAGAGCGAGAAGGGGTCATGAGAAGGCCTTGGCGGGTAAGATTAAGGAGAATCCCAAGGCTTTCTACAAATATGTCAAGAGTAAAAGGATGAGATGTGAAGGCATAGGACCCTTAAAAGGTGAAGGGGGAAAAGTTTGTGCGGAACCGTTAGAAATGGCGGAGCTGCTTAATGAATACTTTACCTCGGTATTCACGGTGGAAAGGGATCTGGGTGGTTGTACTGCTGGTTTGCGGTGGACAGAAAGGATCGAGCATGTGGACATAAAGAAAGAGGATGTGTTGGAACTATTGACTGGCATCAAGGTTGGTAAGTCGCCGGGACCGGATGGGATGTACCCCAGGTTACTGTGGGAGGCGAGGGAGGAGATTGCGGAGCCTTTGGCGATGATCTTTGCATCGTCGATGGAGACGGGAGAGGTTCCGGAGGATTGGAGGATTGCAAATGTGGTCCCTATATTCAAGAAAGGGAACAGGGACAGCCCGGGAAATTACCGACCGGTGAGTCTAACCTCAGTGGTTGGTAAGTTGATGGAGAGGATCCTGAGAGACAGGATTTATGATCATCTAGAGAAGTTTAGTATGATCAAAAGTAGTCAGCACGGCTTTGTCAAGGGCAGGTCGTGCCTTACGAGCCTGGTTGAGTTCTTTGAAAATGTGACCAAACACATTGACGAAGGAAGAGCGGTGGATGTGGTCTATATGGACTTCAGCAAGGCGTTCGATAAGGTCCCCCATGCAAGACTTCTTGAGAAAGTGAGAGGGCATGGGATCCAAGGGGCTGTTGCCTTGTGGATCCAGAACTGGCTTGCCTGCAGAAGGCAGAGAGTGGCTGTGGAGGGGTCTTTCTCTGCATGGAGGTCAGTGACCAGTGGAGTGCCCCAGGGATCTGTTCTGGGACCCTTGCTGTTTGTCATTTTCATAAATGACCTGGATGAGGAAGTGGAGGGATGGGTTGGTAAGTTTGCTGACGACACCAAGGTAGGTGGTGTTGTGGATAGTTTGGAGGGATGTCAGAAGTTGCAGCGAGACATAGATAGAATGCAAGACTGGGCGGAGAAGTGGCAGATGGACTTCAACCCGGATAAGTGTGTAGTGATCCATTTTGGCAGATCCAATGGGATGAAGCAGCAGTATAATATGAAGGGTACCATTCTTAGCAGTGTAGAGGATCAGAAGGACCTTGGGGTCCGGGTCCATAGGACTCTTAAATCGGCCTCGCAGGTGGAGGATGCGGGTCAAGAAGGCGTACGGCGTACTAGCCTTCATTAATCGAGGGATTGAGTTTAGGAGTCGGGAGATAATGCTGCAGCTTTATAGGACCCTGGTTAGACCCCACTTGGAGTACTGCGCGCAGTTCTGGTCACCTCATTACAGGAAAGATGTTGAAGCCATTGAAAGGGTGCAGAGGAGATTTACAAGGATGTTGCCTGGATTGGGGGGCATGCCTTATGAGGATAGGTTGAGGGAGCTTGGTCTCTTCTCCCTGGAGAGACGAAGGATGAGAGGTGACCTGATAGAGGTTTACAAGATGTTGAGAGGTCTGGATAGGGTAGACTCTCAGAGGCTATTTCCAAGGGCTGAAATGGTTGCTACGGGAGGACACAGGTTTAAGGTGCTGGGGGGTAGGTACAGAGGAGATGTCAGGGGTAAGTTTTTCACTCAGAGGGTGGTGGGTGAGTGGAATCGGCTGACGTCGGTGGTGGTGGAGGCAAACTCGTTGGGGTCTTTTAAGAGACTTCTGGATGAGTACATGGGATTTAATGGGATTGAGGGCTATAGATAGGCCTAGAGGTGGGGATGTGATCGGCGCAACTTGTGGGCCGAAGGGCCTGTTTGTGCTGTGGCTTTCTATGTTCTATGTTCTATAACCCCGGGTCAGATTACCAACACCTCAAACAAAGAAAATTATAGTAGGAAGGGAATTTAGTTACTGCAGGACCAGACCCCTTTGAGACCATGGAGAAGGATGACCCAATTACCCGCCTGAGCCTGAATTAAGAAGGCATTAGCCCCAAGTGACGGCCAGGACCTAAGTGGGCAAAGGGAGTGAAGACAGTTATCTAGTAATCAAAAGAGAAAATGCTGGATAATCTCAGCAGATCTGGCAGCATCAGTAAGGAGAGAAAAGAGCTGACGTTTCAAGTCCAGATGACCCTTTGTCAAAGCTAAAAGACATAGAAAGTGGGAGATATTTATACTTCTACACAGATCCTGTTGGAGAGAAGAACGGTACTTCTTCAGGGTAGGCATGCCTGGAAGAGGAATGGCAGTGAGTTAAACACTGGATAAAAGCAAATTTGCTTTTGTCCAGTAATCAATCTAGTTGTAAGGTGAGATGGTCATGCAGAAGGTAATTCCCCTTGGGATAGTATATTTGTATATTTGTCAAAAAAATACCTGATTTAGTAAAACAACAGAAGCCTGAAGTGATCTCAGGAGGATATTGGATTAAAATAAGTGATGATTTGGGGGAAAAGGCACCAAACGTCGAGAAGGTGGTGGCTATGGCCACCTTTCTAGAAGAAATTATGGGACTTTCCTGACAAAATGACCAACTCAAAAGACAGAAATAGAAAATGCAAATCAGAAATTGAGAGATCAACTAAATGCAGAACAACTGGCAAACCAATTGCATGTCACCCATCTATGACAGACAGGCTGGGCAGGGGACCCTCAGTCAGATAAAGGATGCTATTCTTACTGTGGTGGGACACAATACAGGGAACCCGGTGGCCCTGAAAGGGAGAGCACCCCATGGCCTTTGCTAATAGATTATGGGTACATTTTATGGATCCGTTTGGCCAATTAATTAGGGGACAACTGACTGCAGACATGAGCACCAAATGGCTGTGAGTCCTGGTAACTCACAGGACTGAGGAATTCCGCAGGGCGTGTGATGATTTCGATCTCACAGATATTACTCACACAAAGGCATGGGTCTTGCAGAGACATGCCCAGACATGGGAAAAGGAGAATAGGTAAACCCAAAAAACAAAACAAAGAATTGGATCGCCCCATGGACTCTCCTTTTACAGGGAAGGGATATTACAGTGAAGAAAGTAAAAGCCACCTCCTTTTTGGCAGACAGTTTAATCCATCGGGATGACACACATGAATGCGTGTGTCTGGCGGCACTCAATCCCAAAGGAATATTTGTGCCAGAACTAAAGTGGGGAAGGATGGTGACAGAGGAAAGATGTGGGGTAGAAAGTTTTTGTTGACAGCTCACCAATGGTAGAGGATGTTATTACGAGTTTACCGGCCCAACACATTCTTGTCTCCAAAGTATTCAGGGCCTTACAAAATTGTTGATGCCAGTCCCTCTGTGTAACAGTTGAAACTGTTTGGGTCACAACAATCCCATTGACTTCATGCAATGTTAGATATGGGGGCAGGTCCAAACCATCCTCCCCCTTTTGTCACCCCACCAGTTACTCCCACCACACAACCTCTTGTCATGCCCCAACCAGTCCAACTGCTGCTACGGGAACAGCAAATCCAGGGGTCACCCAGACAGAAAAGAATCCCCCAGCGATTTAGCCCAAGTACATATCAGTGAGATTGTTAAACTGTGCTTAACAGCAGGTACTATCTTCATCTGTTGTAGGACAACGGGATAGCCATCCTCACCGTTTGGGCTAGATCAGAGCTTCAGAGAGGCTCGCTGAATCGGTGAACTTATTCAGTAATGTGCTGGTGTTCTTCGACAAGTGGAGGATGCTGACAATTGAATGAGCTCTCCATGTGGTGGTTAATTGTGCTCATTGTGTGTAGATTACTAAACACTGAATCAAGGTCTGACTTGGCTCACGTTTACAGATAACATATGGCGATGTCAGGATATCGGGAGAATATAAAGTGACTTTAATCCATGATGCATCAGAAGTTATAGCTATCCATATCTTGGATCCTTCCTGGGACCAGAACTAGCTGGCAGGGCACTCGATCCAGTATTTACCTGGTGTGCTGGTGTTCGATTTGATTTCCATAGAATCCTTAGAATCCTACAGTGCAGGAGGAGACCAATCGGCCCATCAAGTCTGAACCAACCACAATCCCATCCATGCCCTATCCCCATAACCCCATGCATTTACCCTAGTTAGTCCCTCTGACACTAAGGGGCAATTTAGCATGGCCAATCCACCTAACCCGCACATCTTTGGACTTTGGGAAGAAACCAGAGAACCAGGAAGAAACCCACGCAGACACAGGGTTAATGTGCAAACTCCACACAGACGACCCAAGCCAGGAATCCAACCCGGGTCCCTGGTGCTGTGAGGCAACAGCGCTAACCACTGTGCCACCCCTGATTTGATAATCAGTGTCCCATTAAATAGGCAGGTGTGCATTAGTTGTTCCCTAACATTCCCCAGGCTAATGTTTATGGAGATGTCACCAGGGGATAAGCAGTTTCAGGATGAATCTGAGTATCATATGACCTTGACTGTTGCTAACACTTCAACTAGGTGCATGCATTTGAGGGAAAGGGTTTTACCAAGTCATATTGAAAGAAACTAAATACTACTTGGTGGATGATCTATGGAATTGGGGAACAAATGTACAAATTCACCCCTAACTTACAATACTTTCACACCTTGCGATTATACTGATTATCTTTGTAACTATCTACCAAACTGTAATATTGATTATGATGAAGCAAAAACAGAAGGAACTGGAAGCAAGTTTGAATGTTCATGATTATGTGGAATTAAGTAATTTGCAAGCATCAACTCATACTGCATGACACAATTATGATAATGTAATGTTATAAGCTTTTATGGTTAGATTTGTAATCTCTAGCATTAACAATGTAGTTCTCTCCTGTTCTGTTTTACATGAGAATTTGCCCTGAAGAGAAGGAAAGGCCAGGTTTATGTCATCCAGCTCTGGTTTACCACTGGGTCAAAAGGGAGAATGTAAGTATGTACATCAAAAGCACATACTTGAAGCAGAAGCAAGAATACAGCTAAGAGTGGAGAAAATGGTTTCGATATTGGAGCAGGCTACACATGACACTAAGCATTAACGTTGATGTGATTAACTAAGCTGAGGTAATTAACCAAACTGATGTGATTAATGTGATGTGGCATAGGTTGATTGGCCATGCTAAATTGCCCCTTAGTGTCAGGGGGACGCGGGGTAAATACGTGAGGTTACGGAGATAGGGCCTGGGAGAGATTGTTGTTGGTGCAGGCTCGATGCGCCGAAAGTCCTCCTTCTGCACTGGAGGGATTCTATTCTAAGATTCGATGATAACCAAGCTGGGGTAATTAATTAAGCTGAGGTGATTAACAACAGATTTCAGTCCAGACAGTGGACACCTGCAAAAACAAAGGAAAAAGTCAAATGTTTTAATTTTTTACACATAGTTCGGAGAAATATTGAGTCCGGAGGTAACTAATATACACAGGAAGCAAAGAAGAATAAAAGGAAGTCCACCCTAGATGGGAGCAGCATCCACTCGAAACCAACCATCGCAGAAGACTGAGGACCCAGAGCTCTGAGCAGGACAACACTCTCCCTCATAGGATTGAACTTGGCCAGTTCCTCCTAGTCAGGCAATATCTGAAACTGTGATTAGAAAGTGTGATAAACGGTGAGAATTAAGAAGTTATAGCAGAGTTGAGCTTTAATTCTTTGTGAATAGACATAAGGGAAACTAATAAACTGTGTGATAAAAATTAAAGCAGATTCAGTGTGATTTGTCCGAATCCCAAAAAAGGTTGAGATACACTTTACCTAACATTTCTGTAATGGTGATTAGATCTAAATCATTTATCTTTCAAGGTGCCAATAGCTAATCTATCTTATTGTGGATGCTGCATGCATTCAGACGAAGTGACTTCAATTTTAATTGTTTACTACTAATCCCAGCATGAACCTTACTACTCTCTAATGCTTTATTTCTGTTAAACACTGTCATTCCTGTCCCACTCAGCTTATCTTTACCCACACTGATATACTTTCCTATTGCCTCAACAGGCGGGATTTTACTGACTCGCTTGTCCCAAAACCAACAGACCTTTCCATGTTCCGCCTCTCGCCCACTCTGATTCCCATGGTGGGTGGGGCAGTAAAATCCTGGCCAACATTTATCTTTGGATTTCTAAATCTCCCTTCACCTGAGCCATCCTCCACTTCTTTCAGTTTAAAGCCATTTTTCCTTACTCTGACTATATTTGTTGCTGCCTTTTTATTATTGTATGCTCTGTCCCTTCCAGTCAGCCTTTGACTACCATTACCTATATCATTACCCTGCTCTATGGTCTTCTCCTTTCTTTTTAACCTTTCAAATCTCCCCTCACATAGAACCTCTAACCCAGTATTTAGTTTAAAGCCCTCTCTTCTGACTTAGGGTGGCACAGTTGTTAGGTTTCCTCTGCTCCGGTTTCCTCCCACAGTCCAAAGATGTGCAGGTTAGGTGGATTGGCCATGCTAAATTGCTCCTTAGTGTCCCAAGATGTGTAGGTTACAAGGAGGATTAGTGGGTAAATGCATGGGGTTACGAGGACAGGGCAGGAGGTGGGCCTAGGTAAGATGCTCTGTCGGAAAGTCAGTGCAGACTCGATGGGCTAAATGACCTCCTTCTCACTGTAGGGATTCTATGATTATGCAACGTTCTAGTACATTGGTCTCAGTGCGGTTCAGGTGAAGATTGTCCCAATGATACAACTCCCTCTTTCCCCAGTACTAGTACCAGTGCTCTATGAAATGAAACTAATTTATGACATATCAATCTCTTCGCTTCTTCCTCGAACAGAGGCCTGAACAATCCCCATCCATCACCACTCTCCTTCATCTGGCTGAACTGATTCTCTCACTCAACAATTTCTCCTTTAACTCGTCTCACTCCCTCCAGTAAAAGGTGTGGTTATGGGTACCCGCATTGGTTCCAGTTCCAGTTATCTCTTGATGGGTTATGTGGAGCTTTCGCTGTTTCAGTCCTACTCCACCCTCCCACAACTCTTTTATCGGTATATCGATGACTATTTTGATGCCACTTCATGCTCTCATCTGGACCTGGAAAAATTTATCAATTTTGCTTCCAATTTCCACCCCTCTATCACCTTCACATAGTCTATCTCTGACACTTCTCTTCCTTGACCTCTCTGTCTCCATTTCTGGTGATAAACTTTCCACTAGTATCCATTACAAGCCCACCGACTCCCACAACTACCTTGACTACAGCTCTTCACACCCCACATCCTGTAAGGACTCCATTCCATTCTCTCAGTCCCTTCGCCTCCGCTGCATTTGTTCTGATGATACCACTTTCCAAAATAGCGCTGCCAATATGTCCTCCTTCTTCCTCAATCGTGGTTTTCCACCCACTGTGGTTGACAGGGCTCTCAACTGCATCCAACCCATTCCCCAGGCCACTGCTCCCATCCCTCCCAGAACCCTGGTCCACCATCACACCCAACACCTCACCCCCTGCCCACGGCCCCTTCCCATGCAATTGTAGAAGGTGCAACAACTGCCCCTTTACCTCCTCCCTGCTCACCGTCCCAGGTCCTAAACACCCCTTTCAGATGAAGCAGCACTTCACGTGCACCTCCTTCAATCTGGTCTATTGCATTCACTGCTCTCAATGCGGTCTACTCTACATCGGAGAGACCAAACGCAGACTGGGTGACCACTTTGCTGAACACCTTAGGTCCATCCGTAAGCAGGACCCTGACCTTCGTGTCGTTTGCCACTTCAACACACCACTCAGCTCTCCTGTCCACATGTCTGTCCTTGGTCTTTTGCAATGTTCTCGAGAACCCCAACATAAACTTGAGGAATAGCATCTCATCTTCCAATTGGGCACTTTACAGTCTTCTGGACTGATCATTGAGTTCAACAACTTCAGAGCATGAACTCTCCCCTCCACCTTCACCTCATTTCCATTTATTTTATATCATTTTGTTTCACCCTATTCATCCATTTTATCATCCTTCTCTCTCACCTCAATTTTTCCACCTTCCATTCCAGCTCTCCTTCTTCTTGCTGCCCCCCCCCCCCACCGCCCCACCTCCCCTTTTAGGGCAACTGCCACATTCCTCAGGCAATCCCTTAACAATCTGTACCTCTGTTCAGCCATTCACGCATTCTGATCACTTAATGGACACTTTTTAGCACCTTTTCAGCCTTCTATATCCTCACTTACATTCCATTAGTCCTATTACTCTCTCTCCCCCCCCTCATAGTATAAATCTCCACTGATTTTCTTTGCTCTCAGCTCTGACGAAGGGTCACTTAGGCTTGAAACGCTGGCTCTATTCTATTAAAACTCTTACTCTATTCTCTCCACACAGATGCTGTTAGACATGCTGAGATTTTCCAGCATTTTCTGTTTTTGTTTCAGATTCCAGCATCCACAGTATTTTGCTTTTATCTGATTCACACATTCGGCTCTCAATTTTCTTTATCCTATGCCAATTTGCCGATAGTAAACCAGAAGTTATTACCTTCGTGGGTCTGCTTTTTAATTCAGTTCATAGTTGCTCATACTCCCTCAGCATGAAATCATGTTGCAGCTATATAAGTCCTTGGTTAGGCTGCATTTGGAGTACTGTGTGCAGTTCTGGTCATCACACAATCAGAAGGATGTGGAAACTTTGGAGAGAGTGCAAAGAAAGTTCACCGGGGTGTTGCCTGGTCTCGAGGGTGATGGCTATGAGGAGAGGTTGAATAAACTAGGATTCTCTTCACTGAATAGATGGAGGTTGAGAGGAGACCCGATAGAGATCTACAAAATTATGAAAGGCAGGGTGGATAGTCAGACCACAATGACACACCATTATGACAGGGTGGATAGTCAGAGGCATTTTCCTAGGTGGAAGTGTCTATTACAAGAGGGCACAGGTTCAAGGTGAGAGGGGGAAAGTTTAAGGAGATATGCGGAGGAAATCTTTCATGCAGAGAGTGGTGGGTGCTTGGAATGCGCTGCCAGAGGAGGTGGTGGAAGCAGGCACATTAGCAACATTTAAGAGGCATCTGGATGGGTACATGAATAGGGAGGAAATAGAGGGATACGGATCAAGTAAGGGCAAAAGATTTTTTTTTAGTTAGGGCATCATGATCGGCTTGGAGGGCCGAAGGGCCTGTTCCTGTGCTGTACTTTTCTTTGTTCTTTCCTTCTCTATGTATGGTATGCTTTGTTTGTACTGTGCACCAGAAACAATACTTTTCACTGTGTACCAATACATGTGACAATAATAAATCAAATCAGCTTCCTGCCACAGTAATTTATACTTATTCAGGCAGCCACTTTCAATTAACTGTCCGCTAAATGGCACTGACAGGCATATGCCCTGCCATCCAGACTTTATATCAATGTTCCTGCTTCTTTCACATAATTATAGAAAAGTTGAACACTTGTTTCTTCCTGTTGCTATGTCTTTGCTAGTCTGCACAAGAATGGAGCTTAACTCCCTTGATGATTGACAAGCAGCTAAGCTAATTGAAGGCCCTGACATTTTTATGAATGGAGCAAGATCTAAATGAGATTCCCCAGACATCTGACCTTCCCAGCTGAAGATTTGGGCACATGATGTTAACACCTCCCACCCCACCACCTTGATAAACTTGTTCTTCTGCGAAAGTGCAGACTACTAGTTATTACAATATGTTGATGGCGAATATTAGAAAACAAACAAAGAAAAATAATTTTCCCAATTCTAATTTTGAAGTAATAACCTGTTATGCAAATAAGCAATAGGATCAGAAAAGACCATGGTGGTCGGGATTATCACCCGAGGGCTTCATCCCCAAGCTCCTCGATATCACTCTTTGGATCATGATAGACAATTTTTCAGTGTTAAACTTGGTGTAAGCTTAAGTTTCTTGCATAAGATTAGCTTTTTTGTCTTCTCCCGTATAAGCAAAGGCTGTAAGCTTCAGTTAGCTCTGCAAATGGTCCTGTGGATCACAATGCGGGATTAACCTGCTGCCAGTTGTAGGCAGCTGACAAACTTCATGCTGCCTACTCATTTGTATGACTGTAGTATGCAGCCACTGCTAAGCACTGCGGAGTGGCTGCATGCCTCAGCAGGGCCACAAAATGGTGAGGGGCAAGCACAAGTTTAAACTGGCCTGTTCTATTTAAATTAAGCCTGGACCTCTCAATGAGAAGTAACATTTTGATAAAGCAGGTGATGGATGTCATTCTGGTCGTGAGCTTCTGCCGAGAAAGGGATAAGAATGATACAATAGCTGGTGTCCTCTTTAAATAGTACTTGTGAAGGGACTATCTTGCTGCTGAATGCAAGCTAATCTGTGCAAACTTCAGGGCAGGCATTAGCTGGGGCATTGGGGTAAAAAATATAACACTGGCATCAAATCAATATGTGTCCGTGACCTTTTTATGCTCCCTCCACCACATTGTCTGTGCCTTTAAGACCTGGCTGGCTTTAGGGATTCGCATTCTAATTAGTATTCTGTAACTTGATTTCTGTGTCTGTTTGCACTGTTTGAGAGCACATTTCCACTCCATCTGACGAAGGAGCAGTGCTCCAAAAGCTTATGGTATTTGCTACCAAATAAACCTGTTGGACTTTAACCTGGTGTTGTGAGACTCCTTACTGTGATCAAATCAATGTTATATACTGTCTGACTTCACAACTTAACTTCCCTGTATACTTATAGTGCACGCTCCTAGTGTTGCGCTAATGACTAGCCCAAAATGACCCTCACTGTGACCAGTTCCTGAAGTGTGTACCCAGAGCACAGATGTAAGTTTGTATCTGATACGGCCACCATTGCTCCAGAGATACCAACACTCGACAATTGTTTGTTTGAGGAGGTCGAATTTCAAAAATGGCCAAGGTCCAGTTGCTAAGTACAAGCTGTAGTTGGTTCCTTGCCAAAAGTCAGAAGGTTCAGTATATGACCACATTTAAACAACTGAGATACGGGACTGGCTTTTAAGTTCCTGAAGTGCAGGGAGCTGGGGATGGGTTGGGAAGGGTGGTTTCTGGTAGCACATGGGAAGCTTCCAAATAATTACAGTGTTTTTTGTCAGAAGATTTTAACCCAGCCTCTGCATTAACATATTGGGTGGGATTTCGCAATCTTACTAATGCCCGCCCTGCTGCAATGAGAACAGAGAATTTGGCTTTCCAGCCATTTACTGAAGCAGGACTGGAGAATCCTAGCTGCGGACCAGGTTAGAGGTTTTCGATGATTATTTCCAGGAATTCTGAACAGTTAAATGTGACCCGAGGGGAATGACAATCCACATGAGTCAATTTCAACTCCAATAATAAATGGGGCCACTTTATCCACAACATTTAATGGAGTTTGAATTTGGTAAAACAACATGAGTTGGCATAATGGAGCTCAGATGATAAAAGACTACACCTTGTTTTAGAGATGCCTCCCTTTTTTGTGCTGCTTTGGATTGTATGGCCCCTGCAAAGAGATACATAGTTGAGTAACTGTTAAGTTATTCTACTTATCCTAATTGTAATAAATAGTTTTTAAAGTTATGGTACAGTAGGTCAGCTCAACCAAGTGGAATGTACATCTTGCAATATGTGAGAAGTCATGGACGCACCATGTGTCCTGGACAAACATTACTACAGGAAGTGCTACCAGCTGCAGAAGCTTGAGCTACAGGAACTTTAGTGGTGGCTGGAGTCACAGTGGTGCATCTGCAAGGCAGAGAACTATGTGGATAGCACACTTTTGGAGGTGGTCACACTACAGGTTAGGAAAAGCAGACAGAATGGGAACATGTGGCCACCAGGCAGTCTAAAAGTTTTCCTTTTGGATACTGGTGAGGGCGATGGTTCCTCAAAGGAGTGCAGCTAAACCCAAGCCTGTGGCAGCATAGGTGGTTCAGCTGCACAGCAGGGGAGGAAGAAGAGTGGAAGAGCAATAGTGATAGATAATTCAATAGTCAGGGAATCAGACAGGTGTTTCTGTGACAGTAAACATGACTTCAGGATGGTGAGTTGCCTCCCTAATGCTAGGATTAAGAACATCACTGGACGGCTGCAGGACATTCTTCAGGGGAGGGCAATCAGCCAGAATTCATGGTCCTCATTGGTACCATTGACATAGGTCGGAAGAGGAGTGAGGTTTTGAAAGCAGATTTCAGGGAGTTCGAAAGAAAGTTGAAAAACAGGATCTCAAGAGCAGTAATCACGGAATTACTCACCGTCCCACGTGCTAGTGAGCATAAGGATGGATAGGACTTATAAGGATAGAGAGGACTTATGACGCATCAAGACCAGTTCTGGTGAGACCTGTAGAAGATGGATGGGTTATACCTAACATGACGATGTCTTATATCCTCACAGGGAGATTTGCTAGTTCATCTGAATGCTTTGCATGCGAACAGGAAGGCATTAATTGAAGCTGAGGTTTTGGAGAAAATTTAGCAGGCTTATGGCACTGCATAAGGCCAAGGGGAATACAATTTAGAGAAGGAGACCTAATATATTACAAAAGAGAAGGGCACAAAGAATTGAAAGATCCTGGCAACGTAGTAATTGTACAACACGGGCATCAAATTGTTAGGATTCATTCTTTGAGGCTAAATGGCACTGACTATACCTTTACAGATTTGGAACAAGACATAGAGAGTGTAGAGGTGGCATGCACTTCACATATACACACATTGGGCAGCTATGAGGAGCTGATTATAGCAAATAGAGAATTGACTGATGATGAGCAAAGAACCAAATAAGGCTGTTTATTCAAAAGCACAACTACCCAAAGTAGGAACAAACATTCCAGAAGAGGCCAATGTGAGGAGGGATGCCACCACCATAGGAAGCACAGGAAAGGCCACTGGTAAGTATAAACATTGGTTAAATGTGCAGGATGAAGGTCAGGAAATAAGACTCGTAGATTGGCAAAACGAGGTAAAGATGTGGAAGGCCAGGAAGTGAACCATAAAGTGGTTGTGTTTCCAAGAAAAGATCATGGACTTGCAAGCAGGACTCTGATCACATGCGGGAAAGATCATGTAGCAATAGTCCAAGAAGAGAGAAGGGGGATGAGAAGAGATCATAGTTTGACAAGAAGGAGAACTACAGAACAAACTAGGAATGTCACTTGAATTAAAAACTCTTGTGATAGGGAAGTTTTAGTAGCGGCCAATAAATTGGAAGATAAGTTCATAAAAGAAGCAAAACTAAAAGAGTTGGAAAGTAGGAAAGAATTTGGGGTGCATACTGAAATACCAGACAAGGAACAGCCAGCATTGTAACACAGGTGGATGCACAGAAAAGCTGCTCCTTGATCGCACGTACAAGGCTAAAGCTGGACTAATAACTTGTGGTTTTGAGGAAAGACTTGGGGATCAAGTTGTCAAAGGGGACACTCCAACTGCAGGGAAGAGAGCTTAAAGATTTTCTGGCCATTTTGGCAACATACCAAAGGAAAACTGTGAATATTTCCACCCCATCCTCCTTCCTTGGAGATGGGGTGGGAGGTGGGGGTGCACAGGCTGCCATAAAATATCTTAGGAATGTTAACATGGCAGCCTGAACTAAAACTTTAGGTCAAAGTGTTTAGAAATCCTCTTTCCTGAGAGGCAACTAATGCTGCTTAGAAATTTCTATAAAATGCAGACAATACCCATTTATTCAAGGCCCCAATTTCTTACAGTGGGAGTCATTTCATTTCTGCACGATTCACCCAGTTTTTCTTTCCCTATCTGGCACTAATAAGGGCGGCACAGTGGTTAGCACTGCTGCCTCACAGCACCAGGGACCTGGGTTCGATTCCCAGCTTGGGTCACCATCTGTGTGGAATTTACACATTCTCCCCATGGCTGCATGGGTTTCCTCCGGGTGTTCCAGTTTCCTCCCACAGTCTGAAAGACGTGCTGGTTAGGCGCATTGACCCGAACAGGCGCCGGAGTGTGGCAACTCGGGGATTTTCACAGTAACTTCATTGCAGTGTTAATGTAAGCCTACTTGTGGCGAATAGAAAAACTTTAACTTTAAAATGTTTGGGTCTTACTCAGACACCTGCTGCCACCATTTATGTTTACTGGGTCCCATATGTTTGAAATAATCACATTTTTTTAGACTTAAAATGCTAGAGCTTTATTGTTTGTATTTCTTATAATTCTCCAAGTGGCTGTTGGACTGATAAATTGGGGGTGATTTTGAGCCCGCACTCTCCGTCTCCAGGAATGACAGTGTGGGTTCAAAGTCCAGAGGGCACGATTCATGCCAGCGAGTTTCCGAGTTCCAATCTTCCCAGCACCTCACTGATGGAGAGGCCTGAAACACACGCAGGACTGCAGAAAGCTCATTTTAATAATTAGCATGTCATTAGCGAGCACTCTCTCCAGGTACTGAACCTGCAGAGCATTTTCAGCAGGCGTCAGCATGATATCACACCAACATTCACAACAGGACCACAGAAGCATAAACCTTCACCTCTGAGGTTGGTTTCGGAGTTGAGCCTCAGGCAGCTGTTTAAGAGGACTCGTGACTTGTTCTGGTTACCTGAAGGGTTCAAATCCGGCCTTGGGTGACTGTCTGTGTGGAGTTTCCACGTTCTCCCCATGTCTACGTGGGTTTCCTCCGGGTGCTCCAGTTTCCTCCCACACTCCAAAAAAAAAACGTGCATGTTAGGTTGATTGGCTATGCTAAATTGACCCTCAGCGTCAAGGGGATTTGCAATGTAAATACATGGGTTTACAGGAATAGGGCCAGGTGGGATTGTTGTCGGTGCGGGCTCAATGGGCCGAAAGGTCACCTTCTGCACTGTAGGGATTCTATGAAATGTTGTGATCAATTAAAGGGCTGAACATGATGCAACAGTGGCATCGTGCTGGCAGGACAGAAATGGTCAAAGATGATCTATTGAATGTGAGGGCTGGTGGGGCAAAGGTGAGGAAATGTTCATGACAGTAAGGTCAGTGTATGAGACATTCTTAAAATGGCCCAGACAGGGTAACTCTGTAGATCAGGAGTTTAAACTTGCCAGGTACATAGACCAAGGTCCACCGCACTACGAAAACAAAAAGGGACGGTCAATAGGGAATTAAAGGTGCTATATTTAAATGCCCGCAGTGTCCGGAACAAGATAGATGAGCTTGTGGCCCAGATTGTGACTGGCAGGTATGATGTGGTAGGCATCACAGAGACGTGGTTGCAGGGGGTTCAGGACTGGCAGTTAAACATCCAGGGATTCACAACCTATCGAAAAGACAGAGGGGTGGGTAGAGGGGGCGGGGTTGCCTTGTTAATTAGAAATGAAATTAAATCAATAGCACTAAACGACATAGGGTCAGACGATGTGGAGTCTGTGTGGGTAGAGTTGAGGAACCACAAAGGCAAAAAAACCATAATGGGAGTTATGTACAGGCCTCCTGACAGTGGTCAGGACCAGGGGCACAAAATGCACCACGAAATAGAAAGGGCATGTCAGAAAGGCAAGGTCACAGTGATCATGGGGGATTTCAATATGCAGGTGGACTGGGTAAATAATGTTGCCAGTGGACCCAAAGAAAGGGAATTCATTGAATGTTTACAGGATGGCTTTTTGGAACAGCTTGTGATGGAGCCCACGAGGGAACAGGCTATTCTGGACTTAGTGTTATGTAATGAGCCAGACGTGATAAAAGATCTTAAAGTAAGGGAACACTTAGGAAGCAGTGATCATAATATGGTAGAATTCAGTCTGCAATTTGAAAGAAGGAAGGCAGAATCAGATGTGAAGGTTCTACAGTTAAATAAAGGTAATTACAGGCGCATGAGGGAGGAACTGACAAAAATCGACTGGAAGCAGAGCCTAATGGGAAAGACAGTAGAACAGCAATGGCAGGAGTTTCTGGGAGTAATTGAGGACACAGTGCAGAGGTTCATCCCAAACAAAAGAAAGGTTACCAGAGGGGGGATTAGGCAGCCATGGCTGACAAAGGAAGTCAGGGAATGCATCAAGGCAAAAGAGAGAGCCTATAATGTGGCAAAGAGTAGTGGGAAGTCAGAAGATTGGGAAGGCTATAAAAACAAACAGAGGATAACAAAGAGAGAAATAAGGAAGGAGAGGATCAAATATGAAGGTAGGCTAGCCAGTAACATTAGGAATGATAGTAAAAGTTTCTTTAAATACATTAAAAACAAACGGGAGGCAAAAGTAGACATTGGGCCGCTCCAAAATGACGCTGGTAATCTAGTGATGGGAGACAAGGAAATAGCTGAGGAACTTAATAAGTACTTTGCGTCAGTCTTCACAGTAGAAGACATGAGTAATATCCCAACAATTCAGGAAAGTCAGGGGGCAGAGTTGAATATGGTTGCCATCACAAAGGAGAAAGTGCTAGAGAAACTAAAAGGTCTGAAAATTGATAAATCTCCGGGCCCAGATGGGCTACATCCTAGAGTTCTAAAGGAGATAGCTGAAGAAATAGTGGAGGCGTTAGTTATGATCTTTCAAAAGTCACTGGAGTCAGGGAAAGTCCCAGAGGATTGGAAAATCGCTGTTGTAACCCCACTGTTCAAGAAGGGAACAAGAAAAAAGATGGAAAATTATAGGCCAATTAGCCTAACCTCAGTTGTTGGCAAAATTCTAGAATCCATCGTTAAGGATGAGATTTCTAAATTCTTGGAAGTGCAGGGTCGGATTAAGACAAGTCAGCATGGATTTAGTAAGGGGAGGTCGTGCCTGACAAACCTGTTAGAGTTCTTTGAAGAGATAACAAATAGGTTAGACCAAGGAGAGCCAATGGATGTTATCTATCTTGACTTCCAAAAGGCCTTTGACAAGGTGCCTCACGGGAGACTGCTGAGTAAAATAAGGGCCCATGGTATTCGAGGCAAGGTACTAACATGGATTGACGATTGGCTGTCAGACAGAAGGCAGAGAGTTGGGATAAAAGGTTCTTTCTCAGAATGGCAACCGGTGACAAGTGGTGTCCCGCAGGGTTCAGTGTTGGGGCCACAGCTGTTCTCTTTATATATTAACGATCTAGATGACGGGACTGGGAGCATTCTGGCCAAGTTTGCCGATGATACAAAGATAGGTGGAGGGGCAGGTAGTATTGAGGAGGTGGGGAGGCTGCAGAAAGATTTAGACAGTTTAGGAGAGTGGTCCAAGAAGTGGCTGATGAAATTCAACGTGGGCAAGTGCGAGGTCGTACACTTTGGAAAAAAGAATAGAGGCATGGACTATTTTCTAAACGGTGACAAAATTCATAATGCTAAAGTGCAAAGGGACTTGGGAGTCCTAGTCCAGGATTCTCTAAAGGTAAACTTGCAGGTTGAGTCCGTAATTAAGAAAGCAAATGTAATGTTGTCATTTATCTCAAGAGGCTTGGAATACAAAAGCAGGGATGTACTTCTGAGGCTTTATAAAGCACTGGTTAGGCCCCATTTGGAGTACTGTGAGCAATTTTGGGCCCCACACCTCAGGAAGGACATACTGGCACTGGAGCGGGTCCAGCGGAGATTCACACGGATGATCCCAGGAATGGTAGGCCTGACATACGATGAACGTCTGAGGATCGTGGGATTATATTCATTGGAGTTTAGGAGGTTGAGGGGAGATCTGATAGAAACTTACAAGATAATGAACGGCTTAGATAGGATGGACGTAGGGAAGTTGTTTCCATTAACAGGGGAGACTAGGACGCGGGGGCACAGCCTTAGAATAAAAGGGAGTCACTTTAGAACAGAGATGAGGAGAAATTTCTTCAGCCAGAGAGTGGTGGGTCTGTGGAATTCATTGCCACAGAGGGCTGTGGAGGCCGAGACGTTGAGCGTCTTCAAGACAGAAATTGATAAATTCTTGATTTCTCGAGGAATTAAGGGCTATGGGGAGAGAGCGGGTAAATGGAGTTGAAATCAACCATGATTGAATGGTGGAGTGGACTCGATGGGCCGAATGGCCTTACTTCCGCTCCTATGTCTTATGGTCTTATGTGCGGATGCCTATGAGTCCCAGCTATCAGAAGACATAGCCGTCAGAAGATTTGAACCCATGTCTTTGTCAGTCTCGGGTAAGTTTCCAGAAGGAAATACCAAGTGGAAGCCAAAAACCTTTCAGAAACGTCTGGAAAGTCAAAGGTACAGTCATTGCATTAAGTGCATGATAAATTTGCAAAAGATAGACTGAAAGTAATATTTGAATGACAAGGAGATTTGTGGTGAATGTTTGCAACATTATCATAGAAATCATAGAACCCGACAGTGCAGAAGGAGGCCATTCGGCCCATCGAGTCTGCCCCGACCACAATCCCACCCAGGCCCTACCCCCATATCCCTACATATTTTAGCCGCTAATCCCTCAAATCCACGCATCCCAGGACACTAAGGGGCAATTTTTAGCATGGCCAATCAACCTAACCCGCACATCTTTGGACATTATAGTATTAAGAAATGACTACTTCTCATTTGTGTGCAGCTATGCAGCCAGAGGACGGGATTTACCAGTCCTGGCAGATTTTGAGACAGGCGGGAGAAGAAAATTCAGAAGGAGTTGAAAATCCCCCTAGTGAAAAATCATTTTCAATGTGGACTAATGATGGGTTGGGTGTCCCACTGATCCAAGTTGGAAATGTCATTCGCATGCACTAGCATGTCATGAATACTCATCAGAAATGTTTCTCACTGGAATCACGCTCCACTCCCAATTACATCCCACATCCAGGGGAAAGCAGACCAATCAAAATCATGATTGGATGCAAGGGACGTGCAGCTGTCCACCCTCACTTCATTCATGACCACGAGGTGAGTGCGACATTCAAAGCCTACCTGCAACAGCTCAGCTCCAGTTTCTAAACAATACCAGTGTTTCACCACATAGGAGCATAGGGTTGGTTTGTTCATGATGGATGCCTCCATACTCTGGAAGGGCAGTATTCAATGTGTGCTGTGGGTCTCAGGCTCTACTACAGTAGAGACCAGTGTTGTGACTGGGGTGGGGGTTGAGAGAAGGTGACAGATACATGAGGGACAATAGGATATAGTGGTGTTGCAGGGATGGTGGGCGGGGGGAGAGGAGGATGATGGCATATAGAAGGGAGACGAAGAGTGGGGAAGCTGGAGCCCATTGTGGAAGACTGGAAGACTAAAACATAGACACACCAGGCGGTGGATGGCAATCAAGCTGAATAAATGGGAGGGAATACAGGCAGGGGATTGTGTTTATGTTGCATAAAAGGAATGGGTTGCACAAAGACTCATGGAGATGGGGGAGCGGAAAGGCTTGTACATGAAGGGCAGGTTGCACTGAGACTTATGTAGGTACGGGAGGGTTGGGATGATGGAAAAGGAGACTGTATTACAATCAGTCATGAAGGAACGGAAGAGCTCATTGAAAGACAGTCATGGTCCCCATCTGGGACTAAGAGGGCAATGTGAGATTAAACACAGTCAAGGGGCTTCCCCAGCCATGCTACAGTGCTATGTATAGTCCCACTCCAGGGACAGGCAGTGCCTATGTACTCAATTGGTAAATTGGTATAAGGCACTGCTGGAGTGAAGATGTGTTCATTATCTGATGGTGGCAATGTCATTGTTTGGCTTGGTACTGGGCTGCAGATGTTATGATGTGGAGATGCCGGCGTTGGACTGGGGTAAACACAGTAAGAAGTTTAACAACACCAGGTTAAAGTCCAACAGGTTTATTTGGTAGCAAAAGCCACACAAGCTTTCGGAGCTCCAAGCCCCTTCTTCAGGTGAGTGGGAATTCTGTTCACAGACAGAGCATATAAAGACACAAACTCAATTTACATGAATAATGGTTGGAATGCGAATACTTACAACTAATCAAGTCTTTAAGAAACAAAACAACGTGAGTGGAGAGAGCATCAAGACAGGCTAAAAAGATGTGTATTGTCTCCAGACAAGACAGCCAGTGAAACTCTGCAGGTCCAGGCAGACTGTGGGGGTTTCAGCTTTAATAAAAACCCCCACAGTCTGCCTGGACCTGCAGAGTTTCACTGGCTGTCTTGTCTGGAGACAATACACATCTTTTTAGCCTGTCTTGATGCTCTCTCCACTCACGTTGTTTTGTTTCTTAAAGACTTGATTAGTTGTAAGTATTCGCATTCCAACCATTATTCATGTAAATTGAGTTTGTGTCTTTATATGCTCTGTTTGTGAACAGAATTCCCACTCACCTGAAGAAGGGGCTTGGAGCTCCGAGAGCTTGTGTGGCTTTTGCTACCAAATAAACCTGTTGGACTTTAACCTGGTGTTGTTAAACTTCTTACTGCAGATGTTAGTCAGAGTTAGGGATGCATTTGCAGTCTGTAAATGGGGAAATGGTAATAGAAGGGAGTATTCAATTCTCCTCACGGATGGTTCCTCTTGGTAGGTGACCGTGCACACAGCCTTGAGATAGGGAGGAGTGAAGTTCACATGGGGCATAGGAACATCAACAGTGATGGGTTCATTGGGAGGATTAGGATGTTCACCACAATGGCAATGGGATCCAGGGCTACTCAGGGAGGCTGGAGAATAACTGAGGGAGGTCTACCTGCACATTGTGAGGTTCCCGGAAGATTGGAGGAACCCACATGCTGACAGGGGCAGCGTCGAAGCTAATCTCAAGGAAAGAATGCAGCACCGCCAGCTTGAAATCCCAAAGTTACCGCAGTTTAAAATCTGAACTGGAAAAGAATCTGCACAGGAGGGGTCGGAGGTAGTGTGAGAGGAGCCCATGGCTGGACCAGAGGGGCCTGACAGGGGCATCCTCAAACTGCTGAGAGTCACCCACATTGAAAAAGAATCAGAGCTGAGAGAAAAAGAGGAAGTCTACCTTGAAAATGTTCAATTGGAGCCATTGCCTTTTGATGCTCTTTAGGAAAGACTTGCAGGAGTTCTTGGCTTCACAATGCAGTTCCTCCGTTTCAGCTTTAATAAAAAGATATGTGAGAATGGAAAATGCAGGTAATCATTAAGGAAGCACAGCTGCTGCATATCTGCCTCCAATGTGCTTTCTCCAATTACAGTAAGGAATCTCTCAAAACCAGGTTAAAGTCCAACAGGTTTATTTGGTAGCACAAGCCACAAGCTTTCGGAGCGCTGCCCCTTCATCAGAAGAGTGGGAGTTCTGTTCACAAATAGGGCCTATAAAGACACAAACTCACCTGATGAAGGGGCAGCGCTCCGAAAGCTAGTGGCTTGTGCTACCAAATAAACCTGTTGGACTTTAACCTGGTGTTGTGAGACTTCTTACTGTGCTTATCCCAGTCCAACGCCGGCATCTCCACATCTTTCTCCAATTGGCATCCCAATTTCTCCAATTGACTTGGATAATGAGCCAAAGGGCATCCAGTCACTGCTGAAGTACAAGTTGAGTTTGATCAGCATAAAGATCAGAGATTGCAGGAGTGCCTTTGGCAAGGCATTTCATGAACAAGTCCAAAGCTTCTTCCAACCTCTGAGGGATTGAGATGCCAAGTATCAGGTTTGGCATCTTGTTCATCTAGATCTGTGAGTTTGTGCCTCAGCTGCAAAGCTTTATCAGTGAAAAGCAGACCAAATCTAGTGCATGACAGTGGCTTTCTGTCTGTGAGTGGGAGTCTACTATATTTGCCCAATATTCAGTGACCTGATCCATCTATCTGTCCACAGAATGGATTAAATAATGGAGCCTGACCCCATGCTGCCTTCTTGATGGCAGTGATGCGATGAGGAGGAGAACGCAGTACTGCTCAGCACAGCTTCGAGAGGCGGCTCGGACTGAGCATGCAAACTCCACACAGACAGTGACCCAAGGCTGGAATTGAACCAGGGGTTCACAGTAACAGCATGGTAGCACAGTGATTAGCACTGCTGCTTCACAGTGCCAGGGACCTGGCTTCGATTCCCAGCTTGGGTCATTGTCTGTGTGGAGTTTGCACGTTCTCCCCGTGTCTGCGTGGGTTTCCTCTGGGTGCTCCGGTTTCCTCCCAAATTCTGAAAGACGTGCTGGTTAGGTGCATTGCGCCGAACAGGTACTGGACTATGGCAACTAGGGGAATTTCACAGTAACTTAATTGTCGTGTTAATGAAAGCCTTACTTGTGACTAATAAATAAACTTTAAATTTAACCATGGAGGTAATTCTCAAAACCAAAGGTCTACCCAAAGAAAACTTTCCTATCTAGAGATAAGCGAAAGACAATGCCACCCACCTCTGTGCTTGTCAAGTGTTGTAGTGAATCATATCTGCCACACTCTGGAGGAGGATCTAACATCCCATGGAATTAGAGGACATTCCAGTGCCCCAGGAAGTCGCCTATTCAATTTTCTACATTCATAATGTATTCCAATGCTGTTCGCATGGCTCCATAAAGCTTCACAACACCAGGTTAAAGTCCAACAGGTTTATTTGGTAGCAAATACCATAAGCTTTCGGATCACAGCTCCTTCATCAGATGGAGTGGATATCTGTTCTCCAACAGTGCACAGACACAGAAATCAAGTTACAGAATACTAATTAGAATGCAAATCTCTACAGCCAGCCAGGTCTTAAAGGTACAGACAATGTGGGTGGAGGGAGCATTCAACACAGGTTAAAGAGATGTGTATTGTCTCCAGCTTATGGTATTTGCTACCAAATAAACCTGTTGGACTTTAACCTGGTGTTGTGAGACTTCTTACTGTGCTTACCCCAGTCCAACGCCGGCATCTCCACTCCATAAAGCTTCAACATGTTTTCTTTATCTATACTGTTCTGTTAGCGGACAACAAATTTACGAAGTTACGGATATAATATGAAACAGGCCAAACTGCACTCAGAACCCCTCCGTTAAAGATTAAAAGGGACAGATCCAGACAAGCAGGCAAAGGGCATGCTTTTAAAATGCAACCAAGGTCTAACACACAAAAGGGAGCCAGACAGGGTGGCACCAAAGGAAACTAAATTAAAGGTACATCCTCATCTAATCAAATCAGCACCATTGACCTAATCAAGTGATATCAGGAAGCCTCCATAGAAACACCTAAGGAGAGGATTAACATAACTAAGGAAGCCTTCTTGGCCTCAAAAGATTTCCTGAGATCAGCCAAACACCCATTATTCAAGAAACCCCAGAGATTCTAGACCATTGATAAACCCATCGGACAGAAACGATTACCATACTTAAACATCGATACTGTACTTAAAACATCAAAACAGAATGGTCAGAGTCAAATACTGTAAACAAAACATTAACATTTGAATCATTCAACGTGTCAAAGCTCGAGTATAACTGTAGCCCATTGCGGCGGGCTTTTAGAGTGCTTTCGGGACAGTGCTGTTTGTATGTCCTGATTGCACTTCCGTCGACGTTAATAAAGCTGTACCGCTGTTGAACCTGACTCCGAGTCCGAAGTGGTCGTGTTCGCCCACTCGCGCTAACAACTGGGGGCTCGTCCGGGATCGTGACCGTCGCTGGAACGTCGTCCCCTGGCACTGGGTGAGTATCTTTACTCATTTTATTAAATCCGCGTAACATTCGCCTCCCAGTGTCTGAGCGGCGTTTCACAGTTGCCGTGATCTGAACCTGTGAACAGAGTCCGTTCGATAGCTGTACAGCGGTAAAGTAGTGTTTAAGTTCCTCTTTGGGTGGGCGATCGGGGTCGCGAACTGTGATTGATTGTGTTGTTTTTGCATTACGCTGACTCCCGATAACGAACCCAACCACAAACCGACTGCCCACCGGGGACCCGACAAAACACGTACTAGTAGTTATAAAGCCAGGGAGGACGTCCAAGGTTAGGGCCACTGGGATCGGACTCCGGTACACGTCCGGGCGCTGCAAGTCGGGAGGACCTCTGCAGGCGCGAAAGATTGGGCCACTGGGGGCAAATTCCGTGAGGAGTTTGCTACATGTCTGAGCGCTACTAAGTCTGAAGCCTCTGTGAGTGCCTCGAACACTACAAGCAGGAGACCTCTGGTAGCGCGAAAAACTACTACACGTCGGGGAGACTCTGACCCGCGGTCAACTACATGCCTGTCCGCACCCAGGTGAGGGTGGTTCCCTAGGAGATAGGGAAATGGCGGGTCCCTGAGAGTCGACTTAGTGCTGAGAGTTGTTTCGGAGAAGTGGTCCTGGCCTCTGTAGTCGATAGTCTCTCCGTATGCTGCGGCCCTTGCGGAGAGGCTGTACAGAGCTCACCTGCCTCTGAGAGTGGTAATCTCCCCACTACACGCAGGCCGGGCTCTGTGTGTTGCCACTGAAGGTTTAAACGTACTGACAATGGGAACACCAAATCAGTAAGCCAATCAGAGGTACCCACACAAGTATCCATGAGAAGCACCAGAGTCAGGATTAGTATACCACTGGTCCTAGTTAAGAGACCCGACATGGATAGCAATGATACCACCTTTGAATGGGGACCAGAAGGATCCCTCACCCGCTATCTAGCAGGTAAAAACAAGAACCTAATTAAAAACATGATGAAGGCAGGGTAGAAGCCCCACGACCCGCTTGAAACCCAACAAGAGTGGTGGGCAAAAAGAGAAAAGGAACAAGGACGACATGGTCTGGATCCTAATATTAAAGGCCCATGTCACCCTTGCAGGACGAGTTCACAATTACGTACAAGGCAAGCAGGAGGAAGCCACACAGTGACAACACGCCGCTGTGATGGCCACTAACCCCGTGCTGCCAGCTCTGTCCGACTTCTCACGCGAACTTCCAAGTGAGGAGTGTTCCGACTGGGAATGTCTAGTGGACGAAACAGGTCCACTATGCCCAACCGGGGAGAACACCTCATTGACCGCCAACCCTCCGTCCCAGAGCACCATGGCAGTTCCCATCAAAATTGAATATGTCCCCAGGGGCAAGGGGGAGACGGGCGAGGGCGACCTGCCCAGGCTCGGATAAAAATGACCTATGTATCTCTCACCCCGGGAGACACAATGAAACTACTAGACAAACTCCCGACCCTCCAGCCCAGACACAGCAACGCAATCTTCTGGCAAAAGCTCAAGGAGATGCAAATGTGTCACAATCTACACAATCGGGACATAGCAGGGCTCGTAACTGCCAAAATGCCAGAAAATTATTGGACCCGGCTCCAGGTAGAAGACCAGAACGGGACCTGGTGCGCGAACCTGAACGAGAACCGCCGAGAGCAAGACCAAGCTCTGGCGGATTTTAAAAATGATATCACCCAAACCATGGGGCGAATCCCCGTGAGCTGGAACGCAATCATAGGGGTATTGCACGGGAAGGAGGAAGGAGCCCAGGAATACGGGCGACGAAAATTCGACGCTTTTATGGCCTATGGGGGAATGCCCGATGCAGATAGGCAGAACCCCGCGTTCCTTCAGTTATAGAGGGACGGGCAGAGCTCAGCACACCAAGCAGTTCTAAAAACCGGGCTGGTGAACTTTAACACTTTTGATGAGCTAGAAAACTGGGCCATTACTGTAGACAACCAACAAAGAAAGATCCAAAGCATCAGGGTAGGGGTATCCGCCCTGGGAACCGACAGAGGGAGCTGCTACAGGTGTGGGGAACCTGGCCATTATAAAAAAGATTGCCGAGCTCAGGCGCCCCATCCCTCCCATACATGCCGCAATTGCGGCAAATTTGGACATAATGAGTCAGTCTGTCGTAGCAAGAAGTCCCCAAGGAGGGAGAGAATGCCCCCCCAGACACGACCAAACCCCGGCAAGCGCCCCTGACACAAGGGAGGGCGAAGTCGTCTCCGATACCGCACACCTCAGCCACCAGCAGTTGCTGGACATTATACAGACCCTAGCGGCACAAAAGACCACATGAATTGCGTCAGCCCCCACCCCGGGAGCCGACCCCCGTATCTGGGTTAACGCATCGTTAGGGGGCCGGCGGTGCAAGATATTAATAGATACGGGGGCCTCGATATCCCTCACCAATATGGCACTTCCTATGACCCACCGTTCCATTGTAGTGGTAGGGGTAGGGGGAAATAGGACCACAGCCTATCAGAGCGAGGCAGTCCTACTCGAGATCGAGAACATTTTACACCCAGTACACTTCTGGGTATTCCCAAACCAGGAGGGAACGATCCTGGGGATAGACCTTCTGGGGGAACTAGGGGCAGTGGTGGACGCTTTTAATAAGCGCCTGCTGTGGACCGTGAGGAAGGGACATAAGAGTGGGGTCCAGGGATACTGGGTCCCCAATAAAAATGTGGCTACAGTCCGTGCAGGAGCCCATACCCACGCAACCCGGGATTGGAAAAGGGAGGGGCTTCTATGTCAATCACTGCCCCAAGTCTGGGCGGCAGGTAAACAAGACTGCGGCCTCATAAGGATCCCTCCCCTACACATACAAGGGCCGGTCCACACTCCCCACAAACAATACCCCATAAAGCCTGAGGCACTACAAGCCACTGAGGAAATTGTCCAGGCTTTGGTCGCCCAGGGTATCCTAAAACCCACAGTATCCAACACCAACTCCCCGATGTGGCCAGTCCGTAAGCCAGACGGAAGCTACCGACTAACTATAGACTACACTGCCCTAAACAAAGTAACGCCAAAGGAACATCCCATAGTCGCGAGTCCGTCCACCATTTTCAACGGACTACGACCTGAACACTGCATCTTCTCCGTGCTAGACGTAGCAAACGGATTCTGGTCCGTCCCACTCCACACGGACTCCCAGGAGAGGTTCGCCTTTACCTGTGGAGGAAAACAATATACATGGACACGCCTTCCCCAGGGGTTCCACAATAGCCCCAACATTTTCCACCAAGTTATGAGTGAAGCCCTCGAAAAATGTGATCTGTCCCCCTATAGGAGCACCTTTCTCCAATATGTGGACGATATCCTCATCGCTTCCACTAACCCCACAGGACACATAGGAGCCCTGTCCGTAATCCTGCGCGCCTTGCTGGCCGCGGGATTTAAAATCAACCCAACCAAGGCACAACTCGCACGACCCGAAGTCCGATATTTAGGGCACAATATAAGCCAGGGGAAGAAAACACTCCCCTCCGATTGGGAGACCGCGATTGTAAATATGCCTGAAAGGATTGAGTATGTGGACTTTAACAAAGAGGTTGTGCTGGAATCTTTGAATGGCATCAAGATAGATAAGTCGCCGGGTCCGGATGGGATGTACCCCAGGTTACTGTGGGAGGCGAGGGAAGAGATTGCAGAGCCTCTGGCGATGATCTTTGCGTCGTCGATGGAGACGGGAGAGGTGCCAGAGGATTGGAGGATTGTGGATGTGGTTCCTATTTTCAAGAAGGGGAATAGAGATAGCCCAGGTAATTACCGACCGGTGAGTCTAACCTCAGTGGTTGGTAAACTGATGGAGAAGATCCTGATCCAAAGATGTGCAGGTTAGGTGGATTGGCCATGCTAAATTGACCCTGGTGTCAGGGGGATTAGCAGGGTAAATGTGTGGGGTTACAAGAATAGGGCCTGTGGGACTGTGGCCAGTACAGACTCGATGGGCCGAATGGTCTCATTCTGTACTGTAAGGATTCTATGATTCTATGATATACAGTGCTACTGATGGTGTTGTTTCAGTAGAGCAAGGCACTAAGGTTAACAATATATACATTTTATGTAATATTACCCACCTAGTAAGTCTTAATTTATTGAATGCTGGTAATAACTGATAAGTATGCTAGTTTTTGCTGGATTAACTGCAAATACTTTTGGAATATTCTTCTTAACATGTTTCTAGTTTTATTGAGTCGTAGAACATGTACATTTCTATTTATTATTAAAGAATACGAAATACAGATGAACAATTCATGTGTTTTTTTTTGCATCGGGCATCTCTTTGATTTTCAGGTCCCTCTTCATTAATTTACAATCTAATTTTCTCATAAATTGTAGAAAAGTTTTGTATTTTAATCCTAAGGTTTGAAATGTTACAAACTTGTACTACATCAAACAAATTAAAGAACTAAAAACATCTAAAGAAACCCTGAGTGCAATAGATTGATTGAAACTGATGGAGAAGATCCTGAGGGACAGGATATATGAGCATTTAGAGAGGTTTAGTATGCTCAAGAATACTCAGCATGGCTTTGTCAAGGGCAGATTGTGCCTTACGAGCCTGGTGGAGTTCTTCGAAAATGTGACTAAACACATTGACGAAGGGGAGGCGGTAGATGTGGTTTATATGGATTTTAGCAAGGCGTTCGATAAGGTCCCCCATGCAAGGCTTCTAGAAAAAGTGAGAGGGCATGGGATCCAAGGGGCTGCTGCCCGGTGGATCCAGAACTGGCTTGCCCAAAGGAGGCAGAGTGTGGGTATAGATGGGTCTTTTTCTAAATGGTGTGCCCCAGGGATCTGTTCTGGGACCCTTGCTGTTTGTCATTTTCATAAATGACCTGGATGAGGAAGCGGAGGGATGGGTTGGTAAGTTTGCCGACGACACGAAGGTTGGTGGGGTTGTGGATAGTCTGGAGGGATGTCAGAAGTTACAGAGGGACATAGATAGGATGCAAGACTGGGCGGACAAGTGGCAGATGGACTTCAACCCAGATAAATGCGTCGTGGTCCATTTTGGTAGGTCAAATGGGATGAAGGAGTACAATATAAAGGGAAAGACTCTTAGTACTGTAGAGGATCAGAAGGACCTTGGGGTCCGGGTCCATAGGACTCTGAAATCGGTCCCGCAGGTGGAGGAGGTGGTTAAGAAGGCGTATGGTGTGCTGGCCTTTATCAATCGAGGGATTGAGTTTAGGAGTCCGGGGATAATGATGCAGCTATCTATATAAGACCCTCGTCAGATCCCACTTGGAGTACTGTGCTCAGTTCTGGTCGGAAGGATGTGGAAAAGATTGAAAGGGTGCAGAGGAGATTTACAAGGATGTTGCCTGGATTGAGTGGCATGCCATATGAGGATAGGCTGAGGGAGCTCGGTCGTTTCTCCTTGGAGAGACGAAGGATGAGAGGAGACCTAATAGAGGTGTAAAAGATGTTGAGAGGCATAGATCGGGTGGACTCTCAGAGGCTTTATCCCAGGGTGGAAATGTCTGCTACGAGAGGACACAGGTTTAGGGTGCTGGGGGGTAGGTACAGGGGAGATGTTTGGGGTGAGTTTTTCACACAGAGGGTGGTGGGCGAGTGGAATCGGCTGCCATCAGTGGTGGTGGAGGCGAACTCAATAGGGTCTTTTAAGAGACTCCTGGATGAGTACATGGAGCTTAATAGGATGGAGGGTTATAGGTAAGTCTAGAAGGTAGGGATGTGTTCAGCACAACTTGTGGGCCGAAGGGCCTGTTTGTGCTGTAGTTTTTCTATGTTTCTATCCCCCGTCCAAACACAGTCAAAGGGGTTCGCAGAGTTATGGGACTCTTTAACTACTGCCGGAATTTCATTGACCAGTTCGCATCCCTTGCTGAACCAATTTGGTCAAAGGAGGAAAACCAGGGGCAGAAACGATTGAGTGGGGACCCGAACAAGAGGCAGCATACACCCACCTAAAATCGGAACTACTAGCAGCCACAGCCCTATGCCTGCCCAACATAACTAAACCCTTCCACCTTTTCTATGACTCAGAAGTGGGATTTTATAGCTCCGTGGTAACCCAAGAATGCGGGGGCACCATGCGGCCGGTAGCGTACTACTCCACCCGACAGTCCCCGGTAGCCAAGGGACTGCACAAATGTGTGGCGGCTCTAGATTGCGCCGCCTGGGCGGTCAGGGTGTGCGAACCGGTCACCATGTCAGGCCAAATCATATTACACACCAAACACACCATTGTCGAGCTCTTGAATACAGGCCGACTCCGGACTGTTTCGGACGCCCGAAGAGCCAACTGGGAAGCGGTGCTCCTCCCCCGGGATCAGTCGATCCAGATCATGCGAGACACTGGAAAGAACCCGGCAGAAGGATTCCTTTCAGAGGGGAGCCCACACCGCTGCCCGATTAACCCAGACGCTGAAGCGGAGGAAGGGATTAACGACCAACCCCAAGACAACCCCGACCTCACACTATATGTAGACGGGTCCCGAAGACAAGTAGAGGGACATTACCGCACAGGCTGGGCAGTAGTAGACCAAGAGGGGACACTGATAGCAAGGGACGCCATGAATGGGGATACCTCTGCCCAGGTGGCCGAACTCATAGCCCTCACGGAAGCCCTAAAAGCGGGAAGAGAAAAACAAGTGAACGTGTACACCGATAGCCAATATGTGTTCGGGGTGGTCCACGTCTACATGATGACCTGGAAAAGGCACGGGTTCATCACCGCAGGGGGGGACTGCATAAAACATGAGAATATAGTCTGAGACCTGGTAGCAGCTGCCAGGCTGTTCTCAGAAGCAGCCGTAATTAAGATAAAAGCCCACCTGAGGGTGAGGACTGCAGAACAGAGGGGGAACCAGTTAGCAGACACTGCCGCCAAGGCTGCAGCCGGGGAAGCCCTCCCGCAAATACCTGTCATCACAACGCCACCCTTGGAAGAGGTGGACATTTGCAAGCTTCAGGGCAATACAAACCCAGACGAAGTGACACAGTGGGAACAGGCAGGGGCATCCAGGGACAAGGATGGGGTGTGGCGCAGAGGGCACCAAGTAGCCGCCCCTCATTTGTACACACCGAACTACTCCGACTCCACCACGAGCCGGACCACTTCGGCCGGGATGGGACCCTGGCCCGACTATCAGCCGATTGGTGGTGGCCAGGGATGGGGTGGGATGTAGCCAAACACTGCCAGCGCTGTATCATATGCGCCCAACATAACCCCAGCCGACCCCTGAGAGTCATATTGGCCTACCAACCCAGACCAAAGGGGCCCTGGGAGAACCTCCAGATCGACCTCATAGGCCCTCTACCCACTAGCCGTGGGAAGAAATACTGCCTAGTCCTCATTGATCAATTCACCCGCTGGGTAGAAGCATTCCCAACTCGGGATTGCGGAGCCGCCACTGTAGCCCGCATCTTAGCATATGAGATCATCCCAAGATGGGGAGTCCCACTACAACTGGACCCTGACCAGGGGACACACTTTACAGGCAAAATAATGAAACAAGCTTGCAAAACCCTGGGAATTCAACAGCGATTCCATATCCCGTACCGCCCTCAGAGTTCTGGGATGGTCGACCGAATGAATCGCACGCTCAAAAGCGCAATCGCAAAGTCAATCGCTGAGACAGGTCAGGGGTGGATAGATGTCCTCCCCTGCATCTTGATGCGCCTACGGGCCACCCCAGGTTGCACCATAGGACTCACACCATTCGAATTGATGACGGGGAGGGCAATGCGACTCCCAGAAAACATAGCTGTAGGAGGGGAAGAAATGGCAACCCTTCGAGATAAAATGAAGAGGTATGTGCAACAGTTAGACCACCAACTCAGAGAGTTGCACCACACAGCCAGAGACCAACAAACCATAAAGGACCAGGCTAGGAAGCAGGATATCAGTCACACCACCACACTTTGCCGAGTAGGGGACAAAGTCCTAATCCGAGTTGCTCCCGACCAAACAGGATTTTCACCAAAATGGATAGGACCCTATGAGATCATCCTCACCAGCGACACATGTGCCTGTGTCGATATCAGGGGGAAGGGCCGCTGGAAACACTGGTCACAGTTGAAGGCATACCACCCCGGGGGGGAGACAGGACAGAGCGACTGCGGGGACGAGGATAATCCGACGATACAAAACGAGCCATGCATCGACCCCTAGCTAACCACCTTTGTCCACACAGCGGAGGTCGAGCTAACAACCTTCATTTCCAGCACAGAGGGGGCCGCGCGCCAACCATGGCTCTGATATATATATATATAGTGTGTGCATGCTTAAGCAAGTTAAAAATATAGTTAATACCGAGATCCTAATATCTGGCGGCCACCAGGTTTTGTCTACCCTCCCCATCCCCTCTCCAGGACAATGTGGACCACCTGGAGGATGATCCTCACTGCGACCTTCCTGATGAGTGTCACCTTCTGGGACTACACCACCTATCAACAATCCCACGGAATAATGTTCAACACATCCGAGGCGTTGTGCGTGCCGGCCACACTATATCTCGAGGACAATAGGACGCATTTCAACGCGTGGCTGCAGGTCTATCCAGGCATTGATGTGATCTGCCTCACCTGCACACTAGATATGTTCCGAACATGCACCCAATGGTCAGACTCTCTGAGCAACACAGGCTGATCTGTGCCCTCCCTGAAGATCCACAGACCCCACGACAAAGTGACATTCTTAAACCGGACATTGACATTTGCGGATACTATGGACTAGCTGAGGCTCCTGCAGTCTCACTATATGTATGTTTTACGTTTCCTACAACACGGGCCCCCACGACCACAGCGCCCGAAATCTTACCCTGCCCCTTGCAGAGCAAGGGGCCGGAGGGAGGACTGGTGCTGTGGAACGAGGGGGAAATTGTGTACGGCAATGTAAGACACGAGGTCGTGCCTGTTCTGATCGATATCTCAGGAATCCGGGTGCCGGGATACTGTTCAGAACAGACACAAAGTATGTATCAGATGCTGGGTGGGGAAACCATAAAGCGGGCCATAGATGCAATGGGGGCAACACACTATAGAGACAACACACACACACACACAGAAACAAAAGGGACATAGTCAACGACATCTTCACAGGAATAAACACAGGATCCACAGTGGTCAACTCTATTGACATACAGGGCCTCAATGATAAGATCGAACAATTAAAGGGGGTGATGAAAGATATCCTGCAGCGGTCACTAGACCAACAGGCCGAGCAGGCTCTTTTAGGGGAGGAGGGCACCCATATCCAACTAGATGGATTCACAATACTGGAAGCGCACGCCCGTACCATTAACCACCTCATAGATAGAGAGAGAGAGAGAACACGGCCCGGGTACAACAGGGACAGCTGTGCCATGCGTATGGTCTGTGGATGATAGCCCAATTATGACATAATTTGGACCAGGTACACATGGGGGAGGTGCCCGACCGGATTGACAGCGCCCAGCTAGCACAACTCGCAGGTCAGAAGGGGGTGCTGGATAACTGGACCCTGAAAGGAATGACACGGGTGTATCCCGTAATCTCCGACTGCGAGGTTAGCGAGGGCACAGGAGTAGGGATGGTCCTATTGATTCCGATAGTTACACCAGACTCGGGACCATTCCCTATCTTCCAGATCGAGAACATTGGCGTTGTCAGGGGCAATACCTCCCTCCGCTACCACCTAACCGAAGTCACGGCCATCTCAAGGCATGGCATGATGTCCAGCGCCTCCCTCTCGGGGTGCAAACAAAGGGGAGAGATAACCATTTGCCCTCACCCACTGGGACAAGGAGATGCAGCTGAATGTGGGTTTAATGAAACACAGGGCTGTACTCTAGAAATCATACCGACAGATCCACACTTTGCCTGGGGAGGATATGGAGGACGAGGCAGGTACTGCGTAGCCACAACAAAGACATCCTTTGTATATAACGGGCTGACATGTCCGATCCCCAGCCCAAACTTTTGCTTCACCCCTCGCAGACCAGTCACCATTGGCCAGGCCCTCATCACCAACATTCGAAGTAGGCAGACTCTGACACTTAATGCCACGGACCCACTGAGAGATGACCTCAAATACTACCGAGAGCCAGAACAGGCTCCCATCCCACACCTAGCTGAAGTGCTGAGGGAGCTCCGCCTCAAAGTGGGGCACTCCGTTCGGCTGTACCACCAATTACAGTCACACATCAAAACCCTCGAGCATGACACAGAGTCAGCCCGACAGAGCCAAACATGGGCACAGAGGGTACGGGACTGGGGCCTAAACGTGGACATTCACCCCTGGATCCGGATAATCTCACATGTACTAGTCACTATCCAACTTATACTCGCAATATCTTGGGGAATAGTGACACACCGCCAACACAAGAAAACCAAAGCACGAAGAAAACTAATCAGAGCGATTGGCGAGGTGGGGCGACTGACAAATCGGGAGGATTTCTCCCACGTACGCCTAATCTGACAAACCTCGGGGCTCCCCTAAACTGCATGACTGCAGCATGCAAATGCAGGGAGCACCGGACACAAAATATGTTAAAGGGGAAAATTGGTCTGAGGGAGGCGAGACAAGTCCGCTCCTGACCGACAGGGGGGAACTGTTAGCGGACAACAAATTTATGAAGTTACATATGTAATATGAAACAGGCCAAACTGCATTCAGAACCCCTCCATTAAAGATTAAAAGGGACAGATCCAGACAAGCAGGCAAAAGGCATGCTTTTAAAATGCAAACAAGGTCTAACACACAAAAGGGATGATGTGGAGATGCCGGCGTTGGACTGGGGTAAACACAGTAAGAAGTTTAACAACACCAGGTTAAAGTCCAACAGGTTTATTTGGTAGCAAAAGCCACACAAGCTTTCGGAGCTCCAAGCCCCTTCTTCAGGTCAGAAAAGGGAGCCAGACAGGGTGGCACCAAAGGAAACTAAATTAAAAGTACACCCTCATCTAATCAAATCAGCACCACTGACCTAATCAAGTGATATCGGGAAGCCTCCATAGAAACACCTAAGGAGAGGATTAACATAACTAAGGAAGCCTTCTTGGCCTCAAAAGATTTCCTGAGATCAGCCAAACACCCATTGTTCAAGAAACCCCGGAGATTCTAGACCATTGATAAACCCATCGGACAGAAACGATTACCATACTTAAACATCGATACTGTACTTAAAACGTCAAAACAGAATGGTCAGAGTCAAATACTGTAAACAAAACATTAACATTTGAATCATACAACGTGTCAAAGTTCGAGTATAACTGTAGCCCATTGCGGCAGGCTTTTAGAGTGCTTTCGGGACAGTGCTGTTTGTATGTCCTGATTGCACCTCCGTCGACGTTAATAAAGCTGTGCCGCTGTTGAACCTGACTCCGAGTCCGAAGTGGTCGTGTTCGCCCACTCGCGCTAACAGTACTATTCCAAGCAGCCATCCCTGCTGTAGCCTGGAGCCCCTGTATCCTCAAATATTCAGTTATATCTGATTTTCCTCTCTGTCTACAGGGAGTGTGATAATATTTCCCTGGAATTACATTTGCACTTTGACCAGAATTTCCCTCGATGAACTGGCTTAGTATTTTGGCCATCATCTTTTCGTGAAGATTCTCATAAGCTTTGATACACAAATCTGATTGCAAATCAATTTTTGAAAATTAAAGAGCAGGGAAGTCCTCTTTTATATATGGACTGATTGCAAGCGTAAATTATTATATAATTGTTTCATTAGAACACTGCTATGATATCAACAAGTTGGTTATTTTAAAATTCATCCCCTTAACTCAGCAAACCCTGGAAAAAAAACTCACATAAAACTTTTATTTCCGAAGCTTTCTCTCCCTCTTGCAAGCAACAACACATCTGAGACTACAGCTCCCTCTCTCTTTTAGAGCTGGAATGTTATGAAATTAATCCTTTCAAACACACATACAGGCGTATATCGGGAATTTACAACTTCCAATCCTTCTGTTTGTATTTTTAATGGTTTTTCCCCCCTTCACTCAGGTAAGGAACACTCAGAACGTGTAAACTCCCCTCAACCTTTAATCACATAAAGATATTCCAAATGATCAGTTTTCTGCTGAACCAAAACACTGGAACCAACACCAGTTGGAATCATGAGGACAGTTATCTGGGCTATGGCAGCCCAGATTCTAGCCTATTGGTGCTGATCCATTTTATAAACCATATTCCAGCATGTATGATTTGCAAGGGTCAATTTCCCCTTTTTAATGATAGCATAGTGGTGTTTCATTAACGAGTACTCCCACTTGGAGTACTGTGCCCAGTTCTGGTCACCTCATTACAGAAAGGATGTGGAAGCCATAGAAAGGGTGCCGAGGAGATTTACGAGGATGTTGCCTGGATTGGTTGGTATGCCTTATGAGGATAGGTTGAGGGAGCTCGGTCTTTTCTCCTTGGAGAGACGAAGGATGAGAGGTGACCTGATAGAGGTTTACAAGATGTTGAGAGGTATAGGTTGGGTGGATTCTCAGAGGCTTTTTCCCAGGGCTGTAATGGTTGCTACGAGAGGACACAGGTTTAAGGTGCTGGGGGGTAGGTACAGAGGAGATGTCAGGGGTAAGTTTTTCACTCGGAGGGTGGTGGGTGAGTGGAAACGACTGCCGTCAGTGGTGGTGGAGGCAAACTCGATAGGGTCTTTTAAGAGACTTCTGGATGAGTACATGGGACTTAATAGGATTGAGGGTTATAGGTAAGTCTATTTATAAGTCTAGGTAGGTAGGGACACGACCTGCGCAACTTGTGGGCCGAAGGGCCTGTTTGTGCTGTAGTTTTTCTATGTTCTATCTATAAATATGCACATTCACCAGATTAGGGAAAACAAAACTCGCTTACTTCCAGGTTAAACTATATAGAGGCCAACAGCCTTGTGGCTGCAATCAGCTCCCAAGATTACTCTGAGTACAGAAACATGGGCTTACCGGGGTGATCCCCTACCCTGATATCTGATTGGTTCCCCAAGATCATGTGCCCATTACTCTGCAGACTGTCTTATTCGTGGCTGAATTCATTTCCCACCTCGCGGTGACTTCTTTGGCTTTTGCATCACTGCTGACGACAGGTTCCCACCCTAACTGGTGAACGGTGCTATTTTGCATTCTCTGTAATTCTTGTGCATTCTTTTCAGCACTTTCCATTGCCTGAGCTAGCTTAATTGCTCGTTCAAAATTTATATCTCCTTCTGCAAGTAATCTCAGTTGAATTGTCTCATTATTCACCCTGCAGACTAGTTTGTTCCATAACATATCCTTCAAGGTGGCTCCAAAATCACAATACTCTGATATCTGTTTCAATTTAGTGATATAAGTCATAATTGTTTCACTGGGACTCTCTCTCTCTCTTGAATTAAACTTTAATCTCTGGTGTATGACTGATGGTTTATGCTAGAAATGTGACTTCACCAATTCCACAAGCTCATTGAATGGTTTGGAGATGGGTGTGCCTGGGGCTGTGAATCTGTAAATCAGATTATTAGTTTGGGTTCCACAGGCACCCAGCAAAATCGCTTTGGGCTTTGCTTCCTCCCTTATTTCATTTGATTCAAAGTAATACCTGAGGCACTCTACCTATTGTGTCCAGTCCTCCATGGAGGAAAATCTTCTCAACTTCAATGTAAACTGGATGCTCACAGTCTGAGTATCTTTGTCACAAAACATAAAGATGCTCGTTCCCCAGTTTAGGGAAAACACAACTCGTTTATTTACAGGTTAAAACTATACAGAGTAGCCTCGTAGCTGCAATCAGCTCCCGAGATGACTCTGAGCACAGAAGCCCCTGCTTACCAGGGTGATACCCCATCCTCCTCCCCAGTTGGTTCCCTGGTTCATGTGACTCTTACTCTGCAGATTGATCCTTAAAGGGACAGTCATCACAACATCAGTCTTTCAATATTAAGATTTCTAAACTTCAGAAATGATCCAATAGTTTCCTTTACTACTTAGTGTCAATCTCCACAGTCTTTGGTTACCCCATATGGATTTATTCAATACCCCCATCCAGTGAGTGTCACATACCTTTCAGGCTCTTTTGTGGAAAGCAGAATGTAATGGTATTATCATTGGACTAGCAATCCAGAAACCCAGGATAATGACTCTATTTAACTGCCCATTAAGTTCCTTGAGAAGCTTGTTAAGGGGCTGGGGAGAACTTGGAGGTAATCTACAAATAGCAGGTCAGCAAAACTGAACAGTCTGGTGCTGGTGCACATTAATGTAACATGGGGTGCTATCAAATCTAAGCTGAATAAATATTTTTGGCAAAAAGAGTAATCTTGCCGAAATAGATCCACAATCTTGTTTTCCATCTGGCCATTTTTCTACGTCATAAGGCTGCTAACTGTCTGAGCTTCTGGCTCCTTTATTTGGCAAAGCAGTAGCAAGGCCACAGCTGCCCTTCTTTGAGGCTTGTACTCAGGACCTCTGGTAGCACTTAGTGCCAGTAATTGAGCACTCGGTGATCAGCATTTAAAGATAGCATCAGATCAGTGACACAGATGCATTGTGGGTACTGGACTCAGGAATGATCCAAGCATTGGGTTCCCAACCCCAGACTGAGAATCAAACTGTTGGCGAAAAATCATAGAACCATAGAAAGGTTACAGCACAGAAGGAGGATATTTGGCCCATCTTGTCCATGCAAGCCCGAGGATACCCAGGTGGCCTTTCTTAACCCACCCTCCTGCACCTGGTCCATAGCCATGTAGCTTACAGCACTTACTTAAGATCCAGGTATTTTTAAAAGAGTTTTGTGGTAAACCACTGTTAGTTTATTGCCTGTGTGTGTGTGTGTGACATGCCTGGGCATGCCCCTGCCGGCCCTGCCTGGGACTTCCCCCCCCCCCCCCCCCCCCCGCCCGGTCCAGGTATGATGGCGTCCAAGGTGGCAGCTCGCACGTGGCTACCGATGCCCAAGATGGCGGCCTCCGCGGGTCACACACGGCGCTACTGGGCTTGGAGGTCGAATTCGCCCTGCATACCTGTGGTGATCATGATGTGGAGATGCCGGCGTTGGACTGGGGTAAGCACAGTAAGAAGTCTCACAACACCAGGTTAAAGTCCAACAGGTTTATTTGGTAGCAAATACCATAAGCTTTCGGAGCAATGCTCCTTCGTCAGATGGAGTGGTCTCTGTTCTCAAACAGGGCACAGACTCAGAAATCAAATTACAGAATACTGATTAGAATGCAAATCTCTACAGCCAGCCAGGTCTTAAATGCACAGACAATGTGGGTGGAGGGAGCATTCAACACAGGTTAAAGAGATGTGTATTGTCTCCAGACAGTACAGCTTGTGAAATTGTGCAAGTCCAGGAGTCAAGCTGTGGGGGTTACTGATAATGTGACATAAATCCAACGTCCCGGTTTAGACCGTCCTCATGTGTGCGAAACTTGGCTATCAGTTTCTGCTCAGTGACTCTGCGCTGTCGTGTGTCGTGAAGGCCGCCTTGGAGAACGCTTACCTGAAGATCCAAGGCTGAATGCCCGTGACTGCTCACGGGCAGTCACGGGCATTCAGCCTTGGATCTTCAGGTAAGCGTTCTACAAGGCGGCCTTCACGACACACGACAGCGCAGAGTCACTGAGCAGAAACTGATAGCCAAGTTTCGCACACATGAGGACGGTCTAAACCGGGATGTTGGATTTATGTCACATTATCAGTAACCCCCACAGCTTGACTCCTGGACTTGCACAATTTCACAAGCTGTACTGTCTGGAGACAATACACATCTCTTTAACCTGTGTTGAATGCTCCCTCCACCCACATTGTCTGTGCATTTAAGACCTAGCTGGCTGTAGAGATTTGCATTCTAATCAGTATTCTGTAATTTGATTTCTGTGTCTGTGCCCTGTTTGAGAACAGAGACCACTCCATCTGACGAAGGAGCATTGCTCCGAAAGCTTATGGTATTTGCTACCAAATAAACCTGTTGGACTTTAAGCTGGTGTTGTGAGACTTCTTACTGTACCTGTGGTGAACCATCGTTGGTTCCCACTGGATAGTACTGAGCCAGGGGCTGGCCAGTACTACAAGGATGTACATATGTTACTGTTGGGTTGTGCTATTGTTGCTGTTGGGGTTAGGGTGGGGTTATTACATCTTTGTACTGTAGTGTTGTGGCACATCCCAGTCGGGCTCCGCCTCTTGGGAGAGGTATAAGAGTCCCTGCTCTGGCCGGGACCCCTTCAGTCTGGGATAGTGTATATAAGTTCTGGCAGCTTCGTTACAGTAAATAAAAGCCTTTCATTTACTGAGCTTCAGGCCTCGTGTTTGAGTAACGCATCAATTTTATTTACTGTCGTTAAACTCTCGTCGGAAAAAAAAAGAGAGGGTATGGAGCAAATTCTGAAGCCGGAACACCTTACGCTAGATCCACGTGCGGTGGGCGCTTCTAACACCTTCGACCACTGGCTGAAGTGTTTCGAAGACTACCTGGCAGCCTCCGCAGCGGTCACCACAGATGATGACAGACTCCGGGTCCTCCATGCGAGGGTAAGCGACACTGTCTACCTCACGATCCGTGCGGCCACCGATTATACTAAGGCCCTCGAGCTTCTGAAGAAGCGCTATATCAAACCACCCAATGAGATACACGCTCGTTACCTCCTAGCCACTCGACGACGGCAGTCTGGCGAAACGATGGAGGAATATGCAAACGAGCTCCTACAGCTAGCCAGGGGCTGTGACTGCAAAGCTGTGTCGGCTGAGCAGAGCATGTATGACCTCGCCCGAGATGCGTTTGTAGCCGGGGTCGGATCGTCGTACATTCGACTTAAACTGTTGGAGAAGGGTAACCTTAATCTTACCCAGGCCATCGAGTTAGCAGAGATGCTCGAGACGGCCTCCAAAAGCTTAGTATTATATCTGGAGGACCATGTGGAGACAACGTGGCAGGAGCAGTCGCTAATCCCTCCTCGTCCCTCGGGTTCGAAATGCTGCGTAATGGCGTGCTCCCACTCGGGCCAGACGACGGCAGCAGCCCCGGGCGGCCCGCGGTGCTATTTCTGTGGAGGAGCGAAGCATACTCGGCAAAAGTGTCCCGCTAAAGCTGTGTTGTGCACCGCATGCAGTAAAAAAGGGCATTATTCAAAAGTGTGCCGATCTAAACCCAGGAATGGCAGTGCGGCCTGCGATTCTTTAGAGCTCGGGTCTTCGTCGTCGAAGTCATCGCGGGGTTCGTCCATGTGCGAGACCAGGACGACGCTATTACAGTCGACGGAGTCGGAGGAGTATTACCACCAGGGGTCGCTGAGTTTGGCGCCCTCACCCACGTGCGACTCATGGGGGCGGCCATGTTGGTCGACACTGACCACGAACGACCAGCAGGGGTCCTCCTCATCGATTTCAGCTGCCTGCAGCTCATGAACCAACGGTGGTGTCGATCATCCTGGACCAGGCCAAGCCTCATAGACTTGACAAATCTATGATGAATATCCAGGTAAATGACCACGTGATTTATTGTCTGTTTGACAGCGGGAGCACTGAGAGCTTTATCCACCCAGACACTGTGAAGCGGTGTGGACTCCAGATTCAACCTGCCAAACAGACAATCTCTATGGCATCAAGGTCCCGGTCTGTTGCCGTGCTAGGGAGGTGCGTGGTAACCTTGAAGGTGCAAGGCACAGTTTACGAGCGTTTCAACTCCTTGTGTTGCCGTATCTTTGCGCGCCAATACTTCTCGGACTAAACTTCATGGTCCACTTGAGGAGTGTAATCCTACAGTACGGTGGGCCACTCCCTTCACTGGCAGTGGGAAAACAGCAGCAGCCTCCAAATTGCCCAACAGCCTGCAGCCTCTCGACGCTGAAGATCACCACACCCTCCTTGTTCCAGAATCTTGTGCCAGGCTGCAAGCCCATCGCGACTAAAAGTAGGTGTTACAGCGCTGAGGATCGGATCTTCATTAGATCTGAGGTTCAGCGGCTCCTCAAAGAAAGGAATATACAACCCAGTGCTAGTCCGTGGAGAGCGCAGGTCGTGGTGGTCAAGAGCGGGAACAAACCCCGGATGGTCATTGACTACAGTCAGACCATTAACCGATATACACAGCTGGATGCGTATCCCCTCCCGCGCATATCTGATATGGTCAATCAGATTGCGCAGTACCGGGTGTTCTCCACCATAGACCTCAAGTCTGCCTACCACCAACTCCCCATTCGCCCAGAGGACCGACAATACACGGCTTTTGAGGCGGATGGTCACTTGTATCACTTTCTCAGGGTTCCCTTTGGTGTCACCAATGGGGTCTCGGTCTTCCAGCGTGCTATGGACCGAATGGTGGACCAGAACGGGCTGCGGGCTACCTTCCCGTACCTGGATAATGTCACCATCTGCGGCCATGACCAGCAGGACCACGACATGAATCTCCTGAACTTCCTACGCACTGCATCTTGCCTGGACTTGACCTACAACAGGGAGAAGTGTGTGTTTCGTACGCGCCGTTTAGCCATCCTAGGATACGTGGTGGAAAATGGGGTCATTGGCCCTGATCCAGACCGTATGCGCCCCCTTTCTGAACTTCCCTTACCTGCTCGTGCAAAAGCACTGAGAAGATGCTTAGGCTTCTTCTCTTATTATGCGCAGTGGGTTCCCAACTACGCGGATAAAGCCCGTCCGCTCATTAAGTCCACGACTTTTCCCTTAACGCCAGAGGCCCGATTGGCCTTCGATAAATTGAAAGCCGACATCGCAAAAGCTACGATGCACGCTGTAGACGAGTCCATCCCCTTTCAGGTGGAGAGCGATGCATCTGATTTCGCCCTGGCCGCCACACTTAACCAGGCGGGCAGGCCCGTCGCATTTTTTTCCCGCACCCTCCAAGGCCCCGAAATTCGGCATTCAGCAGTGGAAAAGGAGGCCCAGGCAATTGTGGAGGCCGTCAGGCACTGGCGCCATTACTTGGCGGGAAAACGGTTCACCCTGATCACGGACCAGCGGTCCGTGGCGTTCATGTTTAACAACACGCAGAGGGGCAAGATCAAGAATGACAAGATCTTGCGGTGGAGAATTGAACTCTCCACCTATAACTACAGCATCATGTACCGTCCAGGGAAACTCAATGAACCCTCGGATGCCCTCTCGCGTGGAACATGCGCTAGTATACAGGAGGACCGTTTGCACGCCCTCCATAATGACCTGTGCCATCCTGGGGTCACTCGGCTCTACCACTTTATAAAAGCCCGCAACCTGCCTTACTCGGTGGAGGACGTCAGGTCAGTAACAAGGAGCTGTCGGGTTTGCGCAGAATGCAAACCGCACTTTTACCGACCTGACCGGGCACATTTAGTCAAGGCCACTCGTCCCTTCGAGAGACTGAGTGTCGATTTTAAGGGCCCCCTTCCCTCAACAGATCGGAATGTGTACTTCCTCAATATCATTGACGAGTACTCTCGGTTCCCTTTTGTTGTTCCCTGCTCAGATACATCCGCTGCCACGGTTATCAAGGCATTCCGTGATCTCTTTACCCTGTTCGGGTACCCCGGCTACATCCATAGCGACAGGGGCTCGTCGTTCATGAGCGATGACTTGAGGCAATTCCTGCTCTCCTACAGGATTGCCTCTAGTAGGACTACGAGCTACAACCCTAGGGGTAATGGACAGGTGGAACGCGAGAATGCTACAGTCTGGAAAGCTGTCTTACTGGCGTTGAAGTCAAAAGGTCTTCCAGTCTCCCGTTGGCAAGAGGTGCTCCCTGATGCGCTCCATTCTATTCGCTCCCTCCTGTGTACGGCAACCAATGCTACTCCTCATGAGAGGATGTTCTCATTCCCTCGGAAGTCTTCTTCGGGGACCTCATTACCGTCTTGGTTGACGTACTCAGGACCCGTCCTCCTGCGGCGACATGTAAGGGCCCGCAAGTCCGACCCGTTGGTCGAACAGGTCCATCTCCTCCACGCCAACCCTCAGTATGCCTATGTGGCATACCCTGACGGGCGAGAGGACACGGTCTCGATCCGAGACCTGGCGCCAGCAGGGGACGTAGCAACCCCTGTCGCTCCCATACCCCCTGTCGCTCCCATACCCCCTGTAACAAACCCTTTATCTCTTGTTTCTTCCCCGGACACGGCGCGGGCAGCATCAAGACCATTGCTTAACCATTTTACTCCCATGTACAGCTTGCCTGAGCCCAGAAGATGGTCGCCACCGCAGGGCGTGTCGGGATCCCATGGACTACCGTCACCTCAGGGTCAACCGGCCTGTGAGTCCGTGGAAGAACAGCTGGACGCCGCCTTGGGGAGAACGCCACCGCAAGTGCCTACTCCGGTGTCACCGCCGGTATTGAGGAGGTCACAACGATGGTGCGGTCCCCCTGACCATCTGAACTTATAGACTGCTGACACTTTATGCTGTTTTTTTGTACCCCGCCGGCCTTTGTTCTCAAAGGAGGGGTGAATGTGGTGAACCATCGTTGGTTCCCACTGGATAGTACTGAGCCAGGGGCTGGCCAGTACTACAAGGATGTACATATGTTACTGTTGGGTTGTGCTATTGTTGCTGTTGGGGTTAGGGTGGGGTTGTTACACCTTTGTACTGTAATGTTGTGGCACATCCCAGTCGGGCTCCGCCTCCTGGGAGAGGTATAAGAGTCCCTGCTCTGGCCGGGACCCCTTCAGTCTGGGATAGTGTATATAAGTTCTGGCAGCTTCGTTACAGTAAATAAAAGCCTTTCATTTACTGAGCTTCAGGCCTCGTGTTTGAGTAGCGCATCAATACCTTCACGTAATGGCCCTTCTTTCCACACCCGGAGTAGATCGCATCCTTCGCCGGGCAGCATTGTCGGGGGAGCTTCCCCAGGCCGCCCACCCCCACCCCCTGCCTCAGTCTCTGGACCAGTTCATCGGCATAGGTGTGCTCCAAGTCTTTTGCTAATAAAAGCCTATTTGTTCTTGCATACAAACTGGTCTTTGCTTGATTGATAGTGCATCAATTTTATTAGCAAAACGTTTTGGGATGGAGCAGATACTAAATCCCGATAAGACTCGAATTGGATCCTCAAGCTGTAGGAGCCTCTAACAGCTTCAATCAATGGCTGCGCTGTTTCGAAACTTTCCTCACCGCCTCCGTCGTCCGGACCAAAACCGACAAGCTCCACGTGCTCCATGCCCGGGTAAGCGATCAAGTATTCTCGATGATTAGAGACACTGAAACTTACAAGGATGCGATCGAACTTTTAAAAGGCCAGTACAACAAACAGTCTAATGAAATCTACGCCAGACATCTCCTGGCTACTCGCAGACAACAGCCGGGAGAATCGGGCGATCAATTCCTGCGTGCATTGCGAGCACTTGGCAGGGCCTGCAACTGCAAGGCCGTAACAGCCACCCAAAACACTGAGGACTTAATCAGAGATGCCTATGTCATGGGTATCAGGTCAAACTATATCCGACAACGACTGCTGGAACAGGGTGGGCTGGACCTACAAAAGACTGTGGCGCTTGCCGACTCGTTAGAGGTGGCCTTCCGCAATCTCAAGGCCTACACCCCGACCACGGGGGCGCGTCGTGGACACCGCGGTCGCCGCCACCTCTGTACTCGGGAGGGCTGCAGGCCTACGCCACGCCTCGTCCCACCAATGACCCGACCGCTGCGGCAGTCTCCGGAGGCCCGAAGTGCTACTTCTGCGGCCTGGGGAAGCACCCCCGACAATGCTGCCCGGCGAAGGATGCGATCTGCTCTGGGTGTGGAAAGAAGGGCCATTATGTGAAGGTATGCAGGGCGAAATCGAGCTCCAAGCCCAGTAGCGCCGTGTGCAACCTGCGGGGGCCACCATCCTGGGCATCGGTAGCCGTGTGCGAGCTGCCATCTTGGACGCCATCAGCCACGTGAGAGCCGTGCGGGCCACCATCTTGGACGCCTTCAGCCGCGTGTGAGCCACCATCTTGGATGCCATCAGCTGCGTGTGAACCGTGTGGGCCGCCACCTTGGACGCCGTCAGCCGCATCGCAAAATCCAACGGTGGTTTCAGTTACGCTGGACCAATCCAGGCCTCACCAACTCGCCAGGTCCATGATGGACATCGAGGTAAACGGTCCACTACAAACTGTTTATTTGACTGTGGGAGTACGGAGCGCTTTATTCACCCTAACACACGGAGTCGCTACGCCCTTTCAGTACTGCCAGTGAAGCAAACAATCTCCATGGCTTCAAAGTCCCACTCGGTGGATGTCCTCGGGTACTGCGTGGCGACCCTGACTGTACGGGGCACAGTGTACAAAAGATTCAGGCTCCTCGTGCTGCCACAATTCTGTGCTGCCGTACTCCTGGGGCTAGATTTCCTGTGTCACCTTAAGAACGTCACCATGGAGTATAATGGGCCTTTTCCCCCGCTCTCCGTTTGCAATCAGCAGTTCTTAGACTTCCCACTGCGCACCACCTGCAGCCTCTCGACCCTTAAAGTCGCCCCTCCCTCACTGTTTGAAAATCTCACCCCCGACTGCAAGCCCATTGCCACCAAGAGCAGACGGTACGGTGCTGGAGACAGGGCTTTTATCAGGTCCGAAGTACAACGGCTCCTAGGGGAGGGGATCATTGAGGCCAGTACCGGCCCCTGGAGAGCCCAAGTAGTAGTTGTTAAGACTGGGGAGAAACATTGCATGGTCATTGACTACAGTCAGACCATTAACCGCTACACGCAGCTGGACGCGTACCCCCCTTTCTCGCATATCTGACATGGTTAATCAGATTGCGCAATATCGGGTGTTCTCCATCATCGACTTAAAATCTGCATACCACCAGCTCCCTATCTGCCCGGAAGACTGCCAATACACTGCCTTCGAGGCGGATGGCCGCCTCTATCACTTCCTTAGGGTCCCCTTTGGCGTCACCAACGGGGTCTCGGTTTTCCAGCGTGAGATGGACCAAATGGTAGACCAGAACGGGCTGTGGGCCACCTTCCTGTACCTGGATAACGTCACCATCTGCGGCTATGATCAGCAGGACCACGACGCCAACCTCCACAAATTCCTCCACACCGCCACACTCCTAAACCTGACCTATAATAAGGAGAAGTGCGTATTCCGCACACACCGCCTTGCCATCCTTGGTTGTGTTGTGGAAAACGGGGTCATCGATCCCGACCGCATGCGTCCCCTCCTGGAACTCCCCCTCCCCAAAGCACTGAGGAGATGCCTGGGCTTCTTCTCGTATTACGCCCAGTGGGTCCCCAATTATGTGGATAAAGCCCGTCCGCTCATCAAATCCACCTCTTTTCCCCTGATGGCAGAGGCCCGCCTGGCCTTCGAATGCATCAAAGCAGACATCGCGAAGGCAACGATGCACGCTGTAGACGAATCCATCCCGTTCCAGGTGGAGAGCGATGCGTCTGACTTCGCCCTAGCCGCCAGCCTTAACCAGGCGGGCAGACCCGTGGCCTTCTTCTCACGAACCCTCCAAGGCCCTGAAATTCGACACTCCTCTGTCGAAAAGGAGGCCCAAGCCATAGTGGAAGCTGTACGGCACTGGCGCCACTACTTAGCTGGTAAACGATTCACCCTACTCACGGACCAACGGTCAGTTGCATTCATGTTTACGGGGCAAGATCAAAAATTATAAAATATTGAGGTGGAGAATCGAGCTTTCCACCTACAATTACGACATCTTATACCGGCCCGGGAAGCTCAATGAGCCCCCAGATGCCCTGTCCCGGGGAATATGTGCCAGCGCACAAATAGACCAATTGTAGACTCTCCACAACGACCTCTGCCACCCGGAGGTCACCAGGTTTTTTCAATTCATTAAAGCCCGTAACCTGCCCGACTCCATTGAGGAAGTCAGGTCTATAACCAGACACTGCCAGGTCTGCGCAGAGTGCAAGCCGCACTTCTATCGGCCAGACAGAGCACACCTCATAAAGGCCACCCGCCCTTTCGAACGCCTAAGCGTCGACTTCAAGGGCCCCCTCCCCTCTTCTGACCGCAACATGTACTTCCTCAACGTCATTGACGAATATTCGCGTTTCCCCTTCGCTATTCCTTGCCCGGATATGACCTCGACCACGGTCGTCAGGGCCCTGCACAGCCTCTTCACCCTGTTCGGTTTCCCTAGCTATATCCATTGCGACCGGGGATCCTCCTTTACGAGTGATGAGCTGCGACAGTACCTGCTCTCCAAAGGCATAGCCTCGAGTAGGACCACCAGCTACAACCCCAGGGGGAACGGACAGGTAGAGAGGGAGAACGCGACAGTCTGAAAGGCCGTTTTACTAGCTCTGAGATATAAAGGTCTCCCAGTCACCCACTGGCAAGAGGTCCTCTCTGATGCACTACACTCAATTAGATCACTCCTTTGCACAGCTACCAATGCTACCCCTCATGAAAGAATGTTTGTTTTCTCCAGAATGTCCTTCTCGGGGACCTCACTACTGTCGTGGCTGATGTCCCCAGGCCCTGTCCTGCTCCGGAAGCACGTGAGGACCCATAAGTCGGACCCCCTGGTTGAAAGGGTCCAACTCCTCCACGCCAACCCCCAATACGCCTATGTGGCGTACCTCGACGGGCGGGAGGACACGGTCTCCATTCGAGACCTGGCACCCGCAGGTGCCCCAGGGACCACTACGACCCACAACCCCACACCCCCAACTCCCGTATCCAGCATGCCTGAGCCCCAGGAGCTGCCACCATGCACCCGACAATCGGAAGGGACTACAGACAACTCGAGTGACTACGGCCTGGCGCCTGAACCAACACCGCGGCCACCGGAACCGACACCACAACTGGCACTGCAGCGGTCGCAGCGGCAGATCAAGCCCCCAGAGAGACTGAACTTGTAAATTTGTAATTCTGTAAATATTGTTCCACCCACCTCATCCCCGCCGGACTCTTTTTTTAAAAGCAGGGGGTGAATGTGGTAAACCACTGTTAGCTTATTGCCTGTGTGTGTGACATGCCTGGACCATGCCCCTGCCGGCCCGGCCTGGGATTCCTCCCCCCCCCCCGGTCCAGGTATAAAGGTGACTGCTCCCCACCCCCTGCCTCAGTCTCTGGACCAGTTCATCGACATGGGTGTGCTCCAAGTCTTTTGCTAATAAAAGCCTATTTGTTCTTGCATACAAACTGGTCTATGCTTGATTGATAGTGCATCAAGTTTAGAGTCTCTGCCTCCACCACCAACTCGGGCAGCAAACTCCAGACACCAACTACCCTCTACGCAAAAAAAGTTCTTCCTCATGTCCCCAATATACCTACGCCCACTTATCCTGAATCTATGTCCCCTGGTTCCAGAATTTTCCACTCCATCTGACGAAGGAGCAGCACTCCGAAAGCGTTTGCTACCAAATAAACCTGTTGGACTTTAACCTGGTGTTGTTAGACTCCTTACTGTCCAGAATTCTCCATCAAGTAAAACAATTTTATCCAGTGCACTCTATCTCTTCCCCTCATGATTTTGTACACCTCAATCAAGTACCCTCAGCTGCTGACGTTGGCAAAGTCAGACATTCTCAGCATGACTAGATCTCCGTCAACACTTTTCCAGCAAAGATTGCTCATAACCAAGTGAAGCAATTTATGGCGTAGTTAAGTGAGAAACTATTCTCAGTATTCCTGCATAATCAACAGTCATAAATCATTCCCAAAAACTATGTCCCACTCTTTAGAAATAATGGAAAACAGAGAATCCACTGTGGTTTTGCTTGGAAGTCCAAGAAGTTAATTTGTCAATTCATGCTTTTCCCTTGTCATTATGGGGAAATATGCATCCAAATTAGGCTTAAAATTAAATCATGCCAATAAGCTTACATTCAGCAATACTTTGTGAATTTAAACAGCTGTCATTGGAAAGGGTTAGCATCTTTGCATGTTTATAAGAAGATATAGAATCATAGAAAGCTTACAGCACAGAAAGAAGCCATATGCCTCGTCAATACCTGGAGGCTCATGCACTTGTGGCAACTTACCTGAATTTTAAAGAAACACGGTCAAAAAGAAAAAAACTGAACTCCTTTTTAATTTTGAATAGGCGTTTTGTCCTTCGAAATTGCACAAAGCTCCTAATGTAACCAAATTCTGGATTTATTTTAAACACATTCCAGTCAGTCAAGAAATGTTTTTTTGGATTAAACTCCAATTGCTGCTTTAATCATACTTGATCTTTGTAGGTATTTTTAATAGACTGTGGTCAATCAAAATCAGTTTGGTTAACAACTTTAACCACAGAATCCCTACATTGCAAAAGGAAGCCATTCGGCCCATCGAGTCTGCACTAACTCTCTGAAAGGGATAATTCCTTGGATAATCCCCCTAACCTACACATCTTTGGACACTAAAGGGCAATTTAGCATGGCCAATCCTGCACATCTTTGGACTGTGGGAGGAAACTAGAGACCTGGAGGAAACCCATGTAGACATGGGGAGAATGTGCAAACTCCACATAAACAGTCGCCGGGATTGAATCTGGATCTCTGACACTTTGAGGCAGTAGTGCTAACCACTGTGCTACCGTGCCACCCTAATCTTTAACAAGATGATGGACAAGCTGAATCCATTTCACACTATACAAATTTCAAACAATATTCAAACTCTCCGACATTCAACACAACTCCAAATACATCAACTATACTCAACATCAACTCAATATTCACCTCAAATAAGTTGTACGAAGGTGCACCTGGGGACTGAGTACAGTGAGACCAAGTGTTTAAATCCAGGAATTTGGTGCAGTGAGGGAGGAGGTGCTAATCTGGCTTTGAACAAAAAAAGGAATGGTCCTAAAGAAGAAGCTGGAGATAGTGAGCACCAAGAACTAAAATCTGGAGCCTCTGAGGCAGTAGTTTAAACTGGTACAGGCTCAATAAATGTATTATATTAAATTTATAGCATGACTAGTTAAACTCCACAATACAACTATGGATAATGGTGAGTGATCTTCTAAACATGAAACCTATTAGTTAAATAAAAAAAGCAGAGCAGGTGACACGTTACAACTATTGCATGTGGGAGCTGGTATTTACCTGCATGATCCACAGCAACCACATCTGCAGTAATTGGGAGCAGCTCAAGGAACTTCAGTTCCAAGTGGATGAACTGGAGTCTGAGCTTCGGACATTGTGATGTACCAAGGAAGGAGAAAGTTACCTGGCATTTTGTCTCAGGAGACAGCCATTTGGACAGTACATGGTCATGGAAAGAAGAATGTGATTGTAAGACAGGCAGGAATGGAGATCCTGAACGTAACAATGGAGGAGCCTCAGCCCTTGTTCACCAGGTTCAACTTGTGTGGATGTGAGCTGGGTCTCCAGGGTGGATAAATTTATTGATAAAGAACCATGATGCAAGGAGTCCTTCAAGTGAGGGGAGCAAAAAACAATATAGTTGTAGAGGGGACAGTATCTTAAAGGGACTAGATATAGTTCTCTGCAGCCAAGAGCAGGAGGCTTGAAGGCTGTGTTGCCTGCCTGGTGCAGGGTTAAGGACATCTCATCAGGGCTGGAGAGGGACTTGGAAGGGGAAGAGAAGGATCCTGTTGTAGTCCACATGGGTACCACAAGTAGGACTACTGAGGAATATGAGCAGTTTGAGTTTAAGCTAAAAGGCGGAACCAGAAAGGTTTGCTATGTGAGCCACCCAAGAAAACTGGCTTTGATTAAAGAGCAGAGAGTTCAACGTGTAGCTCAATGGTTAGTTTTGGAGAAATGGGGGCACTGGCACCAGTGCTGGGGAAAGAGGGAGCAGGACTGTTGGGGCGGCCTTCACCTGAAGTCTGCTGGAACTAATGTACTGGCGAATCATATAACTAGGGCTGTAGAGAGGAATTTAAACTAAATAGTGGTGGGGAGGGTTAATGTAGTCATTCAGCCAAACACCAGTTTCTCAGCACCAACACCCTTTATTGGGCACCAAAAGAAAGGGCTACACCTGCGGTTTACAGTCAGGTAGTCTCCACCTTGGGACCTCCAACAATGAACTGGGTAGAGAAACAGGTTTAAAAAATCCAGCTAACCGGTTCCCATGAGGCGAGCCTCCACTCGCTCAATATGGCAGCTCATACTCCACAAAGCGATCTATTGATGATCCCCGTGGCCTTCATGGTCATCATAACATCCCTCTCCCCTTAGGTCTGTGTCTCTCCTAGCTTCCCCACTCTGAGGAGGTCCTTTTTGTCGCTTGGTGCTTGGTTGGAGGTCCATTGAAGACGGAGTTGTGTCAGGCAGTGTAAACCAAACAGGAGACGTTGTCTTCCAGCGGAAGTGTCACAGGGTTACTGATGTGGGCTCCTCCTCCTTAAGTTCCATTTCAGCCAAGAGGCCCACTTCTTCAGCCTCTATTTATGAGTCTGTACCTTCACTATCTGGAGGGGCCAATGTGGAGTTAGCTTCGAGCTGAGGGCTGGCACTGCCACAGTTGTCTCTATGGCCAGTTGTGGAGCCTGCTCAGGCGGGGGATCCCTGGTTCTGAGATGGTCCAAGTGCTTCTTTAAGGTCTTACCCTGAACTTTGACCTTGTAAGGTACTGGTCCTGTTTTCTCCATAACGATCCCAGGGTCCCATCTGGGACCATCCCTGAAGTTCCTCAGGTGAACCAGATCATCTGTTGCAACAGTACATTCTGTCCTTGCAGAATCGTAGTTTCATTTTTGATTTTACTGTTGGGACTCTGCCCTCCTTAGTAGGTTCAATCTGAAAAATGTGAGGTGATGCATTTTAGGCGAACTAACAAGACAAGGGATTACACAACAAAAGGTAGGATGCTAGGGAGTACAGAGGACCAGATGGACCTTGGGTGCATGTTCATAGATCCCTGAAGGGAGCAGGAAAGGATAAGGTGGATAAGTGGTTAAGACCAGAGGCACATAAGAGCGACATCTGCGAAAAGCGGGGGAAGATGTCACACCCGATTGACAACACAGGAGGTATATACAAAAGGATGTGTGAAATGCGTGTGGTTCTTGTGAACACTAGATATATGTGTTTAACAACTTTGCCACAAATGTGATTCCACTATCCTTTTATCTTCCTAATCTACCACGTTTTGGTTCTTCCACAACATCCACAGCAGAGGTGGAGGCAGCCTGCTGACTGCTATGCTCTGTTGTCTGGGGTGACTTGGCGGCATCCTCTGGAAGGCCGAGATTTGGAAGGGCCCAGCCTGCTTTGGGACTTCAGCTGTGGGCAGGGGACACCCTCCTCCGGCTGATCAGGTCACAGGAAGAGGGGATTGGGATTGGCTGGTCACTCAAGGGTCACCCTTATCAGTGCCTGAGTGTTGCTGGCTGACTCCCTGGGAAGAAAGGTAAGCTAGAATGAGATTGAGGTGCCCCAGACCCATCTTGCGTAGCCACTGATGTATCCCAGCCAATACTGATGAAGTGCAGCTCTTGCCGCAGTGCAGGCTCATGTCGTGGACCAAGGTCTCCATGGCGACTGTCATTCTACCAGTGCTGACATCCGTGCATTGGCATGCCGGTGCTATTAACTAAGACTGAACGTGGACAGGCTCCTCCATCATGCATTGATATCTGAGGAATGCAGCTGACAATCATCCCATGATTGTCTCTGCAACTACACCAACTGAGATAGGACTGAGTACAGTCATGTCATATGTGTCGGACTCAGCAGAATTCTGGCCCCAGCAGTCCTCTGAGTGCCGGTGAGCTCAGATGTTCCTGCCTCTGCCAGCTGTGGACCAAATTGTGCTGTGCTCACCAGATTGTGACCCCAAGGCTGCTCTAGAATTAGGTCCCACCGAGGTGTGTGCCTCTGCACTGGTGAAGGGTGTGGATGAGCGCTATGATGGGTCTTCAATGGTACAATCCTCACTTTCCTCATGTAAGGTGTTGTCAGGGTTTGATCTGGTTAAGTGCCTTGGGTGCTTGGCAAAGGTAACTGTGGATGAAAGTAGAGGTAATTAGTGCATGGCATGCAACTTGAAAAAGGGTCAATGCACTCACAGTATGGTTTTCTGAGGGTTGCACTGATAAGGATCCTCACTAGGATGTTTGTCACTGGCTTCACATTCACCCAAGGCATGGTTCACATCCTCTTCAGCCAGCATGATGAGGACCTTGATCTCAGCACTCCACCCCTGGTCTGGGACCTCTCCTTCCCATTGTGTGACAGCTTGTGCTGTATGAAGACAGATGGAGAGAGTGTGAGCAGGACACGTGTCAGGGCAGATGATAAGGTACCTGGCATGTATGGTGCTGAGTGGAACCATGGAAGGTTTGAGGATGAGAGTTTCAGAGGATATGAGCCCAAATGGAGATGTGAATCTGTAATTGAGAGAACAAGTGATGAGTTCCCTTGAACTGGCAGCATGTGAGATGCTAGTGAATGTTTGATGAACTTGTAAGTGTGTGAGTTGAGAGTAATGCAGTTGATTACCCTGACGGAATGGATCAAATCATTCATTCTCTTTCTGTACTGGATGGCTGACCTCATCTGAACAGTGTTGGCACTGACCACCTCTGCCTTCACCTTCCAAGTCGGAATGGTGATGTTGGTGAATCTCCTCCAGCCAGGAAAGGAGTAGAGGACATCACAACGGTTCTCCGTGGCATTCAGTGTGTGGCTCCAGGATGCACCACTAAGCCCCTTCAAGGCCATGCCTTCAGTGGGGCAGTCTTGGGTTGCATGTAGTGAGACAGTTATGTGCAAGAGCTCTTTAAATATGGCACCCGAGAAAGGTACCGATAAGATTATGGTCGGTCGGGCGAATCAAAGCCCGTGATCCGACAACATTTTTCTCATGTTTGCATTATTAATGAGGTGGGAAGCATACAACACGGCGCATAAACCTGTCGTTGCAGCCAGCAGGAAGACACCAATTTTCACACTGCACGGAGCAGAAAATCTTGTCCTTGGAAAATCCTGCCCTTTGGAAAATCCTGCCTTTTGGAAAACTCAGCCCTTGGATGTGCAGAGCACACTTTCAAATTTGCTGATGACAACAAACTTGGAAGTAGTGTGAGCTGTGAGGGGGATAGTGATAAACTTCAAGAGGATGGAGGCAGGTTGATGGTATGGGCAGATACATGGCACCACTGCAGAAAAGTGTATACGTTTTGGTAGGAAGAATGAGAGAGGAAATAGAAAATGAAAGTAATAATTCTGAAAGGAGTGCAGGAGCATAGGGACCTGGGGGTGTATGTGCACAAATCATTGAAGGTGGCAGGACATGTTGGGAAAGTGGTCAATAAGGTATTTGGGATCCTGGATTTTATAAACAGAGGTACTAAAGAATGGACGTCATGGTGAACCTTTATAAACACTGGTTCAGCTGTTGTGGGAGTATAATCCTCGGCATCACACTTTAGGAAAGATGTGAAGGGTTTAGGGAGGATGCAGAAAGGATTTAAGAGAATGATTCCAGTGATAAGGGACTTCAGTTATGTGGATAGAAGGGGCAATTTGGAATTGGTCTCTTTACAGAAAAGAAAATTGAGAGGGGGTTTGGTAGAGGGGTTCAAAATTATGATGGGCTGGGACAGAAACTGTTCACATTGGCAGAAAGGGTTGAGAACCAGAGGACACTAATTTAAGAGGAATGACAAAAGAAGCAATGGTAACATAAGGCGAAGTTTTTTTAAAACAGTGAATGGTTAAGATCTGGAATGCATTGCCTGAGGGTGTGGTGGAGGCAGATTTGATTATAGCTTTCAAAAGGAAATTGGATATGTTATCAAAAGAGAAATAAACTTACAGGGCTACAGAGAAAAAGAGGGCGGCATGGTGACACAGTGGTTAGCACTGCTGCCTCACAGCGTCAGTGACCTGGGTTCAATACCAGACTCGGGTGACTGTGTGGAATTTTCACTTTCTCCCTGTGTCTGTATGAGTTTTCCCCGGATGCTCTGGTTTCCTCCCACAGTCCAATGATATGCAGGCTAGGTGGATTGGCAATGCTGAATAGCCCCTTAATGTCAGAGGGATTAGCAGGGTAAATATGTGGGGTTATAAGGATAGGGCCTGGGTGGGATTGTCATCGGTGCAGGCTTGATGGGCAGAATGGCCTCCTTCTGCCCTGTAGGGATTCTATAAAGAGTGGAACTAACTGAATTGCTCTTGCAGGAAGCCGTAACAGTCAGGAAAGGCCAAAATGTCTTGTTTTGTGCTGGAACCATTCTACGATTCTATAGTAAATAACCCATAAAAGGCCTCTATGCTCATGACTGTTTCAGCACTAAAACTAAAGTTTCATCTGAGCCCCATCTTCATCTGTCATTTTCAAGGTTTTCCTCCAACTGAAGAAATCCTTTTGGTCTCAGTAATTATCCATTACTCTTAAGCCAACTTGCCTTTTAAATTAGGTTAGCTCATTAAAACTTGACTTTGTTAATCATTCTTGATTTCAATTGGCATTGTCATGGTGGTCAACCACAAACTGCATCAATTCTCTAATCTTTTCTTCTCTTTCCTAACTGGTTTTGTTGTATGTTTCCTATCTGTAATGTGTTAGCGAATGTAAATGAGCTACATGACTGCTTGTGTTTAAATGTGACAGCATTCTATTATACCCCAGAGTTTGAAAAATCTATGAAGCCAAATTGGAAGAATCTTTCTGGCCACCCAATTCCAGAAGACATTATTTTAGTTCTACGAAGTGAATGTTGAGGCACCGAAGTAACTGCAGCAGATTAAAACTTCAGCATTCAAAGTTTCCTGTATGGGTGTGATAATTCCAGTTAGGTAAATAACAACTGCAACATTTATTACAAATAACTATAATAGAGGTTTGCAGCCTCATTGCTGCCAGTCAGCTCCCGAGAAAGTTCTGGAACAGAAACCTAAGCTTCCCAGGGTGATCCCCCAACCCTGTTGCCCAATTGGCTCCTCTGGTCATGTGTTCCTGACACTACAGATGGATCCTTAAAGGGACAGTTACCACAATGGGCTCGACTCTGTATCCTCACAGGGTCTCCTGTTCTTTCTACTGATTGATAGTATATTAGCCACCCAAAGAAAACACTGTTTTCACTGCCTTTTTTTTAACTCAGAGGATCAGCAGTATGTGTGGAATTCTAGATTTCTAACTCGCTGTCTGTGGCAAGGCTGCCATTAGATCATTTGGCGATTATGGGAATCACTGATATTTATTTGCCAATTTACATCACCAGTTTTGTGTCTGAGCGAGGAGCCTGTGAAGATGCCATGTCACAGTCCATTGAGGGAGGAAGCCAGGAAGGTCCTTCTGGGAGTTAACTAAACAAACAGTAAGGCATTAGGTACTTCACTTTACCTTGCGCTCAATCAGCCTCCAGCCAGGTCTGAAGTAAAGAAAGCGCCCTACAACACCCAAGTTCCAGTAACAGAACAGTCCATGAGGTAAGCACAAAGGAGGAACTGGGGAATGTGGTATGTCCTATTTGGCCAATGATTGTTGCTTTTGTGTCTTTATATGCCCTGTTTGTGAACAGAACTCCCACTTACCTGACAAAGGAGCAGCGCTCCGAAAGCTAGTGGATTTTGCTACCAAATAAACCTGTTGGACTGTAACCTGGTGTTGTGAGACTTCTTACTACACTTTTTAGAACAACAGGAATCAATCGTTGAGTAGCCTGTCAATTGGGATGGTCTTCAGATCAGATTGGCCACTTTAGACACTGACCATCTTGATTAACAGAGGAATTGACCAATTGACCTGAGCCTCCCTAGAGCTTGGGCCCCAATATTAAGCATCTTGTGCATCGCATGCCCTCCACCACATCCCATCCCAGAACCTGGCACAATGTATGCAGGTGACTGCAGCAGCATACCCTCATGATGGCTTGGTTGTGCTTCTCTACGTTTTTACATTCATCGCTTCATCAAAGTTCTTATTTGGCCCATGTTTACTGACATATTCGGGGGGAGGGGTGCGGTGATGTTAATATTGAGAGGGATCTACCGGCCTTAAACATGGCCTGAATTTCCTTTAATCCAACATGCACTGTTCTTCCTCATTCTCTGCCATATTAATGACATACAAGTCCATAGGGAATTCAATGCTCTTGAGAAGCCCTCTCTATAGGTCAGGTGACCAAAATCTTCAAATAGTCTCATGTTTTCAGAAGCAAGGCCAGGTGTGTATAGGTGGAATGCCAAGACATTGATATAAACAGTCAACCCCAGCCGCAGAAATCAATCTTGAAACTCCCAACTTCTTCAGGCTTAGAACCTCCACATTTCTGCCTGTCTCAGCTGATGCTGAACACAGCTGGGACTTATAATTCTCAGTCTAACTTCACTCGAACACAGGGTTGCCATCCTTCCATCTGCAAGAGATGATGGGATTGTAGATTCAGAATTTGGTGAGGTTAGATGAAATCACCAGCTGCATTTCTTTGATGGCTGAACAAGTCAATTTTGGAAAGGCAAAGTTTGCCATAAGTGCCATATATGGGGCTGGATTTTATTTGCCCCCTCCAGGCGTATTTTCAGCAGCAGAGCATGTAAGTAGATTGGGTGGAAATCCCACTGTCTTCCTGCTCACTCCCAAGCTGAACCCCATAATATGCTAGGTGGGTGCATACCGAAATTGGGAGCCCAACTGACATCTTTAAATAAATAATTAAAAGTCAATTAGTTTTTTAGTAAACCTGTTGAACTGATTAATATGTTTTCCATGCTATTGCATACGGACAGGCAGATGGGAGCAGGACGGCTACTTTTTGGGGCCCTACTAGAAAGGGCAGGAAGTGGGATGCGTCATTCAGGGGCACCCTGGATACATTTTAGGCACCCTCCTCAAGATGTCACCCCTTTTTCTTCTGCACCACCTGCCCTAAAAAAATCCTTCCCACCCTAAAATCCCAATACTTATCTATCCTGGGCACTCATGGTCCTTTTTGACCATTTTCCTGCTGCCCCAACAGCACCAACTACTGAGCTCTGGTGCTGGAGGTCTGATGGAGCTGCTGTACAAACAAATTTGGGGATCTGATTGGTCAGCAGTTGCGAAGGGTGAGAGTTCCTCCTACTGAGGGATGGAAATCTGACTCTCCACCAATTTAGCCTGCCCCCCGGCATGTTATGGCTGTGGGATAGGCTTCCCTGGCACGTGTCAGCTACAAGACAACTTCCAGGGGAATGAACAGGTCCACTCCTCCCCCATCCCGCTGCGCTCCACCTCACTGTAAAATGCAACCCATGACATTGTCCCTTGCTGGTGGTGCAGGATGATTTCTGCTGATGACTTGTGCGGGACTCGCATCTGCTTTGGAGTTCTTCAAACCAAATATCGTGCCCACAGCTGGTGTCATGAGATAATATTTGTCACTTGTCAGGATCCAGTGCATAGTGAGCATAAAAGCAGGAAGCTAAGAGCTTAATGCCAGAGGTCCTAATGATAATATATGCAAATAGGCTATTCATGAGACAGACCTTTAAGGAAAGAGAAATGCGGGGCATTGCTACAATGGACTACTGATGTAAATGAGATGCATGATTTGACCAACAACCATTACATGAGATTTCTTTAGCGCAATCGAAACTACCTACAGCCCCAAAAACTCAGTGCCCAACCCCACTGCTGGCCAAGAATAAGACCATAAGACCATAAGACATAGGAGCGGAAGTAAGGCCATTCGGCCCATCGAGTCCACTCCACCATTCAATCATGGTTGATTTCAACTCCATTTACCCGCTCTCTCCCCATAGCCCTTAATTCCTCGAGAAATCAAGAATTTATCAATTTCTGTCTTGAAGACGGTCAACGTCTCGGCCTCCACAGCCCTCTGTGGCAATGAATTCCACAGACCTACCACTCTCTGGCTGAAGAAATTTCTCCTCATCTCTGTTCTAAAGTGACTCCCTTTTATTCTAAGGCTGTGCCCCCGCGTCCTAGTCTCCCCTGCTAATGGAAACAACTTCCCTACGTCCATCCTATCTAAGCCGTTCATTATCTTGTAAGTTTCTATCAGATCTCCCCTCAACCTCCTAAACTCCAATGAATATAATCCCACGATCCTCAGACGTTCATCGTATGTCAGGCCTACCATTCCTGGGATCATCCGTGTGAATCTCCGCTGGACCCGCTCCAGTGCCAGTATGTCCTTCCTGAGGTGTGGGGCCCAAAATTGCTCACAGTACTCCAAATGGGGCCTAACCAGTGCTTTATAAAGCCTCAGAAGTACATCCCTGCTTTTGTATTCCAAGCCTCTTGAGATAAATGACAACATTACATTTGCTTTCTTAATTACGGACTCAACCTGCAAGTTTACCTTTAGAGAATCCTGGACTAGGACTCCCAAGTCCCTTTGCACTTTAGCATTATGAATTTTGTCACCATTTAGAAAATAGTCCATGCCTCTATTCTTTTTTCCAAAGTGCAAGACCTCGCACTTGCCCACGTTGAATTTCATCAGCCACTTCTTGGACCACTCTCCTAAACTGTCTAAATCTTTCTGCAGCCTCCCCACCTCCTCAATACTACCTGCCCCTCCACCTATCTTTGTATCATCGGCAAACTTGGCCAGAATGCCCCCAGTCCCGTCATCTAGATCGTTAATATATAAAGAGAACAGCTGTGGCCCCAACACTGAACCCTGCGGGACACCACTTGTCACCGGTTGCCATTCTGAGAAAGAACCTTTTATCCCAACTCTCTGCCTTCTGTCTGACAGCCAATCGTCAATCCATGTTAGTACCTTGCCTCGAATACCATGGGCCCTTATTTTACTCAGCAGTCTCCCGTGAGGCACCTTGTCAAAGGCCTTTTGGAAGTCAAGATAGATAACATCCATTGGCTCTCCTTGGTCTAACCTATTTGTTATCTCTTCAAAGAACTCTAACAGGTTTGTCAGGCAAGACCTCCCCTTACTAAATCCATGCTGACTTGTCCTAATCCGACCCTGCACTTCCAAGAATTTAGAAATCTCATCCTTAACGATGGATTCTAGAATTTTGCCAACAACTGAGGTTAGGCTAATTGGCCTATAATTTTCCATCTTTTTTCTTGTTCCCTTCTTGAACAGTGGGGTTACAACAGCGATTTTCCAATCCTCTGGGACTTTCCCTGACTCCAGTGACTTTTGAAAGATCATAACTAACGCCTCCACTATTTCTTCAGCTATCTCCTTTAGAACTCTAGGATGTAGCCCATCTGGGAAATTTATCAATTTTCAGACCTTTTAGTTTCTCTAGCACTTTCTCCTTTGTGATGGCAACCATATTCAACTCTGCCCCCTGACTTTCCTGAATTGTTGGGATATTACTCATGTCTTCTACTGTGAAGACTGACGCAAAGTACTTATTAAGTTCCTCAGCTATTTCCTTGTCTCCCATCACTAGATTACCAGCGTCATTTTGGAGCGGCCCAATGTCTACTTTTGCCTCCCGTTTGTTTTTAATGTATTTAAAGAAACTTTTACTATCATTCCTAATGTTACTGGCTGGCCTACCTTCATATTTGATCCTCTCCTTCCTTATTTCTCTCTTTGTTATCCTCTGTTTGTTTTTATAGCCTTCCCAATCTTCTGACTTCCCACTACTCTTTGCCACATTATAGGCTCTCTCTTTTGCCTTGATGCATTCCCTGACTTCCTTTGTCAGCCATGGCTGCCTAATCCCCCCTCTGATAACCTTTCTTTTGTTTGGGATGAACCTCTGCACTGTGTCCTCAATTACTCCCAGAAACTCCTGCCATTGCTGTTCTACTGTCTTTCCCACTAGGCTCTGCTTCCAGTCGATTTTTGTCAGTTCCTCCCTCATGCGCCTGTAATTACCTTTATTTAACTGTAGAACCTTCACATCTGATTCTGCCTTCCTTCTTTCAAATTGCAGACTGAATTCTACCATATTATGATCACTGCTTCCTAAGTGTTCCCTTACTTTAAGATCTTTTATCACGTCTGGCTCATTGCATAACACTAAGTCCAGAATAGCCTGTTCCCTCGTGGGCTCCATCACAAGCTGTTCCAAAAAGCCATCCTGTAAACATTCAATGAATTCCCTTTCTTTGGGTCCACTGGCAACATTATTTACCCAGTCCACCTGCATATTGAAATCCCCCATGATCACTGTGACCTTGCCTTTCTGACATGCCCTTTCTATTTCGTGGTGCATTTTGTGCCCCTGGTCCTGACCACTGTCAGGAGGCCTGTACATAACTCCCATTATGGTTTTTTTGCCTTTGTGGTTCCTCAATGGAATGGAGAGGTACTCATCAAGAACAGCGAGGCAGTCAGCGCCCACTGGAAGGAGCACTTTGAAGACCTCCTTAACAGAGACTCAATGCTGAATGTGACTGTCCTCAACTCTATCCCGCAGCATGTTACCCACCACCACCGCAGCACAACCTCAAACCGGCACGAGGTAGAAAAGACCATGTGACAGCTAAAGAACAACAAAAGATATCTGGAGCAGATGGAATTGCTGCCGAAGCACTACTGGTACAAACAGATTACCTAATTTCCCTTATCTGGAAGGAGGAAAATATGCCAAGAGATCTGAGATGCTATAATCATGGCCATCTTCAAGAAAGTTGATAAGTCCGACTGCAGTAACTATAGAGGAATTTCTGCTGTCGGCTGCAGGGAAGCTCATTGCGAGAGGCCTCCTTATGGTTGAAGAGCTTCTCCCAGGGTTGCAATGTGGATTCCGTGCACTAAGGGATATGATCCTCACTACAAGAGAAATTCAGAAAACAGCACAAACCCTTGTACGTGGCCTTCTTTGACCTCATAAAGGCCTTCCACAATGTCAACCACGAGGTATTATAGTGACCTTGTCCATTTTGGGTGCCACCAAAAGTTTGTCAATATCCTCCACTTGCTCCACAATGACATGTGTGATGATACTGTACCTTTAAGAAATGTGTTTGAATCATGTTTCTGTGCTGAATGTGTTTACTGGTCCCTTCCATTTTATCGGAGCCATTTTGTCTGTATATAGCAGCACTGTGTTGTTTCTGAAGCAATATATAATTGAACTTAATTGATACAATGTTTGTTTCGATCTGAACTAATGCAGAGTCCTGTTGTTGTGCATTTTCCCCTGGAATATTGCAGAGTAGGGCTTGATTTGGTTGATTAACGGGTAAGGTATAGCTAGGCATTCACAGAGAACTCAATGCAGCCTGCTTTTTGGGATCTTTAGAGAGAGGTGTCACTTTCTCTATATCTCTTGCTCTCTCTGATTTCTGGAGACTGGAATCTGCAAGGAAATAAATCTCTTTCTCGGAGATTCTACTGTCTGGGGGTGGAGCTTTCTTTGGAAGTTGCTGCATGAGAATTAGAAGACAAGTATCTGTCTGGATCACTCGCCAGAAGTGTTAAAAGGCCAAAAATTTAGTACCCACTTAAGCATCTTTAGTTTCTGTGCTAACTGGTTCTAAAGAATGGATTTATGTCTCTGGACGATACTGCTAAATTGGAACAATAGAGATAGCTAACTGTTAAAAAATATACCTTGTCATGTTTAAGTATTTTTATTGGTAAAAGTTATGCTAATTCTTTTTGTTAAATTCTGTGCTCATAAATAAAGTTTGTTTTGATAAAAGCTTCCTAGTGGGTCACTGGAATCATACCTGGAGTGAAACACTTTAGGGACGATGCTCCCAAAAAAGTTCTAAGTGTCAAATTTGTGGGAAAACTGGAGTAATTCACGTTTTTTTTCAGTGGGAGTTCACACTAGAATCTCCCACACTCTGTGCATTGCAGAGGCCGCCAGCGTGAAGATCATTAAATTTCAGGGCATGGGGCCTATTCCCACCCAGGAGGCTGAACGGGCCTCTGCACATGCCAGCCCCTCCACCCCCGCCATCCCAGAGCACCCCGATCTCCAGCCCCCACCCAAGCAGTGATGATCCCCACCCTACTCTCCTGCAAGCAGATTGCCCCCTAAGCCCCGCACCCCACCAGGCCCTGTCCCTTGGCACTGCCCGGCATCGGGCAGTGCCAAGGTGCCCCCTGGGCATTGGCAATTTGTCCCTTGGGCAGTGCCAGGGGCACAGCTGGCACTGACAGGGTGTCCATGCCCAGGGGACACCACTCCCCCCTTCACTCCAGCGGGGTCATCCCGATAGTTCCCCAAAAGTGGGGAGCTTTTGTAAACCCCACTAGAGTGAAATACTTTGGCGGGGTGGGAGAGGCTAGCGGGCCTGGAGAATTCAGTCCCGGGCCTGCTAATCACATTAAAAGAGACTCCCCTGATGAAGGAGCAGCACTCCAAAAGCTCTTGATTCCAAATAAACCTGGTGGATTTTAACCTGGTGTTGTGAGACTTCTTACTGTGCCCATTAAAAATAGATGCAAATAACTTACCGGGTGTTCCCGCTGGCTTCCAGCGCGGATCTGACGGTGCCAGAAATCCAGTGCTGGGAGATGCACGCACGACGGGAATACATGCACGAATGCTGCGCAGGCCAGGACACGAGATTCTCCCACCATGCTGCACCAGAAAACTAGCGTGGTGGGGTGGGAGAATCGCCCCCTTTATGCTCACCCTAATGCAAAATCAAATGTAAAAGTTAGGGTCTACACTAACTTCATAAAATGTTGGAGTTTCTGATCTGGTCCTTAGAACATGCGAGCCGTGATCCTAACCAATTGGTCCACCACAGATCCAGTTCACGTTTGGTCTGGGGTCTGGGATAGTTGGAGAATTTGGTGGGGGGATGGGAGGTGGTCATTGGGCGGGGGGGGGGGGGGGGGGGGGGGGGCGGGGGGTTGCTGGTGGGGTTGGTCATGGGGATCGGGATGGAGTTTTCATCCTTTGAACTATTCTGCTGAGAGACTCAGAACCATCAGAACTCTCCAATTTATATCAGAGTTTAGGATGGTTCCCAGTGCAGGGTATTTACTGAACAGAGGTCTGAACAGTCCTAGCGTGTGGGTCTCCAGGGGATCCCTCATAACATCTCCTGGGGTACCTCCAGGCTGTGACCCTTCTGAGGTCAGAGGTTCTGGGCCCTCGGTTTTAAAATACTCAGTATTGTTTTGAAATCTCTTGCTGGCCTCTCCCTACCTCTGCAATCTCCGATAGCTCCATAACCTTCTCAGATATTTGCCATGATATAATCCTGGCCAGTTGAGAATACCTGCTTAGAATTGCTCCACCACTAGTGGCTGTGCTCTTCAGCTGTCAAGGATATAAGTTGGGGAATTCCCTCCCTAAAACTCTCTCTTTCTCTCTCTTTCCTCCTTTAATGTGCTGCTTAGGACATAACTCTTTGAACAAGCTTTTGATCATCTGTCTTAATATCTCCTTGTAGGAAACTTTGATAATGTTCCTCTACCATCATGGTGTTTTACCACATTAAAAATGCTTTTTATACATAAGTTGTTGTAGTTAATTGATGCCAACAATCAGTGTTCTTTTAATGCCATACCATTTTTGATTACTTGTAAAAAAAAGATAAAGTCGCCATAGTCCCAGATTACCATTGGTTGCATTCCCCTTTGAGGTGGTAATTTAACCACACCTCATGAAAGGGGCAAGATTGAGAATGATAGAATCATAGAATCCCGACAGTGCAGAAGGAGGCCATGTGGCCCATCAAGTCTGCACCAACTCTCTGATAGAGCATCTTCTCCAGGCCCTTTCCCACCCTATCCCCATAACCCCATACATTTAATATGGCCAATCCAGAAAACTGGAGCACCCCAGGTAACCCATGCAGACAGAGGAAGAACATGCAACCTCCACACAGTCACCCAATGCCAGAATTGAATCCTGGTCTCTGGAGCTGTGAGGCAGCAGTGCTAACCACTGTGCCACCATGCCGCCCAGAGCTGAACTTTAGAATCCTCAGCAGTAACTACCCCAAAAATATTTCAAGTGGGGCGGGCGTGGTTAGCACTGCTTCCTCGCAGTGCCAGGGACCTGGTTTCAATTCTGACCTTGGGTTACTGTCTGTGTGGGTTTCCTCCGGGTGCTCCGGTTTCCTCCCACACACCAAAACATGTGCGGATTAGGTTGATTGGCAATTTAGCCCTTTAGTATCAGGGGGATTAGCAGGGTAAATATGTATGGTTACAGAGATAGGGACTGAATGGGATTGTTGTTAGTGAAGGCTCAAAGAACACACAATTACAGCACAGGAACAGGCCCTTCGGCCCTCCAAGCCTGCACTGACCATGCTGCCCGACTGAACTAAAATCCCCTACTCTTCTGGGGACCATATCCCTGTATTCCCATCCTATTCATGTATTTGTCAAGACGCCCCTTAAAAGTCACTATCGTATCTGCTTCCACTATCTCCCTCAGCAGCAGTTCTAGGCACCCACCACCCTCTGTGTAAAAAAAAACTTGCCTCGTACATCTCCTTTAAACCTTGCCCCTCGCAACTTAAACCTATTCCCCCTTGTAATTGACTCTTCCACCCTGGGAAAAAGACTATCCACTCTGTCCGTGCCCCTTATAATCTTGTAGACTTCTATCAGGTCACCCCTCAATCTCTGTCGTTCCAGTGAGAATAAACCAAGTTTCTCCAACCTCTCCTCATAGCTCGATGGGCCGAATGGCCTCCTTCTACACTGTAGGGATTCTGATTCTAAGTGTTTTGAACTTAAATAAATTCATTTGTTTACCTTTAAGGCAACAGTTCTCTAATTATTTGAGGAGGGACAGACATGGAATTTGCAAATTTCAGTATTCAAAAGCAGTAGCATCCTGATGGTCTCTAGCTGCCCTGGCAGTGGCTGGAACTTGGGCCTCCTCATATGCTCCAGAAGGCATCTGGCTGCACACTGCGCTCCTCCATTTCTGACACTAAATCATCTTCGGGGTGAAGTTTCAGTCCTTCCTGGAGGGCAAAGTTGTGCAATGCACAACATGCTACTACAATCTTGGAAACTCTCACAGGTGCCCCCTGACCCAGCTGTCAAGGCAACAGAAACATTTAATCCCCCGATTATCCTCTCCACTACCTGACGCATTTCCACATGTGCACATTAAAAACCACCATAAACACCCAAATGGCATGAAAAAGATATTTAAAAACATGATATTTCTAGCTTTTTTATAATCCTGCAGAGTTACAGATTATTAGAAAATCTATTAAACATCAAAAAATAATCTTCACCCACCTTCACAAGTTCTTGCTGATGTAGACTATGAAAAAGTCAAAGGAAATTCCTCTAATTACACTTTGTCGTCCAGGCATCCACCCAATGTCTGTGCTGCTGTATACTTTTAATGACTGTCTGTAAAAAGCTTGGGTACAATTGGGAAGTTTAAAAAGCCCAATTGGAAATTTAAAACTCACACAGATCTTTTGTGCATGCCTATGTACCAGGACTGACCAGAATAGAATATTGGCCTTTATAGCTAAAGGAATAGAATATAAAGGTAAGTGTAACCCCCTGCTGACCACTATATGGGGCTACTATTTAAATAGTCAATCAACAGGATCCCGAATTCCTAGCGGTTGATGTTGATTTGGCTAATTTCCTGTTTACCCATAAATGTCAGTACTGTAATCGGAATAACAAACAAATATAATCAACAGACATACAACGGGTAAAGAATCCCAAACCGAAGATCTTCCCACCAAACAGTTTCAATCCAAAAAAAAATGTTCAAAACATCACCAAGAGCTCTGATCTATAACCGTTGGGGCCCATCCATTGGTGCACACATGGGGAACCACGTCCTCAGTAGCACACTTCTAGATACTGTTCCAGTTGGATTGTATAGTCCCCACCAATTACTCATGACAAACACACACACACAGTCCAGAAGAGACACAGGTATGGAAGATGATGCCGCAGGAGGCAGAGGTGCCGCGAGCTATCCGTGCAGCAATGTAGGTCCAGTGCGCTGAAGGCTGTCCTCGGCAGTAATGAAAAGAGCAGGCAGGAGAACGCCTGGCTGCCTCTCACTCCAAACCGAATTCTCACCGCCTGGGAAAAGCTCCCCTTCAAAACGTGGCTATCTCTCTCTGCACACTCCCTGCCTAACTCTGCAGCTGCTTCACTTCCTGGCACTTTTTTTCTTCCCGCCCCCAGAGCAATCCGATTGGCCCAGCCCACATCACTCAACAAACAGCATCCTGTTCAGCAAACAGGACACTGAAAACCACAAGGGACAAAGAACACTTGTAAATGTCTTCCCCACAAATCCCCATTTTTCTCAGTCTCTTACATAAGGAAATACTGTCGCAACTACACAAGGCATTGGTGAGACCGCATCTGGAGTATTGTGCACAGGTTTGGTCCCCTTATTTGAGGAAAGATGTAGTGGCATTGGAGGCAGTTCAGAGGAGGTTCACTAGATTGATTCCAGAGATGAGCGGTTTGTTGTATGAAGAGAGATTGAACAGTTTAGGCCTATACTCTCTGGAATTTAGAAGAATGAAGAGAGATCAAATTGAGGTATATAAGATGATAAAAGGTATGGATAAAGTAGACATGGACCGCTGGTGGGGCATTCTAGGACGAGAGGTCACAGTCTTAGGAATAAGGGGTAGCAAATTTAAAACAGAGTTGAGGAGAAACTACTCCCAAAGGGTTGTGAATCTCTGGAATTCGCTACCCCAACGTGCGGTGGTTGCTGGGATAGTGAGTAAATTTAAGGAGGAGTTAGACAGATTTTTAATTGGTACTGGATTGAAGGGTTATGGGGAGAAGGCAGGAAAATGGGGATGAGGAGCATATCAGCCATGATCAAATGGCAGAGCAGACTTGATGAGCCGAATGCCCTAACTCTGCTCCTATATCTTATGAACTTCCGTAGGGTCCCAATGTGCAAGTTCAATGTACACTACTGGAATGATGATCTACCCATCAGGAGATCTGAGTCATTAACTCTTTCTCTATTCCACAGATGTTTCCTGACTTTCTGAGTATTCCCAGCATTTTCTGTTTTTCATTTCATGCTTAATGTGTGATTCTGTAAATGAATGATGGGTATAGATAGAGTGAATGCAAGCAGGCTTTTTCCGCTGAGGCTAGGGGAGAAAAAAACCAGAGGGCATGGGCTAAGGGTGAAAGGAGAAAAGTTTAAAGGGAATATTAGGGGGGGCTTCTTCACGCAGAGAGTGGTGGGAGTGTGGAATGAGCTGCCGGATAAAGTGGTAAATGCGGGGTCACTTTTAACATTTAAGAAAACCTTGGACGGGTTCATGGATGAGAGGGGTGTGGAAGGATATGGTCCAAGTGCAGGTCAGTGGGACTAGGCAAAAAATGGTTCGGCACAGACAAGAAGGGCCAAAAGGCCTGTTTCTGAGCTGTAATTTTCTATGGTTCTATGAATGCCAGATTGAGTAATGATCCTATCCAACAACCAGCTTTCTGTGTGAGAAAATCAGGGGATTGGATTGGATCAGCATCCCTGGAAGTGTCACCTTAATTTGATTAACTAAGTTTCCTTTAAATATTTTAATTATTTTGTTATATGTTACTGGCATCAAAGATTGGCAGGTAAGGCAATAAATGAGCAATGGCTGCCTTCTATTAGATGATACTTTAGGTACAGACTAGATGTATTCCCACAAGGTGGAAATGAGGAGCATTCAAAACTAAGGCTCACAGGATGAGACGTGTTCCATCCATTTTTGGTTAAAAAAAGGGACTATTTATTCAATGTGTATCCTTTCAGAGCAAAGTGAGTGCCAGATTATGCAATCCTGCTGGATGAATAGCATTCATGTGAAACATGCCTGGATCAGATTGGCTTTCACATCCATGCCATCCTGATGGGTGCTTCAACTCATAAAGTGGCTCCGGCCATGATGAAATCATCCCCACACTTTGCAGCGGTGTATAGTATTAGTGATCTCTGGCAGCAGCCACCCTAGATGTCACAATCCTGATGTACTGCTAGAGTAGGTCCTGGGTTGGTTTTGTCCATTAGGAGATGTATTCTTCCTGCAAGGCGAGTTCGCTTTAGTGCAGAAAGTGGGGAGATGTGATGGAAGTGTTCAAATTCTTAAAGGCTTTAAATAAGGAGAAACTGTTTCCAATGGCAGAAGACTTGGTAATCAATGATTGCATATTTAAAGTGATTGGCAAAAGAACCAGAGGCAACTTGCACACAGCAGGTTGTTATGCTCTGGAATGCTTTACCTGAAAGGGCCATGGAAGCAACGTTAATCATTTTCAAAAAATAATTGGATAAAGATCTGAAAAAGAAAACTCACCTATGGGGAAATACCAGAGTAAACTTGCAGGTAAACTTGCAGGTTGAGTCCGTAATTAAGAAAGCAAATGTAATGTTGTCATTTATCTCAAGAGGCTTGGAATACAAAAGCAGGGATGTACTTCTGAGGCTTTATAAAGCACTGGCTAGGCCCCATTTGGAGTACTGTGAGCAATTTTGGGCCCCACACCTCAGGAAGGACATACTGGCACTGGAGCGGGTCCAGCGGAGATTCACACGGATGATCCCAGGAATGGTAGGCCTGACATACGATGAACGTCTGAGGATCGTGGGATTATATTCATTGGAGTTTAGGAGGTTGAGGGGAGATCTGATAGAAACTTACAAGATAATGAACGGCTTAGATAGGATGGACGTAGGGAAGTTGTTTCCATTAACAGGGGAGACTAGGACGCGGGGGCACAGCCTTAGAATAAAAGGGAGTCACTTTAGAACAGAGATGAGGAGAAATTTCTTCAGCCAGAGAGTGGTGGGTCTGTGGAATTCATTGCCACAGAGGGCTGTGGAGGCCGAGACGTTGAGCGTCTTCAAGACAGAAATTGATAAATTCTTGATTTCTCGAGGAATTAAGGGCTATGGGGAGAGAGCGGGTAAATGGAGTTGAAATCAACCATGATTGAATGGTGGAGTGGACTCGATGGGCCGAATGGCCTTACTTCCGCTCCTATGTCTTATGGTCTTATGGTCTTATAAATTGGGTTATTTAGATACGTCTTTCAAAGTGCTGGCACAGGCATGTTGAGCTGTTTCATAATAAGATGGTCTGGTTAAGGCTCCTCCCAATGAGTCACCAGAACAAAGGAGGCATCCACTCCCTTTATATTCAACTGGTGATTGATCACTATCTGTGAGTCATGCAGGACTGTGTCAAGTTCCCTGGTTAATGTCTGCCTTGGCTCACTCTCTTCTGAATCAAAAGATTGTGGATTCAAGTCCCACTCCAATGACTGAGCACAGAATCTAGACTGACATTCCAATGCAGTACTGCAGCATTGGCAGAGGCATCATTATTTGAGGAGATGTTGAACTTATGTGAAATGTTTGGTGGACTAAAAAGGTCCCATGGGGTTATATTGGAGAACAGAGAAAGAATTCAAGAAAGGTGGTGGTGATGTAGTGTTGGGTGGCATTAGAATATAGGTGGAACCTGATATGTTTTGGATGATGATGCTGAGAGGCAGCATGTAGAAAGTGGCTCAGCAGCATTATTATTGGCTTTCTCTGGTAATCTAATACGTTTGGTCCTTTATTCTATTTATATCAACCTCGCATAAATCGCAATATTCAAAATCAGGTAATTATAAGAACATGCAAAACACTGTCATTTATCATTTACCAAAAAAATTTCAGCCCCAAAATAAAATTTTTATGGAAAGCACATAATGTTGTTTTAATTTCTAATCATATTGCATGATGTGGATTATTGAGAAGACCATGACTCATATGTAGAAAAGTACTGTTTGTATCAGTAATCTGATGGTTGCAAGTCCACACCCTCTTTTGTTCCTGTAGTAAGGACAGAATATTTTTTTGTTGCAGCGTCTAACTTGCTGCAGCATGACAAAGTCCATTTTGTTTAACTGTACACTTTCGTCTAAAACTACCTCAGTCCCAACTTGAAGCCCAAATCCAGAGGCAAATGGTAATCATTGTGCTAAAGTTGCTGGCATGATGAGAGTGCAACAGTCTGCTAGGAATGACAGTCATGCCTCATGAGGCAGCACGCTGGTTGTATATAAGAATGGCCGGCAGAGACACCAAACCAGAGTAACAGTGGAACCCAGGGGTGGATAGTAATAGATTGGGAATGGCTGGGTACTGATCAACAACTGGCCAGAGTTTTAATGCTCAGCCATGAGAATCATTCCTGCACCTCGTGGTTCACATCCAGATAGGTAACCCATAATCCAGAGGACTGATTGAAAAATGTAAATAGGTACTGCAGTGTAGTACTGATAGAGTGCTACACTATTGGAGCTGGCATGTTTTGGATGGAATGTCCAAACTGAGGCACAATCCACCCTCTCAATTAGATCTGAAAGATCATATGTGTAAATTGGCTGCTGCGTTTTGTACAACAGTGACCACATTGCAAAGACATTTAATTGTCTCTAAAGAACTTTGAGACATCCTATGGTCATGAAGGTGCTACATAAAGGCATGTCTTTCTTTCCTGAAGTACACATGACTCTGCCCTTGTCCTGGTGTGAAAATTAATTGCATTATATTGCATGTTCTCTGAACCAATTTTAACCCCTTCCAAAAATATATTAAAAAATGTATCAGGAAATTTCTGAAAAGGATATGAGCTGAAATTAACTTTCTAAAAGAACAAAGGACAGAGTTGACCCTGTTCTGAAATTTCTTCTTTAGTTAACATCTTGTGGAATCAATTTTATCAGTCTGTGCTGTCACTGGGTAGCTTCACCTGGCTGTATGAGCCTGCTCATGCATTTAAATGCTAAAATTGTGTGCAGCATACACCTGAATCTTTGGTATGTGATCCCACTGCGTGTGATCCCCTATCTGTAGCATAGATTTTTTTATGTCAGCATTTTGGAGCAAACTTACTTCTATGATTCCACCTTACAACAGGGAAGTCATGGCTGGTATCCCATGACTGTCAATAAATTATAACTAATGGAGGCAAAATCACTGGTTGTACAACTAATGGGTAGAATTTAACTGATCCACGGATGTCAGGTTGGGAGATGGTGTGGGTTGGTGAGACAGCAGGAGACTGGGTCAGGAGATTTCCACAACTCTGCCACCAGGACATTTCCCAGCAAAGGGCTGGGAGCTGGATCAGCTGCCCGCTCCAAGGGAGCAGACACCAATTTGCACAATTGGCCGCCGCCCCAGCTCCATGGAGGTGGGAGCCAAATGTTTGATGGCACCATGAGCCGGGAAGGCAGAGCCGCCACACCGTCCCTCAGCCCCCTGAGTTTTTAAATTTTTAAATCATATTTACCTGGGAATGCCGGACACTCCTGCAGGCTTCAGAGCTTGACAGCTGAGCCTGTCCCACTGCCAGCAACTGCAGACGTGACACCCGCTTTTTGCCCCTACTTTGGTCCCAAAGCCCACAATAAAATTCACTCCACTCACCTCCTATGTGAGGTGATGCAGTTTGGGAGGATAACAAGGGAAGGGAATACACAATGAACGGTAGGACGCTAGGAGGTACAGGTGACCAGAGAGGGATTTTGGGGTGCATGGCCAAAGATGCCTGACTGCAGTAAAACAGATAGATAAGGTGGGTAAGAAGGCATATGGGATACTTTCCTTTATTAGCAAAGCATAGAATATAAGAACAGGAGGGTTACAATGGAGATGTGTTGTGGGAAATCACCACTCGGAGTCAGATTTAAAGATTCAACATGCAGTTTATTGGACAAAGCTTTGGGAGAAGCGCTGGGCACTCCGCAGTGCTCACAGTCACCTTCTCAATTTTAAAATGGCAGCTGAGCTTCTTTTATACATTTCAAAGAGTCGACAAGTAAAGACATTAGCAGTTATCGCATCATTAGCCAATTTCGACAAGTACAGACATTAGCAGTTATCACATCATTAGCCAATTATGCCGCCCTAGCAACGACTGACCTCGTTAACAAAACTTATTGTTTCGGTTCTGCTTTATCTTAAGCTAAGTTGATCATCTGGACCTCAAGGTCTGGTTTTTTGTCTGTTCCGTAGTAATTAGACAATAACAGGTTTTAGCTCAAAGGTTAGTTCGTTGTGCAGTGTCTATGCCTAAATCAGCACATTTTAATGTCTTTCCACAGAGTCCATTTTGTACCAGGTAACCATCTTGTATCTTCTAATTTCGGGATTCCCTCTGGCAGCGTCTCACATTTACTCCAACAATTCCCCCTTTTGGTCAGGATTGTGCTCTAATAATCTGATGGACCAACAATAGCAGCATTGTGGGTCCGGCAATTGATATGCCTGATCCGTCACTAACAGGTCACGCGTTCACAGGTAAACATTCAGCTTCTTGCCCTTTCCTTCATTGTCGTCGTCTTCCTCGGCGTCTTTGGGTGTTCCCATTAGATGTTCTTCTTTGGTGACCACAATGGCCCCTAGCACGATCCGAGCCATCATGACTTTACAGCAGACACCAAAACATCCGATAATCAGGCAACAATTATTATTACAACGAGAATAATTAGTCCATGCATTAAATAAGACCCCCAGGATCCCCCCAATACCCATTAGAGCCAGCTATTCCCCTTCTTGGGGTCTTGTCTAAAGTCATCGAGCTGCTTTCTTATGTCATTAATGGCTTGGGTGATGTTGTAAGATTAATCTGTAACATGCGTTATACATTTGTCTCCTATTATTGTGCACACTCCCCCCTGCTGGGCTAACTGATAATCTACGGCATAGCGGGTCTGCTGCGTGTACAATCTTAATTCAGCCAGTTCTTGGTTGATGGCCTCCAGTCCCTTTGATGTGCTGTTTCCCAGAATGGTTAATCCGCAGATGAGATAGTTTCTATTTTTGGCACTAATTACTCCTGCTGCTCCCCCCAGAGACAGGACCCCAATGAACCTGTAGCCGAGTGACGATCCCAGTGTGACCGGGACCTCCCAATTGGCACAGAATTCCTTGCTGATGGCCCGGGTCACTATCTTTCTCCGGGTATGCCCTTTTTGGGGGCATGGAACAGTGAGTGGTCCTATTGTTCCTACGGCAAAGAGGATCGGGAAGGTTGATGTTGCCGTCGTGAAGGTGCCATTGAGGAGGAACACAAATCCCTTCTTGGCTTGGTAACATTAACATCCTGGTTATTGGTCTGTACGAACTGTATATACCGCCAATTGCTCGGTTCACTTGACTTTCCACCCGATCCTACCAATTGGTAAGTATCAAACGGGTATGTCCATGTGGCTGAGCTGACATGAGTCCCATTACACTGACCACAAATGAGTTGCCTTCCCGTGGTCACGTTCAGGCATCTTTGCTCGTTACAGGTACAAGTAAACTGGCCTCTGTTTACTTGACAGTGCTGACGGGCACACTGCGTCTGTACACAGGAAACATTCTTGGGGACCAAGGCATATGCACACCCCCATCCTTGCCCCGAAAAGCAAAGCGGGTAGCTTGTATCGTCTGAGCATACTCTTCCTCCCATTCCTGGAGCCCCCTGCACACAGGATCTGTGGAGTTTATTAGTTCCACACATCTTCCCTCTATACCCCTTTTATATTTGCCTGTATGTCCTTTACAGGGTGCGTCCGAGGTATCCGCCGTATATAAGTCATGGGGGGTCCACCCCAGGGGTGGCCACAAATAGGGCCTCTACAGATTTGGCTAGTGGGTAACACATGGTTCAATTACTGTGTAAATGTATATGGGTCTTGAAAAATAAGTTATCTTCTAACCCTGTCAACTTTACAATCGTGACAACATAGAGTGACGCAATTATATACGCTATCTTAGGCAAGTATTAGTCTTATTACTCTATATTAACAACTTTCCAAAGGCTGTATTGCCAACCCGAACGCTTCAGTTAATCTTGCTTGTTGCCGTCACCTATTTTGGGGAAAGCACTCTGATTACTTTATGGCTTACTTGTCAATATCACTCATTCGTTTCTTTGTATAATTTCAGCTGCGTCCAATGTTTCCATACACCTTTCCCCCTTATGTCCAGACAGGCACAGGTATCTCCACTGATTATGACCTCATATGGGCCATTCCATTTTGGTGCAAATCCTGGTTTTCCAGGTAATGTTTTTACCAAGACGCTACGTCCCGCCATCGGGACGTCGGGGAGCATTTCAAGCTCTCTCTGTGTGTCTCTTTCTTCCTGATTGTCTCTTGTTAATTTACGCATCCCTTTCAGTTGGGCGCTTAGTTCCAAAACATATCATTTAATTTTGTCTTTTAGTGAGCCTACATCGGCCCCACCCGTTATGATGTTTTCTGGTAATTGCATCGCCCTTTCTGTCATTAGTTCATAAGGGGTTAATCCGATTGTCCGGTTTGTGGTGGCTCTTAACCTCATTAATATAATAGGTAATACTTCTTCCACGTTTTTCCTGACGTTCGCATGGCCTTGGCCAGGGCATTCTTAAGGGTTCTGTTCATGCGTTCCACCATTCCAGAACTCTGTGGGTGGTAAGGGATGTGGAATTTTTGTTTTATTCCCATCAGTTGGCACACTGTTTTTACCACTTTCCGGTGAAGTGCGTCCCTTGATCTGAATCAATTTGTATGGGTATTCCCCATCTAGGGATTATCTCCTCCGCCAATATTCTAGCCACCGTGGTAGCAGTACAATTTCTGGTAGGGAACACTTCTACTCACCTGGTAAACTGGTCTATGATAACCAAACAATAGGTTTTGCCGTAGGATTGTGGTAATGGTCCTGTGAAATCTATTTGCGGATGTTCCCAGGGTCCCTTTGGTCGGGGCTGGTGTCCCATCTTAATTTTTATGGGTCGACCGGGGTTGTATTGCGCGCATGTCACGCATCGGTGACAATGTCGGGCTATGTCCCTCCCCATCTATTCCTCACAATCTTAACATTGCTATCCAATTTCCTCTCAGGTGAACAACCCTAACTTCCTCAATCTATCCATGTAACTGATTAACCTCTCAGGTAATCGCTGTCAATCTTCTCGGCAACTCCGCTCAACGCTTCAACGTCTTTCCCAGAGGGTGGTGCCCAGAATGGGCATGAGTTGAGACCAAGCTAGTGTTTATTAAAAGGTTTATCAAAACTTCAGCCATTACCTCACTGAATGGCAATACTGGCTTAAGGGGATAAATGACCATCTCAAATTCTTGTCTTCCTATTTGGAGATTTATATGCAAAACAGCAATAACCACATTGGTGTTCAAGGGGTTTAAGGTTGAAGCAGGTTTGGCTCTATACTTAACCCATCCTATATCTGACTAAAGTCCTCCATCGCCCATGACGAAACATACGCTTCCCTATTATCGTCTCCGATCTCACAAGTCCCTTGCCTCCCCCCCTCCATAGAAAGCCAACTTTTGACCTTAATGTGAAAATGCTAATTTAAAGTTGAGATAACATTTGCAAAAACAATGCAACAGGACAATTGTGAGATTACAAAAACAAACAGTTTAAGCTCCAGACTTCTAATATTTCTTAAACAATTTCCTCTGGAAGCAATTTTAAGGCATTGAAGCAATTTGGGGCAATGAATAATACAGACAAGATAGAATTCAAAGAAAATGTGTTTCCAAAGTCCCAACAGTACAGTTGTTCCAAAGCAATATGGGCTTTACCAACATAACCTTGCGTAAAGTCAATCTAGAATCAAGGTATGGATGAACACAAAATTGGAGCAAGAATTCTTCAAGCATTCTCACCCACTTCAATCTGGTGACAACTCAGGCCCAGGGACTGGATTCAGATTATTGCTCCAGTAATTGTTGTCTTAGTGTGAATTAAATAACACTTTGCACTGGCTTTTTGGCTGCAGCTGGACATCCATTCATTTGTATATAATCCTATCAAAAGACATCGCTTTCCCCATTAAAATCACATGCCATACAGCTCCAATCTTTATATGATGTACTCTTACATTATATCTAATTTGATCATTTGTTTGCGTGCAAGTGCCGCATTACAGTACTTCACAAAATGCCACTACCCTACCTACAAAGAAGTGCATTCAAATGCTCAGCACCAACATTTAGCAGCGTTGTGCAAGTTATCTGGGTGGGGCTCAAATTCTGAACAGACTTGTTGTCTAGCACTCATGATATCTAATCAGCAACTCAAAACGCTACACAAGTAATACAGTAGTTCCATGCATTTTTACAGAAAAAGATCTGCATGTAAGTAATAAAGCCAAGCCAATGTTTTAGAAACTATCCAACTGATGTTAAATAACGATACTGGTCTACTCAAATTAATTTTTAAACCTAGGTTAAATTCAGATTTTGCTGTACAGCACAATTCCACAAATTGAAAATCTGTTCAGTGAGAGTACTTCTGACCAGATTTATCCCTTAACTACATTCCCTTTGTCCACCAAGTAACAAGGTTGCACAACAGGATTAGAATAGTACCAAAGTGCAGGAGCTCCACATACTGCATTATACAATCGTAACTATATTTGAACCCACAATATGATCTTATTTCAGTTAGTTGTGCAAAGTAGACCCTCTCGAGCAATAAGATGAAGACAATTTGTGCTTAAATTTACAGAAAGAATTTTATTGGCCATAGAGACGTGGTTTGGGTTCACTAAGTAATATGGCAGAAAAAGTTGATTTGCCAACCCATCTCCTTTTATGGTTTTGACCTTTGAAGACTGTTAATCCATACTGCAAGGTCTCTAAGCAACACCAGGCCATAAACCTAAAAGGCAAAATATCAAATTCCATCAGCACAAATCCATGTCCATTCTGTGCTGTTCATATTTCTCCAATTGCTCAGTCATTATTTCAAAGACTCAAGTAACTATCCAACTGATGTTAAACGGACAGGCCTTGTTACATGGCTTTTGTACACAATGGAGTAAATTTCCCAACACTTGAACAGAACTCCTAAATCTAATGCTTTGGAACCTTTTTATTTCTTACTAGGGTAGAAACCATCTTAATGCAAATATATTTCCGTTTTTAATAATAAAAGATCCCCCTGGTGAATTTTAGAATTTACTGCACTTTTGATCCTCTTCCTCAACTGCGAAGTACAAAGTATTTATTTAATAAGTGTTCCACTTCCTTATTACCCAACTTGGATTTCTTGCATGTAATGGGTCTATTATTTATTAAATATCTATGAAAACCTTTGTTTTGATAGCAAAGTACTTTTATTTATGCTTTTTTAAAAACAAACTCTGCTTTTATTCTTACAGCTATTCCAATCTGCAGGATTTCCACTTTTCCCTGCCCTAACTAGTTGGTGTATATCCCTTAAGTGCAGTTGGTGTCCTACCCAGACTGTGTCTAGTTCTGCCCAGAATTTCGTATTTGCGCTTCTGGGTTGTAGTTTACCCAGGGAGGCCATTATCTGTTGTCTCTCGCCCGGGGTGAATGGTTTGTAATGTGCTGTTGGCTGCGTGACCGTCCCCCCCACCCCGGGTTACTGGCGCCAGGTTATGCTCTGGCGTTATTCCTTCTTCTGGGGGGGGCTGTCGCTTCCTGTTGAGTTGTCTCATAAGGGGGCAAAGGGCCCCATTGATTTTCTTCTAATAATTGATTCCTTTTCTCTAATTCTCTTACCCTAGATTCTAGTTTCTTAATTTTATCCTTATCTTCGTTCCACTTTTTAGTGAAAGCGGCTACTTGTCCAATTAGTCCAGCTAATTGATGTACTAATAATACCCCTGCCTTTTTTGTTTTGTCTTTCTTTTCCCCATCTACCCACTTTCTCTGTTGTTCTAAGGTCTGAGAAACATCCCAGCCATCCTTTTGCATCTTCTTAATCAACGAGTGTCTGTCTGTCATATATTTATCAATAAGGGAACCCGCAGGTCCTCACTTAGTTTCCTTACCTGCCATCTTGCAGACTTCTACGCCCCCTCGCTGGGGTTTCTGTTTATACTCACGGCCACGACTACTTTCTTAGTAACGTGTTTCCTCCACCGTTTCTGCTTATGCACACGGCCACGATTACCTTCTCAGCAACGTGTTTCCTCCACCAGAGTCCGGCTCTAGGTCAGGGTGATCAGTTCCTTACCGTACCGCTTTACAACTTAACCGACAGACTAACAAAATTACACAACTTTATGCAAGCGGATGGCAAACACTGCGTTTGTTCGCCACTACAGAGTTTGATGCTAGATGACCTCTATTGCTTGTGCTTCACGATCCTAAGTGTCTTGGTGCCTCTACGCCCACTTCAGGGTCCTGACCTTCGCGTGGGGGATTTCCCCTCTTAACAATCAGTCTAAGGCTGCACGTTTGAGACAGGCACTTCCTTGTCCTTAGTCGATCAGCACAAGCAATCAGTTCCTGTTTCTCTCCGATAGTCCCATAAATTCCCCTAGTTTTTACCCATTTTTAACTGCATTGTTGGCTCAGTCTGACTCCCACAGTTCAATAATCTCTACTCCAGTTTGTCGATCGAGGCCAACCGATCAACTCACCAGCAGTGAGATCCTGCCGACTACGCCAATTTGTTGTGGGAAATCACCACTCGGAGTCAGATTTAAAGATTCAACATGCAGTTTATTGGACAAAGCTTTGGGAGAAACGCTGGGCACTCCGCAGTGCTCGCAGTCATAAGAACATAAGAACATAAGAAATAGGAGCAGGAGTAGGCCATCTAGCCCCTCGAGCCTGCCCGCCATTCAATAAGATCATGGCTGATCTGAAGTGGATCAGTTCCACTTACCCGCCTGATCCCCATAACCCCTAATTCCCTTACCGATCAGGAATCCATCTATCCGTGATTTAAACATATTCAACGAGGTAGCCTCCACCACTTCAGTGGGCAGAGAATTCCAGAAATTCACCACCCTCTGAGAGAAGAAGTTCCTCCTCAACTCTGTCCTAAACTGACCCCCCTTTATTTTGAGGCTGTGCCCTCTAGTTCTAGCTTCCTTTCTAAGTGGAAAGAATCTTTCCACCTCTACCCTATCCAGCCCCTTCATTATCTTATAAGATCCCCCCTCAGCCTTCTAAATTCCAACGAGTACGAACCCAATCTGCTCAGTCTCTCCTCATAATCAACACCCCTCATCTCTGGTATCAACCTGGTGAACCTTCTCTGCACTCCCTCCAAGGCCAATATATCCTTCCGCAAATAAGGGGACCAATACTGCACACAGTATTCCAGGTGCAGCCTCACCAATGCCCTGTACAGATGCAGCAAGACATCTCTGCTTTTATATTCTATCCCCCTTCTCAATTTTAAAATGGCAGCTGAGCTTCTTTTATACATTTCAAAGAGTCGACAAGTAAAGACATTAGCAGTTATCGCATCATTAGCCAATTTCGACAAGTACAGACATTAGCAGTTATCACATCATTAGCCAATTATGCCCCCCTAGCAACGACTGACCTCGTTAACAAAACTTATTGTTTCGGTTCTGCTTTATCTTAAGCTAAGTTGATCATCTGGACCTCAAGGTTTGGTTTTTTGTCTGTTCCGTAGTAATTAGACAATAACAGGATTTAGCTCAAAGGCTAGTTCGTTGTGCAGTGTCTATGCCTAAATCAGCACATTTTAATGTCTTTCCACAGAGTCCATTTTGTACCAGGTAACCATCTTGTGTCTTCTAATTTTGGGATTCCCTCTGGCAACGTATCACTTTTACTCCAACAAGATGTATAAAACTCTTGTTAGGCAACAATTGGAGTGTTGTATGTAGTTCTGGTCGCCACACAATAGGAACGATGTGATTGCACTAGAAAGGGTGCAAAGGAGATTCACCAAAATATTGCCTGGGCTGGAGCGTTTCAGCTATGAAAAGAGGCAGGTTAGGCTGCAGTTGTTTTCCTCAGAGCAGAGAACGCTGAGGAGGGACATGATTAAGGTGTACAAAATTGAGGGGCATAGATAGGATAGAATAGAATAACCAGGGGGCATAGGCTTAAGGTGAGGGGCAGGAGATTTAGAGGGGATTTGAGGAAAAGCTTATTCACCCAGAGGGTGGTGGGAATCTGGAACGCACCTCCTGAAAAGGTGGTAGAGGTGGGAACCCTCACAATACTTAAGAAGCATTTAGATGAGCACTTAAAACGCTATAGCATACAAGTAGTTGAAAATAGGATTAGAATAGATAGGTGTTTCTTGGCCAACTCAGACACAATGGGCCAAGGGACTCTATTTGTGCTGTAAAACTCTATGATTCTACCTGCTACTTGCAAATGGCATATCACATTAGGGATACTTCATCCATTATTTGAGGGCCTACTCCATTATTTTTAGCCAAATGAATCAAACTGTTAATAATCACATACATATTTACTTGTGTCTGGCTGCTTTTTAATCCAATTTCTTGTTAATATTATTGGTCTTTATTAGTTTAAAAATTAAAAGTTTAAAAAAGATATACATTATTTTAGTTGTTTAAACATCCTTAACATTAAGATAAAAGCAACTTTACTGCGGATGCTGGAATCTGAAACAAAACCAGAAAATGCTGGAAAATCTCAGCAGGTCTGACAACCTCTGTGGAGAGAGAATAAAGCCAATGTTTTGAGTCTGGATGACCCTTTATCAGAGCGAAGGGCAAAGAAAATCAGAAAAGATTTATATTATGAAGATGGGGGGGGGGGGTAAAAGGACAAAGGGAATGTAAATGAGGATAAAGACGGCTGAGAGGGGTGCGAAAAGTGTCCATTAAGAGATCAGAATCTGTGAATGGCAGAACAGAGGTAGAAATGGTTAAGGCAGTTGGCTTGAAAGAAGGGGAGGGGGGGATGGTCAAGAAGGAGAGCAGGAATGGAGAAGTGGAAAAATAGAAGAGAGTAAATCTTTTCTGATTTTTTTTTTGCCTTTAGCTCTGACGAAGGCTCATCCAGACTCGAAATGTTGGTTCTATTCTCTCTCCACAGATGCTGTCAGACCTGCTGAGGTTTTCCAGCATTTTCTGTTTTCGATCCTTAACATTAAGTAGCTTTCCAATCTCAAATTATTTTCTTTGATTTTTTTAAAAATTCATTCATGGGATGTGGGTGTTGCTGGCTAGGCCATCATTTGTCCATCCCTAATGGCTCTTGAGAAGGTTACAGTGAACTGCCTTCTTGAACCGCTGCAGTCCACATAGTTTAGGTACATTTACAGAGCTGTTAGGGAGGGAATTCCAAGTTTTGACCCAGAGATGGTGAAGGAATGGTGATATATTTCCAAGTCAGGAATGTGAGTGGGTTGGAGGGTACTTCCAGGTGGTGGTGCTCCCATGTGTCTGCTGCCCCTTCTTGATGGCAGTGGTCGTGGGTTTGGAAGGTACTGGAATCATTGGTGAGTTCTTGCACTGCATCTTATAGATGGTACACACTGGTGTCAATCAAGCAGGCTGCTTTGTCCTCATGGTGTCAAGTTTCTTGAGTGTTGTTGGAGCTTCACTCATCCAGGAAAGTGGAGAGCATTCCACCACATTCTTGACTTGTGCCTTGTAGATGGTGGACAGTCTTTGGAGAGTTAGGAAGTGAGTTACTTGCCACAGGATTCCTAGCCTCTGGCCTGTTCTTGTAGCCACAACATTTATATGGCTAGTCTATTTCAGTTTAGTTTCAGTTCAATGGTAACTCCATGGAACATTAAAACTAGGAAATGCCTACGCCCACTATGGAGTCGGGCAATATGGGAGTAAAGGGAATGGTCTAGCAACTCGCACATTTATTCTGCGCTAGTGAAAATTGGGGGCACTGGGAATGGGGTCAGGAATTCCAGAATCAGGTTCCAGCAACAATTTTTAACAGTCTGTGGAGTCTCCCCTACTCTGCAAAAATCCAGTTCAATATTTCAGGTTGATAACCTTTCATCAGGAGCCTTCATCAGTCTGACAATTGACAGTCATGACTCTTTCATCCTGTGTCAGTCCTTTTTGCTGCATGTATTACTAGCAAGGATAGTCAATATATTAGCTGTATATCAAGCAACAGGGGCTATCAACTTGAAATGGTAACTTTTGTTTCTCTCCACAGATGCTGCCAGACCTGCTGAGCTTTCCCAGCATTTTCCATTTTTACTTCCATCAACTTCAGTCATGGCTTATGACTTTTGTCAGAAACCTGAGGATAGTGCAGAGCTGACCTATAATGAGAGCCATGCCACCACAAAAAAAACTTTACTGAACAAATAATTGATGTGCTTCCACTGCCTGGGTCATTGCAGAGAAGTCCTTAGACCAAGCCCCTCCAGTGCAGCTTTGGAGAATCTCAGACCAATTACCTGCAGTTCTAGCAGCCATTTCTCTCCATACAGGTGTTTCCCTGGTCCCTGAAGCAAGTATGCATTTCCCCTTTAAGAAGTTCGAACTGCTTTTAAGTGGTGTCAGAATCACTCACTCCATTTTTGGCCCCAATAAAATTTAAAGGTAAAGAGTAATGAAAGTGGCATTGGCTGCACTCCCTATGCATGACAATGAAAATGCAATGGGTAAATTATGTGGGATAACATAAACAGACACTAATAAATGTTTTTCACTCAATAAATGTGATAAATCATGCTGCCAGACCTGCTGAGATTTTCCAGCATTTTCTCTTTTGGTTTCAGATTCCAGCATCCGCAGTCATTTGTTTTTATCCAGTGATAAATTATCTATTTGCTTTGGGTTGACTTATCTATTTTCCAATAAAAATAAGAATAGCCCAGGACACAATGTTGCTCATTAACTTATATCATCCTGTTGGGAGATGCACCAAACAAAAGGTGAACATTTTTTGCATCTATTGCTACAAATCAGCTGACTAATGCTACCAGAATGGGGAGAGGTCAATAGCACTGAAATTTCTTGAATCAGACTATTTGCATTATGTTTTAGAAATCTGTTTGCAAATGTGGACAAGAGTCAGGGAGTGTACTAGTGGTAAGAACAGAAAATTGTATGCAAATTAAATTTGAGGTTTGGGATGATTTGGGATGATCTTAGGGCGGCACGGTAGCACAGTGGTTAGCACAGCTGCTTCACAGCTCCAGGGACCTGGGTCCGATTCCTGGCTTGGGTCACTGTCTGTGCGGAGTTTGCACATTCTCCTCGTGTCTGCGTGGGTTTCCTCCGGGTGATCCGGTTTCCTCCCACAGTCCAAAGATGTGCGGGTTAGGTTGATTGGCCATGCTAAATTGCCCTTAGTGTCCTGAGATGCGTAGGTTAGAGGGATTAGTGGGTGGGATATGAGGGTAGGGCCTGGGTGGGATTGTGGTCGGTGCAGACTCGATGGGCCGAATGGCCTCCTTCTGTACTGTAGGGTTTCTATGATTAAAAGAAAATGTAGAGTAATCAAAATTCATAGAAGTTTGGCATGTCTATGATTCGCATATGGAGGGGCGAGGGTCACAGGATGTTATTCTTGCAGCTGAATGGCTGTTCAAGACCTTGTGCTTTGGGTCTCACAGTACTGGACCTGGTATGGTTCATAAGGTAACGTTATCCACAGAAATAATAGTGAACATTGCAGGAGAAGAATTCAAACCAGTTCCTATCATAGAATCGATTTTGAGAAGGGTGAAATTTAACTGAAAGAAGCAAGCATAATAATATAAATAGTTCTTGTTAAAGTTCAAGTTAAAGTGCAAGTGTTTTCTCTGTTGAAACGTTTTATTGTAACTCTGCCTTTGATGCACTTGTGTGTAGACAATACTCATATTCTCTTGTTTATTAATTTCATGGATATAGATTGGTGTAGTAGTGACTGTAAAATTTTTAATTGTAGCTCAAAGTCTGGGTGTACCCACATTTACTATACAGTTATAAAAGCAGAAAATCTTAGAAATAGTGCCGGGGCGGCGGGGGTGGGGTGGGGGGGGGGATGCTGGTTTAGGTATCATTGGTGCACAGAGAAACGAGAATTAATGTTTGGTCAATGATCCATGTGCAGATACTTCCTGACCTGCATGTTCTGCTTTTATTCCCAATTTGCTGCATTTGCAGTAGTTTTACTTTGTGTTTAGTCATACACTAAAAATGATCTCAGTTGAAAACACTTTCTATTCTCCATTATCAGAAAGAAAAAATCTAAGCAAGATAAATGCAGTTTAAAACTATATTGACTGTAATCAGCTAGTATCTAAATTATATTACACAATATAACCCAGTTCCTTTAAAACTTCAAACGACCCATTAATACCAAAAATGCTGGCAAAACCCAGCAGATCTGGCAACATCTATGGAGTGAGAAACAGAGTTAATGGTTTGTGTCTGTATGACTTCTTCAGAGATATTTAGTTTTGGTATCCATCAATACTGTTGGATTTTGGGGTCGGTTTAGCTCAGTTGGCTGGACAGCTAGCTTATAATGTAGAGCAATGCCAACAGCGCGGGTTCAATTCCAGTATCAGCTGAGGTTATTCATGAAAGCCCCAGCTTCTAAAACTTGTCCCTCGCCGGAGGTTAAATCACCACCAGTCAGCTCTCCCCCTCAAAGGGGAGAGCAGCCTGTAGTCACAAGGGACTATGGTGACTTTACCTTACTGTTGGACAACTTCATCAATATGTGTACATGCACAAGAGGCTGGCTGCAGTAGTCCCCTTAATGGGAGAAAGATCTACAGAGAAATAATGGGAAACCACCTTATGGAAACCACATTACTCAGTGATACCAGCCTCAAATTGATGACTCATCCTGTTGCTGACATTGCTTGTCACTACTGGTCCAAAAGGAAGAAGGAAAACAGAACATGCTAAAAATATTCTGAATCCAGTGCACCATATGTGAAGGGGCCTGAATGTTATGCTTTTGAGACAGAGGGATTGTGAAATTGCATGGACAAGATGGCATCCTGCCCACTCCAACCAGGAATCAATTTTACAATGGGGCAGGCAGCGCTGTGGACGGGAAGCCTGCCCTTGCCCCAATAAAGGCCTTTCAGAGGCCACTTAATGGCCTTTTCTCATCCAGCCTCAATTTTTAGGCTGGCAGATGTCAGATCAGTCAGGATAGGAAACCGAAAAATTTACAATCCTAAACCCTGGGCTGGAAGGTGGAGGTTGGGGGAGGTGCCTCAATCAGAAGTTTCCTTCTGACTGGGGGCAGCCTCCCCCTCAGGGATTGGACATCCCTACCCTTGGCTTCCCCCTACCCAGCCCCAAGGTCTGTCCACTGATAACCCAACCACCCCTCCCTCCCCAGGAGTCCCCTCCCCTCTCCTCCCTGTATCCCTGACACTTACCTGGCCTCCATGTCTTGACACTTTGTCCCAGGCATGTTGCTGCAACGTCTTTTCCGGCCACTGCAGCACTCTACCTAGATGCCTAGAGTGCTGTCAGCCAATCTGGCCGCCAGTTCTCCAAGGCAGGATGGAAACCTGCTGCAATTAATACTCAATTAAGCATAAAATGGTAGTGGGCATGTCAAAGTTATATAGAGTAGAATCCCTACAGTGCAGAAGGACCTTACTGTCATGAACACTTCCTCACCTTTGACCCACCAGCCCTCACATTCAATGGATCATCTTTGACCATTTCTGTCCTGCCAGCACGATGCCACTGTTGCATCATGTTCAGCCTTTTAATTGATCACAATTTTTCATAGAATCCCTACAGTGCAGAAGGGTTAATTTAGCATGGCCAATCAACCTAATCCATACATCTTTGGAGTTGGTGGGGATGTTTTCCCTGCTGACTCTCTGAATGGAAAAATTCAGACCTGAGTTAACATTTCAGGTTCAGAACAAAGAACAAAGAACAATACAGCACAGGAACAGGCCCTTCGGCCCTCCAAGCCCGCACCGCTCCCTGGTCCAAACTAGACCATTCTTTTGTATCCCTCCATTCCCACTCCGTTCATATGGCTGTCTAGATAAGTCTTAAACGTTCCCAGTGTGTCCGCCTCCACCACCTTGCCTGGCAGCGCATTCCAGGCCCCCACCACCCTCTGTGTAAAATATGTCCTTCTGATCTCTGTGTTAAACCTCCCCCCCTTCACCTTGAACCTATGACCCCTCGTGAACGTCACCACCGACCTGGGGAAAAGCTTCCCACTGTTCACCCTATCTATGCCTTTCATAATTTTATACACCTCTATTAAGTCTCCCCTCATCCTCCGTCTTTCCAGGGAGAACAACCCCAGTTTACCCAATCTCTCCTCATAACTAAGCCCCTCCATACCAGGCAACATCCTGGTAAACCTCCTCTGTACTCTCTCCAAAGCCTCCACGTCCTTCTGGTAGTGTGGCGACCAGAACTGGACGCAGTATTCCAAATGCAGCCGAACCAACGTTCTATACATCTGCAACATCAGACCCCAACTTTTATACTCTATGCCCCGTCCTATAAAGGCAAGCATGCCATATGCCTTCTTCACCACCTTCTCCACCTGTGACGTCACTTTCAAGGATCTGTGGACTTGCACACTCAGGTCCCTCTGCGTATCTACATCCTTTATGGTTCTGCCATTTATCGTATAGCTCCTCCCTACATTATTTCTACCAAAATGCATCACTTCGCATTTATCAGGATTGAACTCCATCTGCCATTTCTTTGCCCAAATTTCCAGCCTATCTATATCCTTCTGTAGCTTCTGACAATGCTCCTCACTATCTGCAAGTCCTGCCAATTTTGTGTCGTCCGCAAACTTACTGATCACCCCAGTTACACCTTCTTCCAGATCATTTGTATAAATCACAAACAGCAGAGGTCCCAATACAGAGCCCTGCGGAACACCACTAGTCACAGGCCTCCAGCCGAAAAAAGACCCTTCCATTACCACCCTCTGTCTTCTGTGACCAAGCCAGTTCTCCACCCATCTAGCCACCTCCCCCTTTATCCCATGAGATCCAACCTTTTTCACCAGCCTACCATGAGGGACTTTGTCAAACGCTTTACTAAAGTCCATATAGACAACATCCACGGCCCTTCCCTCGTCAACCATTTTGGTCACTTCTTCAAAAAACTCCACCAGGTTAGTGAGGCATGACCTCCCTCTCACAAAACCATGCTGACTATCATTAATGAGTTTATTCCTTTCTAAATGCGCATACATCCTATCTCTAAGAATCTTCTCCAACAACTTCCCCACCACGGACGTCAAGCTCACCGGCCTATAATTACCCGGGTTATCCTTCCTACCCTTCTTAAATAACGGGACCACATTAGCTATCCTCCAATCCTCTGGGACCTCACCTGCGTCCAGTGACGAGACAAAGATTTGCGTCAGAGGCCCAGCGATTTCATTTCTCGTCTCCCTGAGCAGCCTTGGATAGATTCCATCAGGCCCTGGGGATTTGTCAGTCTTTATATTCTCTAACAAACCTAACACTTCCTCCTTTGTAATGGAGATTTTCTCCAACGGTTCAACACTCCCCTCCGAGACACTCCCAGTCAACACATCCCTCTCCTTTGTGAATACCGACGCAAAGTATTCATTTAGGATCTCCCCTACTTCTTTGGGCTCCAAGCATAATTCCCCACTTTTGTCCCTGAGAGGTCCGATTTTTTCCCTGACAACCCTTTTGTTCCTAACGTATGAATAAAATGCCTTGGGATTCTCCTTGATCCTGTCTGCCAAGAACATTTCGTGACCCCTTTTTGCTCTTCTAATTCCCCGTTTGAGTTCTTTCCTACTTTCTTTGTACTCCTCCAGAGCTCCCTCCGTTTTTAGCTGCCTGGACCTAACATACGCCTCTCTTTTCTTTTTGACCAGTCCCTCAATTTCCCTGGTTATCCACGGTTCTCGAATCCTACCCTTCCTATCCTTCTTTTTTACAGGCACATGCCTGTCCTGTAGCCCTAACAACTGTTCCTTAAAAGACTCCCACATGCCAGATGTGGATTTACCCTCAAACAGCCTCTCCCAATCAAGAGCTGCCAATTTCTGCCTAATCCCACTAAAGTTAGCCTTCCCCCAATCCAACACCTTACCCTTGGGACACCACTCATCCTTTTCCATCACTATCCTAAAGCTAACAGAATTGTGGTCACTATTTGCCACATGTTCCCCTACCGAAACTTTGAAGACCTGACCGGGCTCATTCCCCAGTACGAGGTCCAGTATAGCCCCCTCTCTAGTCGAGCTATCTACATATTGTTCCAAAGAACCCTCCTGTACGCATTTTACAAATTCCTCCCCATTCAGAGTCCCTGCTCTCAGCGATTTCCAGTCTATACCAGGGAAATTGAAGTCTCCCACTACAACAACACTATTTTTCCTGCACCTATCCAGTATCTCCTGACATATCCGTTCTTCCACTTCCCTTGGGCTGTTGGGGGGCCTGTAGTACACCCCCAACATAGTGACTGCGCCCTTCCTGTTTCTAAGCTCCACCCAGAGTGACTCGTTACACGACCCCTCTGAATTGTCCTCCCTCTGCACCGCTGTAATATGCTCTCCAACTAATACTGCTACTCCCCCACCTCTTTTGGCCCCTCCTCTGTCTCGCCTAAAACACTTGTACCCTGGAATATTCAGCTGCCAGTCCTGTCCCTCTTTCAACCAAGTCTCTGTCACCGCAACCACATCCAAATTCCTCGTGAGCATTAAGGCCCTAAGTTCGTCTGTCTTACCTGCTACGCTCCTTGCATTGAAGTATAAGCACTCCAGACCTCCAGGCCCAGTGAGGTCATCCTCCCCCAGAGTGCTCTTCATCTTTGCCAGCCTTGTCCCAGCCCCAAGCTCGTCCCCAGCCTCTACACTTGTAGACATAATATTTTGATCCCCTCCCCCCTGCCATACTAGTTTAAACCCCCCCGAACTGCACTAGCAAAACTCCCAGCCAGGATATTCGTGCCCTTCCAACTTAGTTGTGACCCGTCCTTCTTGTACAGGTGCCATCCTCTCCTGAAAACTTCCCATTGATCTAGGAAAATGAAGCCCTCCCTCCTAGACCAGTCCTTTAGCCAAGCATTCAATTGTACTAACTCCCTATTCTTAGCCTCACTGGCACGAGGCATTGGGAGCAGCCCAGAGATGGCCAACCTGGAGGCCCTACTTTTTAGCCTATTTCCCAACTCCCTGAATTGCTCTCGTAGGATCCCCCTGCTCTTCCTATCTACGTCATTTGCACCAATGTGTACAATGACATCCGTTTCTTTATCTTCCCCTTTTAATATGCCTCCAGACAAGTTCATGACCTTTCATCAGAAATCTGAAGACTAATTTGATTTTGCAAAGCCCTACATATCAAGGATGTTTGAAAGAATTTTTGACCCAAAGTTGGTCACCTAAAATAGACATTCAGCACCCAGCATATGCGTGTTTAATTACCCTTACAAGATTTTTAGGCTGCCCTGGCCATAGCACGTCTTGATCTCCCTCCTGTTGTCTCCCTTTACAACCCACCCAGGTTTTACCCGAGGCCTGCTGGTAGCAAGGCAGGTTGCCCAGTGTTGTACTTTGGCTTCCCCCTGCCCTCCGATGATGTGATCAGGTTCATGCCCAGGAATATATTATAGCATATATTTTAACATCATTAATGAGCTTAACACTGCTACTTCTGCCCCAATGTATCATTTCACCCAGCTGGCACAAATCTCTACTCGTTTTCGAAAACAAAACCAGTTGCTCTGACCACATTGGGAACGCACATGTCCGTATAGCACCCTGGAGTGGAGCGACATGCTTGGGCAGTGTCCGACACCGCAAACTGCCGGCTCCAAGTGGAGAGGATCTCCAAGAAGATCGCGCATATCGACACAGACATCAAGTTTCTACAAACATGCAAGAAAGCAGACAAGATACCGAAAGGTCTCAACTTGATTCTGTCTGTTTGCACTGTTTGAGAGCACATTTCCACTCCATCTGACGAAGGAGCAGTGCTCCGAAAGCTTATGGTATTTGCTACCAAATAAACCTGTTGGACTTTAACCTGGTGTTGTGAGACTTCTTACCGTGTTCACCCCAGTCCAACGCCGGCATCTCCACATCATGTCCTGGCATTGCCAGGGACAGGCCCTTTGGGGAGGAATGCCATTGGAGGGATTCCCCTTATGGTGCTAGAAGGGAGGGGTGCCCAATGCTTGAGCGGTGGTGAGGGGTGAGCGTGGAATCATTCCAGTGTTTGTGGAGGGGTCCTCCTTGTTTGAGGGAGGGGTGGGGGAAGCTTATTCTCAGTGCAGATTGGGGTGCCCTTCAAAGATGGCGCCCTGATTTGTGTGGAGCTGACCCCACCAGTTCCGCCCCATCAGAGTGACGCTGCAAACCACGTACCCAGCATTGTGCGCCAGAAAATCTGGAATGAAAATTTGGCTGTGTATCTAGAGGCACCCATGTTAGATTTTAGTCTGAGTCTGACAACATTTGGAAAAATTCCACCCATAGCTTTTATATATTGTGATCTCTGCTCAATCACAATTCATTACAATAGCTGGTAATGCTGACTACAACCTCGGAAAAGAAGAACTGCCAGCACCCAGTCTACTTCTTGCTCTTGGATACTATTTTTTTTTGTTTATTGCACTAATAGCTGGCACTTGCCATGTTGATTTTATGCTCCTGTTTGCCGACACTGGGACAATCAAAAAAGACCGATTATGCGATTGTTTTAACTTGTGCCCTGATCGCAATCCGTTACACTGGAATAATTAAAAAAGTACACCAGAAGAAATTATATCTATATCTATTCCTCATGTTTCAAAGCCTGTGTGCTTAAGCGGGTCATAATGGTTGCCCTCGGCTTGTCACTGCAGTTTTGTTTGATGGAAAGGTATAGAATTTACTATTTGTTGACTTGGAATACATTCCCTTTTCATGAGCTCTACTTGCCTCTCACAACGTCAAGCCAGGAGGAAAATGAAAAATGTAACACTGAGCGGAACTGTGGTGTTGCAGCAGGAGGGCCGGGGGAAGGTTTCCGCCGGCACACTTGCGGCGAGGCTCACTGCCAGGTGGAGACGGTTAGGGCCGTTGAGCGCGAGGGGGGCTCCGAGCCGCTAATTCACCAGGGTCTCAGCTTCCTGCTTCGCGGAGGAGGATGTCGCCTGCGAAAGGGAGCAACATATTCAGCGGATACCGGGCACTGGCGCTTTACTGCAACCAGGTCCCACACGTGGTCCGCTTCCACCAGAAGCACCGAGAGTTTTACCTGGTAACAGCGGTGGGAGCAGCTTTTCACACCTACAATGTGAGTGAGATCACTCCCTGTGTATTAATGACGATTTCACACCTACAATGTGAATAAGATCACTCCCTGTGTATTAATGACAATTCCACACCTACAATGTGAGTGAGATCACTCCCTGTGTATTAATGACAATTCCACACCTACAATGTCAGTGAGATCACTCCCTGTGTATTAATGACAATTCCACACCTACAATGTGAATAAGATCACTCCCTGTGTATTAATGACGATTCTACACCTACAATGTGAGTAAGATCACTCCCTGTGTATTAATGACGATTCCAAACCTACAATGTGAGTGAGATCACTCCCTATGTATTAATGACGATTCTACACCTACAATGTGAGTAAGATCACTCCCTGTGTATTAATGACGATTCCACACCTACAATGTGAGTGAGATCACTCCCTATGTATTAATGACGATTCTACACCTACAATGTGAGCAACATCACCACTCCCTGTGCACTAAAAACAATTCCACGCTTTCAAGGTGAGTAGCATCACTCCTTGCGTATTAGTAACAACTTCCATGGTATGTCCAAGCTGTTAGTGATTGCAAAATCTTCTTTGGGTCTTAACGACTGAAGAGTCTGATGCAGAATTGACATCAATGTCCATTGAACTAAGTTCATGTTGTAGTTATTTGGGATAGCCTCTGCAGTGGAATCACCACTGGACTTCCTCTGGGCAGGTCACATGTTGCGAGTTTGACCAGACAGTCCTCACAACATGCTGAACCAAATTTTAATGCTTTCCTCCTCGTGGACTACTTGGCTACAACAGTCAGACAGCTTATCAAACTTTGGTCTTAATTTCAGAATTGGAAACACTGATTTAATGTTTCAGCCAGCATCTGACATAATCTTTGATAGCATAAGTCTCAAGATTGTAGAAAATTGCTCATACCTTCACAGCATGCTCCCTAGGATGCAACTATTGATGAAGATATCCATGCATACATTGAGAAAGCAAGTTCTGCCTGCAGCTGTCTCCATGATTATGATTACACCCAAGAGACGTGGTCTGAAATGCAGAAGTTTGTAAGGCTCTTTTTTTAGGGTGTCCTCGCATCTTCATATTGACCACCTTGATACCCTAAGACAGTTCCCCATAGAAGATCCGCTTAGTCATCCATCCTTGGGAAACATAGCCTTCACAGCTTAGTTGAATTTTTTTGGAGGTGGTCTTTATGCTGTTGAGTCTAGCATGATGGAGGGCCTCATTATTTGTCATTTTGTCCTGAATTTTCACGATGAACCTTGGGTATCTTTGGTGGCAGCATTCCAGTGCTTTGATGTGACACCTTAGCAGACTCAGGATTCTGTGCAATGCAGCTGTGTGCTGAGGCAGAACTTGCTTTCTTGATGCCTGCATGGATATCTTCATCAATGGTTGTATCCAAGAGAACGTGTTACCAAGGTATGAGAATTTTTCTACAAATTGAGACTTATGCCATTGAGGATTGCGTCAGGTGCTTCATAGTGTGCCTGGTGCTAGCTGAAACATAACCTCAGTATTGGAGTTACTGATCTGAAGAACAAAGATCGATGTATTTCCTGACTGTTGCAGCTTGCAGTAAGGATGACCTTTTCCTACCAGTCATTGGAGGATTACCGTAATGCACATACTAGTAGATGGTCACCTGTGACAGAGTTAAAGAAAATTAAAATAAATTAAAGACCACCTTTCACATCTTTAAAATATCTTGAGGTACTTCACAACCAAGGAATTACTGTTATGTAGGCAACTGCAATTTGAACACAACAAAATCTCACAAAGAGTGAAGAATAACTGTTGGTCAGAGCACTACTTAACTTTGAATCACCCTTTTACCTTCAGCTTAAAAGGTAGATGGGGCTATTGACTTAATATTTCATCCAAAATTTGGCACCTCTGACAGTTCCGCACTGTTGGTCGTGCACTGAAGAATCGGTGAGATTATTTGCTCAGATTACAGGGGAAGGTTATCATCAGGATAGGGAGAAGAGATATGGGAGACAATGCTGGGAATCTGAAGAGCATTGAATTGGCAAATATGTATTCTATATTGGCGACTAAAAAAAGCAGCTATGAAGAATGTCGTTGCATTTGGGCATTCATAGCTGACAACAATAGACAACTTAAATTATAGGACAATGAATGTAGAAAAATTGGAGAACAGTATTGATGGAAATTATAGGGCTAAAATTTTGGGGAGGTTGCAGCGAGGAAGGATTTATAGACAAGGATTTTGCATTTGATACATTGGGGGAATGGGAACTGGTGAAGGTGAGGGGAATAGATGAATTAATAGAAGACCAGGCATGAGCAGCATGATTTTAAAAAATTATTTGCGTTTGGGGTGTGGTTACTGCAAACAAGGTTGCATTTATTGCCTGTCCAATGTTGCTGTTAAGTGATGATGTTGGGCTGCTGCCTTGAACCACTGCAGTTGTTGTCCTGATGCTGTTATGTAAGAAATCTAGGACTCCAGCAATGATGAAGGGGACAATAGGATGTCCAAGTCAGGATAATTTGTTACTTGTGGATGATGTATGTCACAGCAGCACCACTAGTGGCCAGCGCACTGCAATTATAGTATGATAAATGTTGACTTACTCAGTTGAAAAATGTTGAAAGTTCTGGTGGATTATTTATATTGGAAGTGTTGATTTCAAAGGGTGACAGAAAATAATCACTACTGAAAATGAGATTTGCAATCAGAAACTGCACCCCACACAATCTTTATTTTACACAGTTGTACTGTGCTTATGTTGCAGGACTACTAATACAGAGAATGTGAGTTCATATGCTACTGTAATGGTTTTAGATTTTGAATTCGAATGAACAAACAGGAGCCCAAGTAGGCCAGGTTAATTAAGTTTTTGAAATTTACAATAAAAAGCTGGTATCTGTACCATCATCAAATCCCCCACCATTAACATCCCGGAAATCACTAAAAACAGAACTTGGCCAGCCATACAAATGTCATGGTGATTAGAGCAAGTCAACAACTGGGTATTCTGTGACCAGTGCTTCACTTCATGACTCACCAAAACTTCAGCACCACCTACCAGGTACAGTCAGGAGAGTGATGGAGTAATCTTCACTTGACTGGATGTATGCAACTCCAACAACATTCAAAGGTCAACACTATCTGCAACAAAGCAGTCTACCTGGTCGATGATCCATCCACCAACACAGCAGTGTCGCCCAATGCTGTAATATCTACCATTTTGGATGAAGGTAGAAGCTGCATGGGAACACTGCCAAAATCCTCTCCAAGTCACTAGCTTGGACATGTGCTATTGTTTATTCCTTTTTTAAAGTTACAAAACCAATGTGCAGAGTGGACAAAGCAACTCCTTAATCCATCTCCTGGCCTGCTCCAAAAAAACAATTCAAACTCAAATTGAATCCGATTCATGGTCTCCACAAGAGAGACATACAAGATCCAAGCTAACAAGAAAAGGCATTGCACTTGATCTTGGGCTTAATCTTAGCCAAAATTCTGACTGTCTGACCAGCAACATTGGTACCTTCACCACATGAATTGTAGTAGTTTTTATGTAAGTCCAGCCCTTTGATTATTGTTCTGCATAAGTTAGTTTTCCATTCTGAAATACTTTGACAAGTTTCATTAGCATTCACCACTTCACTTATGCATCACTATTCGTGTTGAAATCAACATTAGGCTAATCACTAATGTAAAATTTTGTTATTTAACAGGTTAAAAAACTTGGGATAGTTGCAGTCAGTAAGTATGCAAATTTCTATTTGTATTCATATTCTGAAAATTTAAATTTTTGTTTGTTTGCACTTGTTGAACTCTCCTGTTTCATTTTGATAATTAGTGTGATCTAATTATAACACAAGTTCATTTTGCATCATAATTGAGGATATAAGTACAGGTAATTTGTTATACTTGCAAGATGAAAGTATCCCTCAAGGTAGCAATATTCAACTCAATATTTAAAAGAAATACAGACTATTCTTAAAAAACCGAATTTACTGCTCTTGGTTAACAGCAGTCTGAATGTGGGCATAGTTGGAACTGTTAACGAATTTGAAGATAGTTTGTAAATGGGGGATGGGTGTGTATATTGATCACCATAGTCTCCTGGACCTTCTTGCAAATGATGGGTTTCTTCACATTATGATGATCTCTGCTTGTTGTATGAGCTGGTCCAACTTTTGTGGCAGATTGTATTCTGTATGATTAACTTAAGTTTGCGGAGCTTTCAAGTCCATGGTTTAATATCGGAATCATTACATCTTGTATACCTTCCATGCCCTTAAATGGTACAGTGCAAATCGTAAGGCTGATTTTGTAAAACTTCACTTGCTGGAAAGGAGTGTGAGGAAGAAGACCTTGTGGTTATAACACCTTTCCTACCCAAATCTTCTAATTTAAGAAAAATTAATTTTGATGCAGTTCCAGTTTTAATGTTGAAATCTATCTTGTTAGGTAATGCACTTCCTGAAGACATCACTTGTTTGGCAGCAGACCGAATGCTTGTGTTTGCAGCTCATGGTAACTCAGTAAAAGCCTTTGCCAGAAACAAAGAGGTGAGTTTAAAATTGTTCAAAAGGTTGATCTATGTTTTTTGAGATGTTTCAAAGCTCTTGATACTCCTTTGTGACACTTGAACTTTAAAATTAACATTAACCGGCATTTTTCCCTGATTATGTATACATGTATGCATGGTGTTAATCTTGCATAAAACAATCAAAATATCTTCAAAGATGAAGCATAAAATAGATAGATGTTAAAATAAGTTGATAACTTTTTTAAAAAGTCACCTGGTCCCAATGGGATGCAGTCTAGATTGCTGAGAGAAGATAGGCTAGAAATTCCAGAAGCTCTGACCACAATTTTTCAATTCTCCTGAAGACTGAGGGATTGTGAATATTACACCCTGTTCAAAAAGGCATACAGATTAGCCACAGGTCTCACTGGTGGGAAACCTGCTACAGCTCACTGTCCTTGACACAGTTAATTCTCACTTGGAAAAGCATGGGTAAATAAGGGACAGCCAGCACTTCTCTGCAAAAAGTAAATTGTGTCTGAGTAACCTAATTGAGTTCTTTTGATAAAGTAACAAGAAGAGTGATACAAGTTGTTTTGTATATGAATTTTCAAAAGGCATTTGATAAAGTACCACATAATAGATTTGTTTGGAAAATCAAAGTCAATAGTATTTACGGGATAGCAAAGGTAATTGGCTGAGGGTGGGGAGACAGAGCAGTGGGAAATTGGTGTTTTTTTGACTGGGGAGAAATACAAATGTGTCTAAGACTAAAGAAGCAAACTGCAATTATGTAGGACCTTGGCGAGACCCCACCTGTGTACTGTGTGCAGTTTTGGCCTCTTCATCTAGGAGAGGATATTATTTTCATAGATTCGTAGAACATCGGAGCAGGAGGAGGCCATTTGGCCCTTCGAGTCTGCTTTGCCATTCATTACGATCATGGCTGATCGTCCAACTCAATAGCCTAATCCTGCTTTCTCTCCATAACCTTTAATCCCATTCGCCCCAAGTGCTGTATCCAGCCGCCTCTTGAATACATTCAATGTTTTGGCATCAACTACTTCCTCTGGAAATGCATTCCACAGGCTCACCTCCGTCCTAAATGGTCTGCCCTGAATTTTCAGACTGTGACCCCTGGTTCTGGACTCCCCCACCATCACGAATATCCTCCCTGCATCTATCCTGTGATCCCATCCTCATTCGTCTGAACTCCAGCGAAAACAATCCTAACCTAGTCAGTCTCTCCTTATACATCAGTCCCGCCATCCTCGGAATCAACCTGGTTGTGTTAGAGATTTCCTGAACCTGAATGAGGAATCGTTGAGCAGGCTAAACATATGTTCTCTAGTTTAGAAGAATGAGAGGTAATCGCACTGAAATATATAAATTTCTTATGGTACTTGATAGGGTAGATGCTAGCCTACCACATAATTCATTACCACAGGATGTTTTCCCCGGCTGGCAAGTCTAGAAATAGGCTTCCCTGTCTCAGTAAAGGTTGGCGATTTAGGGCTGAGATGAGGGGGAATTTCTTCAAGGGTTTGTGAATTTTCAGAACCTCTATCCCAGAGAGTCATGCACACTGTTACGATCCCCGTAGAGTTTGGATTGGTAACTTCTTTAAAAGAAGATTTTAATTTCCAGTGACTGAAAGGATCAGCTCATATGATTTCAAGTTGTAAGACTTTTACTGCAACAAATTAACTAAAAATGAGCTCTGGTAAAGCAGGTCTGATGGGCTCTTGACAAAGAGTCATCCAGACTCAATGTTAGCTCTGTTCTCTCTCCACATATGCTGTCAGACTTGCTGAGATTTTCCAGTATTTTGTTTTTTGTTTCAGATTCAAGTTTCCTCCGGGTGCTCCGGTTTCCTCCCACAGTCCAAAGATGTGCGGGTTAGGTTGATTGGCCAGGTTAAAAATTGCCCCTTAGAGTACTGTGATGCGTGGGTTAGTGGGATTAGCGGGTAAATATGTGGGGCTGGGGCCTGGGTGGGATTGTGGTTGGTGCAGACTCGATGGGCCGAATGGCCTCCTTCTGCACTGTAGGGTTGCTATGATTTCTATGAAGCACACACAGTAATTGGCTTTTAACTGAAAATAACATTTAACTAAATACTATTTAGTGTGAAATTTGTACTCTGTGCACAATACAGAACATGTATCTCTTATTAATGTCTTAATGAGACTGATAACACCACATCAAGGTTAATGCTACACTGTTCCTTAAGTAGACACTTCATTCTTCAAGAAGAAAAGTCAGTTTCTGCTCCTTATGGCTTGCTTTCCTTTTTCCTTCCCAACCACATAACTCCAATCCAGAACTGGCTTTCACAGTGAGGGGGAGACACTGTGGATTCATTCCTCTACTTAAACTTTGGTGAATCTTCAAACCTTCTTTAAAACCTAACTAACCTAGTCTCTTCAATCTAAGTGTTGATTTAACAGAGAACAGCAGTTTCATCAGTATCTGATTCTGCTGTCTCTTTCTCAAACTGCTGCAACTGCTTGTGTGTCTGAGAGTTTCTGTGACGTACTAGAAAAACTGCACCATGATACTACAAAGGCTTTTGGTTAACTCTTCCTTTTCCAAGGCACATCTTCATGGCAACATGAATCATGTGGGTCCTGTACCCAAGTAGAAATTCTAATTGACTACCTTCCCCAGACCCTATTCCATTCTATCTTCGAATTAAATAAGCAGTTTAAAGTAGTGAAGTTTGACATTCATACCAATGCTTAGTCATTAAGTAATGTGGATAAATGCGAAGTTATCCATTTTGGCTGGAAAGATAAAAGGGCAAATTACTGTTTAAATGGGGAAACCGACTCAAAAGGCGTCTGTGCAGAGCGATCTGGGTATCCTTGTGCATGAGTCTCAGAAAGTGGGTATGCAGGTGCAGAATGTAATAAGGAAGGCAAATGGAATCTTGGCATTTATTGCAAAGGGCCCAGAGTATAAAAGTGGAGAAATGTTGTTACAATTGTATAAGGCATTGGTGAGATCACACTTGGAGTATTGTGTTCAGTTTTGGTCACCTTTTGAGGAAGGGTGTGATGGCACTGGATTCGGTTCAGAAGCGGTTCACTAGATTGATTCCAGGTTTGAAGGGGCTATCATATGAGGAATGGTTGAGTAGCTTGGGCTTATGCTTGCTGGAGTACAGATGAATGAGGGGGGGATTTGATTGAGGTATATAAAATACTCAACGGGATTGATAAAGTATTAACCAAATGTTCCCCCTTCTGGAACAAGAGGTCATAGTTGAGAGTAAGAGGGGGAAGGTTCAAGGCAGAGAGAAGGAGCATCTACTTCTCACAGAGGGTTGTGAATCTATGGAACTCACTGCCCCAGAGTGCAGTGGATGCAGAATCAATCAATGGATTCAAAAAAGAAATAGATAAATATTTGATCAAAAGCAGGATAAAGGGCTATGGGGAAAAGGCAGGGAAGTGGAGTTAGGATGAGATGGAGATCCGCATATTCAACATGGGAGCCACTCAAAATCATGGCTGAACTTCTACCTTAACTTCACCTTCCCGCATTACCCATATTCCTTGATTCTCTTAATGCGGGAAGGTGAAGTTAAGGTAGAAGTTCAGCCATGATTTTGAGTGGCTCCCATGTTGAATATGCGGATCTCCATCTCATCCTAACTCCACTTCCCTGCCAGGGTTGATATTAGAACCTTAATTTATATGACTTATTTAAATGGAAGGACAGGCAGAAGGGGCTAAATGTATGTAATTGTGAAAACAGCTGAGAGCAATTTTGCCATTCGATGAATATGCAAATAGATTCATTTGCAGCATGTCTGTATTTGTGATACAGATGATAAAATTGAACATCTTAAGCAGCAGTATTGCTCCAGGACTAAATGTAATTGAAGTATCCATATTAACAGTAAAAAGAAACAAATACTGTTTTGGGTGCACGTGCTTCTCGGAAATGCTTTTGTGGTTGTGCAGTGATACCTTTGGCAGCTGTAACTTGAAAACTACATTATTTAAACTAGTTGATGATTATTTTTGTATTCTATTATTTTTAAAATAAATTAGTACTTGCTAACTCTAAAATCCGTTGGGGCATCAATGTTATAACAGGAAGTATCATTGAATCCCTACAGTGCAGCAGGAAACTATTCAGCCCATCAGGTCTGCACTGACTCTCCGACAGTGCATCCTACGCAGGCCCTGTTCCCGTAACCCCACATATTTACCTCGCTAATTCCCCTAACCTGCACATCTTGTGACACTAAGGGGCAATTTAGCCAATGCACCTAACCTGCACATCTTTGGACTGTGGAAGGAAACTGGAGCACCCGGAGGGAACCCACGCAGACATGGGGATCGTATGCAAACTCCATACAGACAATTACCCCAAGGCCGGAATAGAACCCAGGTCCCTGGCACTGTGAGGCAGCAGTGCTAACCACTTTGCCACCTTGCTGCCCAATCACAATTGATCATTCACTGGAAATTAAATTAAAATGTGCATTTATTTGCTGTGGTGCATTGAAATTTAGATTGTTTTGGGATGTGTAGAGTTCTTCCCCTACTCTTCCTTTTCTCAGTAGTGCATTTATAGGCGTATCAGATGTGGGACAATGCATTCCCGGTAAGCCAAATATGTAATCCAGTTAGACTTGGGTGCAGAGCAAATTGCACAGGGGAAATAGCAAAATAATGCAACTTAGTTGTTAAAATACTTTGAATTTAATGTTCCTGCATCTGCTTGTTGCCAGGCCACAACTAATGTATATGACACTTGTTGATGGTATAAAAGATAGAAACATTTGTAATATTTTACAACAGAATATCAAAGAACATATAAATATAAGAATTAGGAGCTGGAATAGGCCATTTGGTCCCTGGAGCCTGCTCCGCCATTTCTTATGGCTGATCTGATTTTGGCTTCAACACTACTTTCCTGCCTACCCCCGTTACCCTTTGACTCCCCTATTTGTCAAGAATCTGTCTATCACTGCCTTAAAAATATTCAATGACCCTGCCTCTACTGCTGCTCCTTGGGAAAGAGAGTTCCATGGACTCATGACCCTTTAAGAGAAAAAAATTCTCTTCTTCTGCGTCTTAAAGGGAGACCACTTATTTTTAAACTGTGTCCCCTACTTCTAGTCTCTCACACAACGGAAACGTCCTTTCTGAATCCATCCTGTCAAATACCCTCAAGATCTTGTATGTTTCATTGGTAGATACAGCAAAATACTACTTAGTAAAAGCTAAAATGAAACAACAATCACCAATATAACAATATAAAATTGAGCTGCAAATTTTTAATCATTGTGCGCATTAAGGCAACTCAACAGTATCTTCTTTCAACTCGAGCTCAATATGTCATTTCTCTCATAATTTTTGTTTGAATTAAATTATTTTATAATATAGTGCATGTTATGCAATTTATAAATACTTTAGTGACTGCCAGGCGCATCAAAAGATAATTAAATTGATGGAATTAACAGGCAATTTGGTGAGGAATTGGGTGATGTGAAATGGAATAAGAGCTGAGTTTCTCATCTACAAATATATCAGCCTGGTTGGACCTAATAACTTGTTACAGTTCAAAAAAAAAGGAATAATTTACTTTTATATTCTGTTAAGTAATATAAGAACCCACATTATATAGAATATATAACATACAGCATATAAACCCTTCTGCTTAACTTGTCCATAATGGCTTTTATATAGCATTGAGAGCCTCCTTCCATTCTTCCTCTCTAACTCCATCAGCAAAATCCTCTCTTCCCTTCTCAATATGTTTATTTAACCTCCCCTTAAATGTATCTATAATATTCACCTCAGCTACTCCCTAGGTAGTGATTTCCACTTTCTCACCACTCTCTGGGTAAAGACGTATTTTCTGAATTCCCAAGTTGATTTCTTGGTGACTATCTTATATGATTGCCCTCTGATTTTGCTCTTCTCCACAAGTGGAAACATTTTTTCTGTTCTTACTCTATCAATATCTTATAACTTTAAAGACCTCTATCAGACCAGCTCTCTGGCTTCTCATTTCACGAGAAAAGGGACCCAGGCTCTTAATCTTTTCCTCATGGATATAACCTTTCATTTCTGCTATCATTCTTGTAAATCTTTTTTGCACTTTGCTCCACATGCTTTGATATCCTTTCCACAATATAGCAACCAGCAATGTACAATTATCCAGGTGTGGTCCAGTCAAGGTTCAAATCAAATTTAGCGTAACTTCCCTACTTTTTGTAATTCTGTTACTCTGGAAATAAACCCTGGAACTTGATTTGTTTTAATTATGACCTTGCATAGGTTAAGTGAATGCGCATAAGATTTGGCAGATAGAGTATAATGTGCGAAAATATGAGATTGTCTATTTAGGCAGGAAGAATAGAAAAGCAGAATGTTATTTAATGGAGAGAGACTGCAGAATGTTTCTGCACATAAGGTGTCTTGTGCATGAATCACAAAGAGTTAGCATGTTGGTACGGCAAATGAAATGCTAACCTTTATTGCAGAGGGATGGAGTATAAATGTAGGAAAGTCTTGCTATAACTATACATGGCATTGATGAGACCACAGCTGGAGTATTATGTATAGTGCTGGTCTCCTTATTTAAGGAGGGATGGAATCATAGAGTTTTATAGCACAGAAAGAGGCCCTTCATTCAGCCCTTCGTGTCTGTGCCAGCCATCAGGCACCTATCTATTCTAATCCCATTTTTCATCACTTGGTCCATAGTCTTGTATACTTTGGAATTTCAAGCATCCGTCTAAATGCTTCATAAATTTTGTAAGGGTTCCCACCTCTACTACCCTTTCAGGTAGTGAGTTCCAGATTCACACCACCCTCAAGGTGAAAAGGTTTTTCCTCAAATTCCCTCTATGTTCCCTGGTTATTGACCCGCCTACTAAGGATCTACTTGCATTGAAAGCAGTTAAGAGCAGGTTCACTTGATTGATTCCTTGGATTGAAAGAGTTGTAATATGAAGACATGTTGAGCAGCTTGGGCCTATACTCATTGGAGTTTAGAAGAGTGAGAGGGGACCTTATTGAAACAGAAGTTTCTGAAGGGGTTTGACAGGATAGATGCTGAGTGGGTGTTTCCCCTGGTGAGGCAATTAATAACTAAGGAATAAAGTTTAAAAATAAGGGGTCTCCCAGTTAGGACAGAGATGAGCAAGAATTTCTTCCCTGAGGGTCTTTAGTCTTTGGAGTTCCCTTCCTCGGATGACAATGAAGACTGAGTACTTTCCCGACTTCCCAAAGCCTGTTCACCATCTACAAGGCACAAGTCAGGAGTGCGTTACAATACTCTCCACCTGACTGGGTGAGTGGAGCTCTAACAACACTCAGGAAGTTTGACTCCATCCAGGTTATGTTGGAGCTGCAAACAGCACTCGTTCGGTCACAGAGTAGTGTGTGTGGTTAGAGAATTAGAGGGACGAATGGGGTGGATGTGTGAGATTGTGGGGGTGAGATGGGAGGTGGGCCTGGCTGGGTGCTCTGTAAAGAGTTGGTGCGGACTTGATGGGCCGAATGGCCTCATCTTGAATTGTGGGAATTCTATGATTCTGGTCACCACACTGTAGGAAGGATGTGATTGCACTAGAAAGCGTGCAGTGGTGATTCACTAGGATGTTGCTTGGGTTGAAGCATTTCAGCTATGAAGAGAATCTGGATAGGCTGGGGTTGTTCTCAAAGCAGAGAAGTTGAGGGGGGACCTCATCAAGATGTACAAAATTATGAGGGATAAAGATAGGATAAATAGGAAGAAACTTTTCCCTTTATTAGACGGGTCAATAACAGGAAGCCTAGATTTAAAGTAAATAGCAAGAGATTTGGAGGGGATTTGAGGAAAATGTTCCATCCAGAGGGAAGTAGGACTCTGCAACTTGATGCCTGAAAGGGTGGTAGAGGTGGGGACCCTCGCAACATTTAAGAAACATTTAGATGAGCATTTGAAATGCCATAGCATACGAGGCTATAGACCAAGTGCTGAAAAATGGGAGTAGAGTAGGTAGGTGTTTGATGTCCAGCACAGATACAATGGGCTGAAGGGCGCCTTTTTGTGCTATGAAATTCTGTGACACTGAGGACAAAGGACCCTGCCTGATTGACACCCCTCACCACCTTAAACATTTACTCCTTTTATCTCCGACACACAGTACAAGGTACTATCTACAAGATGCAGTGCAGCAACTTACCAAGGTTCCTTCATCAGCATCTTCCAAATAACTTATTATTCAAGACTGCCCCCTGACAAAATTCAGCGGAAGGCTCAGAGCTCCTTTTACCCACTATGGTTAATGGAGCTGTTGCTTGGCTTGGTGATTATTGCACACGCTAAAAGAAAGCATGGCAAGCATGGTGGATACAGTGGTTAGCGCTGCTGCCTCACAGCGCCAGGGACCCGGGTTCGATTCCTGGCTTGGGTCACTGCGCGGAGTCTGCACGTTCTCCCCGTGGCAGTGTGGGTATCCTCCGGGTGCTCCAGTTTCCTCCCTCAGTCTGAAAAATGTGCTGGTTAGGTGCATTGGTCATGCTAAATTCTCCCTCAGTGTACCTGAACAGGCGCCGGAGTGTGACGACAAGGGGATTTTCACAGTAACTTAATTACAGTGTTAATGTAAGCCTACTTGTGACACTAATAATTTCATTTTTCTCAGTGAAAGTTTATTTATGGCTGAAATTTTACCGTCCCACCTGCCATGGGAATTGGAGCGGGTGAGGCGTGGACTATGGAAAGGTCTGTTGACTTCAGGTGGGATTTTACGGTTTCGGGATAAGCGAGGCAGTAAAATCCCGCTCTATAATCACTGTTCTTTCACCATTGCTGGGTGAAAATCCTTCCTCACCCTCCCTCCCTAACAGTATTGTGGGTGTACCTACTCCACATTGACCGCAGTGTTTCAGGAAGGCAGTTCACCACTACTTTCTCGAGGCAATTAGGGATGGGCAATAAATGCTGGCCTAGCTATCAACACTCACATCCTGCGAAAGAGCAAAATTAAAATGGAGTTAGGCCACAGATCAACCGTGACCTGATAGAATGGTGTTACCCACTTGAGGGGCTAAATGGCCTACTCCATTTCAGTGTATATATACTAAATTTCCTCATTGATCATTCAGTGTAATCATTTGGGGCGCCACGGTAGCACAGTGGTTAGCACTGCTGCTTCACAGCTCCAAGGACCTGGGTTCGATTCCCGGCTTGGGTCACTGTCTCTGTGGAGTTTGCACATTCTCCATGTGTCTGCGTGGGTTTCCTCCGGGTGCTCCGGTTTCCTCCCACAGTCCAAAGATGTGCGGGTTAGGTTGATTGGCCATGCTAAAATTGCCCCTTAGAGTCCTGAGATGCGTAGGTTAGAGGGATTAGTGGGTAAAATATGTAGGGATGGGGGTAGGGCCTGGGTGGGATTGTGGTCGGTGCAGACTCGATGAGCCGAATGGCCTCTTTCTGTACTGTAGGGTTTCTATGATTTCAATAGATAGAACTCATTCATTAAACTTATTAGTACAATATGTTTTTTTTAGTTTAGCAACAAAAAGTTGTTTTCTCGAATTAACCAATTTTCCACTTCATTTTAGATTGTGCATTCATATAAAGGACACAGTGCAGAAGTCCACCTCTTGTTGACCTTTGGTGATCATTTGATCTCCGTGGATCGAGATAACAGACTTATCGTTTGGGATGTGCAATCAGAGGGTGAGTTTGAGATTATGCGACATACTTGTTCTAGTACAATAAAATTGAATGTATTCAAACACTCTGTCATTTATAAGTATTGAGATTAGTAATTTAGCCCACATATAAAATAATACTCCTACATTATCAGGACAAGGGCGAAAAATCATGTCCCTTGAGACTTTTGTTTCTGGGCTCCTTCATCTCCCCTCAGTCATGCATGTTATTTTTTTCCCCTTTCAAGATTTGTCATTCAAATTTGCCTATCAATTACAGGAAGATCGAGTAAAATTACAGCACTCGTTGTTGGCATCTCATTGCAAATATTGTCCGATTTATATACACCGAAAGAGCAGCAACAACATAATGCAGTGTTAGTTTGTGTGTGCCCTATAGGTGATTACACGAGTTTACATGCTCAATGTAAATGCACAGCATCTGAACTGAAGTGCAGTAACAGCTGACTATGTGGTGGAGTCCCTAAACTTCATTTCCTTCCACCTACAATTTCTTTCAACTTTCAGACAAAACAAATAATTACAATAATCTCATTGAAAAGGATTTTTGACAAGTTACTGAGTCATCCGTTTAGCTTCGTAATTGTGATATTTCATGGCATTGTCCATTTCTAAGAGATGGTCTGTGAGGTATGGCTGCTCTCATTATAAAAGGTGCAAGAAGAATTTGTGGAGTTTGGAGCGAATTGGGTTGCTGAACCAACACATGGGACGATTTTGAGCCCGCACTCTCAGTCTGTGGGAATGGCAGCGTGTGCTCAAAATCCAGAAAACCCAATTTGCACCAGCAAGTTTCAGAGCTCTGATCCTCCAGGCCCCTTTCTGGTAGAGTGATGTGAAGCAAGCCATAGTACCCACAAAGCTAATTTTAATACTTTAGCACGTCATTAGTGGGCACTCTGTCCGCGACTTCCCCCTCTCACTGGATATTCAGCGGATGCTGGCATGACATCATGCCAGCACCATTTACAAAAGTTCAGCTAGATCTGAACCTGTCGTGGGGGTCTCCCTGGGGGCGTAAAGGTGACTAACCCTGCGGGAGAGGGACATGGCCAGTCAATGGCCTAGCATTGCCCCTTGGCACAGTTTGGTGACATCCCCATGCCAACCTGGCAGTGCAACCTGTGCCAAGGGGTAGGCCCCAGTGGAGGGGGTGGGGGATTAGAGTCATAGAGGTTTACAGCATGGAAACAGGCCCTTCGGCCCAACTTGTCCATGCTGCCCTTTTTTTAAAACCCCTAAACTAATCCCAATTGCCCGCATTTGGCCCATATCCCTCTATACCCATCTTACCAATGTAACTATCTAAATGCTTTTTAAAAGACAAAATTGTACCCACCTCTAATACTACCTCTGGCAGCTTGCTCCAGACACTCACCACCCTCTGTGAAAAAATTGCCCCTCTGGACACTTTTGTATCTCTCCCCTCTCACCTTAAACCTATACCCTCTAGTTTTAGACTCCCCTACCTTTGGGAAAATATGTTGACTATCTACCTTGTCTATGCCCCTCATTATTTTATAGACCTCTATAAGATCACCCCTCAGCCTCCTATGCTCCAGAGAAAAAAGTCCCAGTCTATCCAGCCTCTCCTTATAACTCAATCTATCAAGTCCAGGTAGCATCCTAGTAAATCTTTTCTGCACTCTTTCTAGTTTAGTAATATCCTTTCTATAATAGGGTGACCCGAATTGCACACAGTATTCCAAGTGTGGGCTTACCAATGTCTTGTACAACTTCAACAAGACATCCCAACTCCTGTATTCAATGTTCTGACCGATGAAACCAAGCATGCCGAATGCCTTCTTCACCACTCTGTCGACCTGTGACTCCACTTTCAAGGAGCTATGAACATGTACCCCTAGATCTCTTTGTTCTGTAACTCTCCCCAATGCCCTGTCCTGGTTGAATCTACCAAAATGCATCACCTTGCATTTGTCTAAATTAAACTCTATCTGCCATTCGTCAGCCCACTGGCCCAATTGATCAAGAACCCGTTGCAATTGGAGATAACCTTCCTCACTGTCCACTATGCCACCAATTTTAGTGCCATCTGCAAACTTACTAACCATGCCTCCTATATTCTCATCCAAATCATTAATATAAATGACAAATAACAGTGAACCCAGCACTGATCCCTGAGGCACGCCGCTGGTCACAGGCCTCCAGTTTGAAAAACAACCCTCTACAACCACCCTCTGGCTTCTGTCAAGAAGTCAGTTTTGTATCCATTTAGATACCTCCCCCGGATCCCGTGAGATTTAACCTTATGCAACAACCTACCATGTGGTACCTTGTCAAAGGCCTTGCTAAAGTCCATGTAGACAACATCAACTGCACTGCCCTCATCTACCTTCTTGGTTACCATTCGAAAAAACTCAATCAAATTTGTGAGACATGACTTTCCACTCCCAAAGCTACGCTGGCTGTCCCTAATCAGCGTCTCTAAATGCCTGTAGATCCTGTCTCTCAAAATACCTTCCAACAATTTACCCACTACAGGTGTGAGGCTCACTGGCCTGCAGTTCCCAGGCTTTTCCCTGCAGCCCTTTTTAAACAAAGGCACAACATTTGTCACTCTCCAATCTTCAGGCACCTCACCCGTGACTATCGATGATTCAAATATCTTGGCTAGGGGACCCGCAATTTCCTCCCTAGCCTCCCACAGTGTCCTGGGATACCCTTCATCAGGTCCCGGGGATTTATCTACCTTGATGCGTTTTAAGACTTTCAGCACCTCCTTCTCTGTAATATGTACACTCCTCAAGACACCACTATTTATTTCCACAAGTTCCCTAACATCCATGCTTTTCCCAACAGTAAATACTGATGAGAAATATTCATTTAGGATCTCACCCATCTCTTGTGGATCTGCACATAGATGACCTTGTTGATCCTCAGCCCTACTCTCTCCCTTGTTACTCTTTTGTCCTTTATGTATTTGTAGAAGCTCTTTGGATTCTCCTTTGCCTTATCTGCCAAAATCTCGTGTCCCCTTTTAGCCCTCCTGATTTCTCTCTTAACTCTACTCCTACACCCCTCTACACTCTTCAAGGGATTCACTTGACCCCAGCTGCCTATGCATGTCTTGGCAGGTTAAAAAATTGCCCCTTAGTGTCCTGGGATGTGTAGGTTAGAGGGATTAGTGGGTAAAATATGTGGGGGTAGGGCCTGGGTGGGATTGTGGTCGGTGCAGACTCGATGGGCCGAATGGCCTCCTTCTGCACTGTAGGGTTTCTATGATTTCTATGTCATGTGTCTCTTTCTTCTTCTTGACCAGGGCCTCAATATCCCAAGTCATCCAGGTTTCCCTACTTCTGCCAGCCTTGTCCTTCACTCTAAGAGGAATGTACTTACTCTGAACCCTAGTTAACACACTTTTGAAAGCGTGCCACTTATCAGATATCCCTTTGCCTTCCCACAGACTCCTCCAATTAACTTTTGAAAGTTTCTGCCTGATACCATCAAAATTGGCCTTGCTCCAATTTAGAATTTTAACTTTTGGGCCAGACCTATCATTCTCCATAGCTATCTTAAAACCAATAGAGTTATGGTCACTGGTCCCAAAGTGATCCCTCACTAACACTTCTGTCACCTGCCTTTCCTTATTTCCCAAGAGGAGGTCAAGTTTTACTCCCTTTCTAGTCGGGCCATCCACATACAGAATGAGAAATTCCTCCTGAATACACTCAACAAATTTCTCTCCATCCAACCCTCTAATACTATGGCTGTCCTAGTCAATGTTGGGAAAGTTAAAATCTCCGAATGTTACCACCCTATTTTTCTTGGAGTTATCTGTAATCTCCTTACATATTTGCTCCTCAATTTCCCGCCAACGATTTGGGGGCCTACAGTCCAACCCTATCAAAGTGATTTCCCCCTCCTTATTTCTCAATTCTACCCATATAGACTCAGTGGCCGAACCCTCGGATATATCCACTCTCAGTACAGCCGTGATGCTTTCCCTAATCAAAAGTGCAACTCCCCCTCCTCTCTTACCTCCTGTTCTATCTTTCCTCTCGCATTTGTACCCTGGGACATTGAGTTGCCAGTCCTGTCCCTCCCTTAGCCATGTTTCAGTAATTACTATAATATCCCAGTCCCATGTACCCATCCATGCCCTGAGTGTGGCCTTGCCCGTCAGGCCTCTTGCATTGAAATATATGCAGTTTAATCTGGTCTTCCCTTGCTCTCTGTCTTGCTTTTGCCTGATCTGTCTGGTACTAGGTTACTGACACTGCCTTTACTACTTATGTGCTCTCTTTAACTTCTCTTCTGTCTCCCTACTGCTTTGGATCCCACCCCCCTGCCAAACTAGTTTAAACCCTCCCGAGTGGCTCTAGCAAATTTCGCTGCCAGGATGTCAGTCCCCCTCCAGTTCAGGTGTAACCCATCCCTCTTGAACAGGTCACCCCTTCCCCAGAAAAGATCCCAATGATCCAAAAATCTAAATCCCTGCCCCCTGCACCAGCTCTGAAGCCAGGCATTCATCTGCCTAATCCTCCTATTCATACTTTCACTAGCACGTGGCAGCGGTAGTAGTCCTGAAATTACTATCTTCGAGTTCCTGCACTTTAGCCTTCTGCCTAACTCTATGTTCACATTTCAGGACCTCATCCCATTTCCTATCTATGCCATTGGTACCAATATGTACAGCGACCTCTGGCTGCTCACCCTCCCCCTTAAGAATGTCCTGCAATCGCTCAGAGACGTCCTTAACCCTGGCACCAGGGAGGCAACACCATTCTGGAGTCTCGATTGCGGCCACAGGAATGCCTGTCTGTGCCTCTAACTAGCGAGTCCCCTATTACTACTGCTGGCTTGCTCTTTGCCCGACCCTGTCCCACAGCAGAACCAGCTGTGGTGTCACAGGCCTGGTTTTTCATGCAGGTTTGGTTGCGGGCCGGGAGAAGATGGAGGAGCAAGGATTCCGGCTCACTTTGCCGGGGGGGGGGGGGGGGGGGGGGGGGGGAGTGCCAGCTCCGACTGGTGGGGTGAGCTGATGAAGAGGGGGAGTGTGGGAGAGAGGTGTGGGCACTTCTTTCCCACACCTACCAGGGGAGGGGAGCCCCTGAGATCTCTGTGGTGGGCTGGGGGTTTCTTCCTGTTATGATCGAGGTGCTTTTTAAACGTGGCTACTTGTAAGATCTAGAGAGAAAACAGGTATGCTTCTCACTCTGCCATTTCTTGGTAAGATTCCCTCCACAATCTTCCCTCCACAATACTTTGTTGCTGTTTGTAGGGGTGCAGCTGTTTCAACACGATTGGATGTCTAGGCTCTCAGCCAAAAATGTGCAATGAGGCTTGGCTGAGAGCCCAGAGATCCATTAGATTGTTGAAATAGCTAAGCCCCGGGGAAAACATTTGATTTGATTTATTATTGTCGCATGTATTGGCATAGAATGAAAAGTATTGTTTCTTGTGCAATAAGACAAACTATACCATTCATAAAGTACATAAGGGAGAGGGTGCAGAATGTAGTGTTACAGTCATAGTTAGGATGTAGGGAAAGATCAACTTGATATAAGGTAGGTCAATTCAAAAGTCTGATGGCAGCAGGGAAGAAGCTGTTCTTGAGTTGGTTGGTACACGACTTCAGATTTTTGTATCCTTTTCCAGACTGAAGAAAGTGGAAGAGAATATGCTTTTCCGAGGCAGTGGGAAGTGTAGACAGTGTCACTGGATGGGAGGCTTGTTTGCGTGATGCACTGGGCTATGTTCACAACGCTTTGTAGTTTCTTGTGGACTTGGTCAGAGCAGGAGCCATACCAGACTGTGATACAACTAGAAAGGATGCTTTCGGATTAACATCTCTGGCTCTATGATCTATTCTGTCAATTGAACAATATTTATTTGTACAAGGTAGAGGTTTTAAGTGCAGTTTCCACGGGTACATTAAATGATTTGGATGATTGCCACTTTTATTGCCAAGTATTAAAAGGAGAAAGTGGAAAGTGACGAATAAATTACTTTTTAAAATACATTTTATTGCCACTATAGGTTGCTTTTATACAGCGTGTATAGTGGGTGAATGGGTGTGGAAGTGCCATAGCTTGGCACGGAAGATATGACGGGCCATAGGGGATGAGTGGAGGGGCATAATGTGGCATTGGATAAACTTGAGTTTCAAAAGATTCCCTCATCTAAATATCTGAGGTACCCCATGAGACATGAGTCCTTAGCTGACCCAACCCCATGAAAATTGAAGAGGACTCAGATACACCTATCCCCAAAGTGGAGCCAGCCAGGCCAGGTGTACAGGGTGTGGGCTGGCAACCTACATGGCACAGTTGTTAGTACTGCTGCCTCACAGCGCCAGGGACCTGGGTTCAATTATGGCCTTGGGTGACTGTCTGTGTGGAGTTTGTACCTTCTCCCCATGTCTGTGTGCATTTCCTCCGGGTGCTCTGATTTCCTCCCAAAGTCCAAAGATGTGCAAAGTAGGTGGATTGGTCATGTTATTTGCCATTTATTGTAGATTAGTGGGATAAATGTGTGGGGTTACGGTGGGGGGGGGGGGGGGGGGGGGGGGGGGGGAGTTGGTGCAGACTCAATGGACTGAATGGCCTCCTTCTGCACTGTAATGATTCTATGCTTAACCTGCACTGGTGAACATTGAGGGTGCCAGGAATGAGTTTGGATACCCCCAGGATCTGGTCTCTGTCACCATTTTTGCACCTCCATGGAGTCTTCCCAAATCTATGAATGTCCGGCCCTTCAGCTCAGCCACGGAGCCTTAAAGTAACACTGCATGCAGATACGTCATCGCTGGATTTGGGAGGTTGTTACAGCACACAAAATAAAAGGAGATGCAATCTGAATGTTCATCAACAAAAAAACTTTTAATTTTTATATGATCTATTTTATAGTTTGTACAAGGAACATTGATTACTTCAGTGTGGGACTGGAATTTATATGGAGCAAATACAAATGAAATTGACATTTGGTAACTAATTATGTGTTGTTGAATTTTGACAAATTCGCCTTTGGTTACTGACAAGTAGGAATTAAATTCTTCATTGCAAACATGAATTATCCTCCACCAATCTCTTTAATTAGCCTATTTTTTAAGATTTACATTGTTTGCCAATATTCTACATTGTGGTTGATTCTGAAAGATAGTGCTGGGCTAGACTGAGGCAATGCTATTACCATAACCTTTCACCTCCTCTCCAGGATCTCAGTGACAACTCACTGCAGTGCGTATAGTTCACGCAGGTGAATACATTAGTAATATGCTGTTAAATAAATTAATTCCGTGTTAATTTTAGTCCTCTTGCCCTCCTATTTAACGTTTCCCTTTTAAGTAATTCAGCTAGCTTGGAGATCAATGTAAAGCTGGTCTTTCAGCTCTGACACTCTGGTTGCTCAGTCTGGACAATGATAAGAACTCCATTTATGACAATGAGCTCCCTGGGCCCCAATGTTTTGCACCTTGTGCTCCCCCCCCCCCCTTCATCATTATGATGTACACTATTTATTAGTTTATGTTTTTAGTGCTTTTCCATTATTTAATTTTAAACTCATGTCTGAAATTTGCGACTCATTTTGGATTCCATGCCATTTAGCCTTCAGAAACCTCATCCAGATGGACTTTCTTTGTGTTGTCAAGGATATTAGTTCATTATTCTACTAAGGAATATCGTGATTAAGCCATACTGGATAGTAATTGTAAGTGAGGGTACTGGTTGATTTTTCTCCTTGTCCCCACCCATAATCAAAGAGCATTGACAGCAGTTATCTTGTCCTACTGCTGCATCAGATGGTGATAATTGGATTTATGCCTGTGAATGTTTGAACCTAGGACCTTCTTGATGTACTATTTCATGTGTCGTTTTTAACGTCAGAGCCACACGGAATTCAGTGTTTCAATTTTCACCTAAAAGGTTCTGTGCATTTAACATCTTACAACACACCATAAGATATGTATGGAATGCACAGCAGGTATAACATAATGATATCACATTTATTGTTCTTTTTAAATATGCTAATTTTATGATGTAATGGTAACTTAAGTTCTAGATTCAATATGATGGGTTTGGCAAGAAAATGTAGATACCTCTATAGTCTTTGAAATATATTTTTCCATAAAGTACATTTACCATTGTAAAAATATCAGTAATTGTTGAAAAGAATGTACATTTAATAAGTTATTTGTTGCTTCTGTCTTATTTACAGAGGAATATCTTCAACTGAACTTTGATAAAATCGTGTTTACCGTTTCTGCCCTTTTGCACCCAAGCACCTATATCAACAAAATTCTTCTTGGCAGCCAGCAAGGGAGTCTTCAGCTATGGAATATCAAGTCCAAGTCAGTTCAGTTTCTTTAACAGTTTTTTGTAAAATTTTAAAGTGTTAAGGTTTCTACAAAGCTGTTGCTCCCATAATTAATTTTCACATAACTCTGATAAAACTAAAATCCATTTAAAACCTACAAAAAAATCCAACCGTTTTACCTTTATTAATGATGAAGGCCAATGAAATTTGATATTTTACTGTAGCTCCAATATATTGCATTATGTCCTGTTTTATTTAAGGCCGAGGTGGAATTCTACATTGCTTCGGCACAAGATTTGCATTTTATTGTGTTGACTTCAGCTCTTTCCTGGTTGAGTGGATATGGGATTGCAGGTTATGTCTTGAGATGGATAGAAAGCTGATTAGCAGAAAGGAAGCAAAGAGTTGGCATAAATGGGTCTTTTTCGGATTGGCAGTCAGTGACTAGTGGCATTCCAGAGGGATGTGCTAGGACTCCAATTGTTCAGATTATATATTAATGATTTGGAAGAGGGAGCCAAATGTATTATTTCCAGATTAGATGATACAAAGTTGGGTGGGAAGGTGAGTGGTGAGGAGGATGCAGAGATGCTTCAGTGTGATTTGGATAGGCTATGTGTATGGGTATCTGCATGGCAGATGCTGTATAATGTGGATAAATGTGAGGTTATCAATTTTCGTACCAATACTAGGAAGACAGATTATTATTTGAATGGGTGTAAATTGAGAGAGGTGAATACTCAACGAGGCCTTGGAGTCCTCTTGTAACAGTCGCTGAAAGTAAGCATGCAGGTACAGCAGGCAGTAAAGAAAGCAAATAGTATGTTAACCTTCATGTGGAATTCGCTTTCGGAAGTCGGATCAAAAACTGATGAGACACAGGTTTCTCCGCAAACCTTCTTTATTGCATCGGAGGAGAGATCGCTAGACCATGCGCATCAAGCATGGGTTCGTGAGTCTCTGTCTGACTTACAAAACAGTTTCAGTTATACACGACGGAGATACATCCACATACTTCTGTTAGCCAATAAGGGCATAGCTGTATTGTTACATTTTGACTAGATTACTTTCAAGAACAAAAGGCGATAGCCACGTAAGGACATGGCTATTAAAGTTTCTGATTAGATTACTTTCAAGAACAAAAGGCCAATCGATGAGGTCCTGCCCTCCGAAGCCAGAACCACAATTACCTATTAGCAGTTGCTTTAACGTGATCATTAGTTTCGGTGAGCCTTGTTGCCCTCGTCTCAGGCCCTTTCCAAAACCAGTTTATCCCTCAACTGATTCCTAGTTACGCATCCCAATTTTAACCCTTTCCTCTTCTCAATCTACCGTATACACATTCTCATCATAGTGAGAGGATTTGAGGATAGGGATGTTTTGCTGCAATTGTATAGGGTGTTGGCGAGGCCACACCTGGAGTATTGTGTGCAGTTTTGGTGTCCTTATCTGAGGAAGGATGTCCTTGCTACAGAGGGAGTACAGCGAAGGTTTGCCAGGCTGATTCCTGGGATGGCAGGTCTTTCATATGAAGAGAGATTAAGCTGGTTAGGATTATATTCACTGGAGTTTAGAGTGAGGGGGGAATCTCATAGAAACTTATAAAATTCTAACAGGGTTAGACAGGGTAGATTCAGAAAGAATGTTCCCAATGGTGGGGGAGTCCAGAACTAGGGGTCATAGTTTGAGGATAAGGGGTAAACCTTTTAGAACTGAGGGGAGGAGAAATTTCTTCACCCAGTGGGTGGTGAATGTGTGAAATTCATTACCACTGAATGTAGTTGAGGTCAAAACGTTGCCTGGTTTCAAGAAGAAATTAGATATAGCTCTTGGGGTTAAAGGGATCAAGGGATATGGAGGAAGGGGGGAATCAGATATTGAATTCGATGATCAGCCATGATCAAAATGAATGGTGGAGCAGGCTCAAAGAGCTGAATGGCCTACTCTTGCTTCTAGTTTCTATGTTTGACAAGAGGTGTTCAACATCATGATTGGTCTATAGATATAGCTCTTGGGGTTAAAGGGATCAAGGGATATGGAGGAAGGGGGGAATCAGATATTGAATTCGATGATCAGCCATGATCAAAATGAATGGTGGAGCAGGCTCAAAGAGCTGAATGGCCTACTCTTGCTTCTAGTTTCTATGTTTGACAAGAGGTGTTCAACATCATGATTGGTCTAAAGTGAACGTGTTCCTCTAAGGTTGTGAACCAGAGGACATAGATTAAAGTGATTGCCAAAAGAACAAAGGCGACATGAGGAAAATCTTTTTACATCGCCAGTATTAATCATTTGGAATGCATTGACTGAAAGAGTGGTAGAGGCAGATTAATTCGTAGCACTCAAAAGGGAATTGGATAAGTATCTGAAAGAAAATCTGCAGTGTCATGGGGAAAGAGCAGGGATGAGCTGAATTGCTCTTGCAGCAAACTGGTGAAGGCTCCATGGGTTGGATTGCTGCCTCCCATGCTGTGATCATTCTCTGTATCAGCTTTATGAAAGCAACCTTTTCTAAGGAAAAGATGCTGTAAGGCCAGAAGTATGTGATAACAAATGTTATATCAGACCAAATTTACTTTACTCTGTCACTTACAAAACTTTTTCAAATGTAGTAAAATTTATGGCATGTTCCAGAAACAGGAGGTGCCAGCCAACCAAAACTGCCGGTTAATTTTCTTCCCATCAAAAAGCCCCAAATATTCAGTGAGTGGTTGGGAGATTGCATGGTGATGTTGAGCTCTCTCAAGAGGCGCAGGAGTGCATGAATCTGGTGAATAGTGCTGCAGGAACATGAGCTGAGACCAGAGTGAGGGCGGATCATTGATGATAACTGCCTGTGAGTTTCATAATTATTAGCGGTTGTGCGAGAATGGAACTAATGGGAAATGGTGAACATAATCATTCAGCAGCAAGTGTTAACACCTGCTTCTGAAGAATGAGAGGCGTCCCCAGTCAAAAAACAGACCCAACACAGCAATTCCAATTGCTAGAGCATGCCAGATAACGCACATTTTTACTGTACATAACTTTTATTCAACTTTACAAATAGCTACTTTGCGTAATCTATTGAAATGGTTTCCCAAAATATTTTTTGATTTTTCCTCCAATAGAGGAAATCTTTTTGTGGAATTGTTTTGTCATATTCATTCCATTTAATAGATAGATAATGATTATATGAGAATTACTGTAATTTTTAATTACACTTGATAGTAATAGCAAGTAATTTCTCAAAAATGTAACTGAGGGATTTCCTTAACTGAACCATGCTGTTGAGAATTCAACAGTTATCATTGACTTTGTATCTCTCCAATGTGATTTTTTTCCCTTTTTTTCCCCTGTTCCAGCAAACTTGTATATACCTTTCAAGGTTGGGGCTCAGGAGTATCTGTGCTTCAACAGGTCAGTGGTATTTTGTTCTAATGTGTTCTGGTCAGTTTAAATGTTATAGCATTACAGTCTCCCGTTCCATTAAAACCATTGGACTCCTTCATTAATGTTTCATAGCATTTAAGTGACTCGTTGCAATCTTTTCAAAAATACTATGAATGCTGGCACTATAAATTTCAGAATCTCTCCGAGAAACAGACAGCACAGGTAGTGACCATTTATCACTATATGCACATTCCAGCTCTTTGAATAGCTTTTTCAATCAATTCAATCACTTCCCTACTAGCCATGCACATTTTACCTTTTCAAGCATTTATCCAATTTCCTTTTGAAAGGTATTATTGAATCTGCTTCTGTTACCCTTTCAGGTAGTACAATGCAAATCATATAACAACTTGCTGTTTGTAAAATTCTTATTTCCCTGTTGTTTCTTTTGCCCATTATCTTAAATATTTCTTTTGGTTATTGATTCCTCTCACAGTAGAAACAAATTCTTACGTGCTTTATCTAAAATGCTTCATAATCATAGAAATCATAGAAACCCTACAGTGCGGAAGGAGGCCATTCGGCCCATCGAGTCTGCACCGACCACAATCCCACCCAGGCCCTACCCCCACATATTTTACTTGCTAATCCCTCTAACCTACGCATCTCAGGACTCTAAGGGGCAATTTTTAACCTGGCCAATCAACCTAACCCGCACATCTTTGGACTGTGGGAGGAAACCGGAGCACCCGGAGGAAACCCACGCAGACACGAGGAGAATGTGCAAACTCCACACAGACAGTGACCCGAGCCGGGAATCGAACCCGGGACCCTGGAGCTGTGAAGCAGCAGTGCTAACCACTGTGCTACCGTGCCGCCCCAATAATGTTGAACACCACTATTAAACCTCCCTTTAAACTGCTCCGCTTTAAAGCGAATAATTTCAGCTTCTCTAGTCTCTCCACATTTCTGATGTGCCTCGTCTCTGGTATTGATCGAGTGAATCTCCTTTGCTCCCTCCCCAGGGCCATGACATCTTATCCTAAAGTGTGATACCCCATAATCGGACATAATACTTCAGTTGACATCTAACTAGTGACTTATAAGCGTTTAGCATAACTTCTTGATTTTGTTCTCAGTGGCACTATTGAACAAAGCTGAACATCCCATTTTAAAAAAAACATATCAATTTTGTTGCAATTAGTGACGATATGTGTTGGGAATTGGCCTTTCTTACCCACTCCTTGTTTGCTCAGGAGTTTCTTTGTAATTTTTAAGGATGTCTGCACATAATCACTTGCATGCTGATTGCAAAGAACTCAGTCTGACAGGCTTTCTTGAGTTTCAACACAAAGGGGTTAATTTTTATTGTGCTAACAATCCACTCAGGTAAAGATGTTTAAAAAGGTAAACTTGTGTCCTGACCTTCACAACACGCACACACAGGCATACAAATATGCAAAAATTACAAGTTATAGAGGATATTAATTTTTAGCCAAATTAAGATTCGGTGATAAAAGGGAAAAATAGAGAGTTCACTTTTTGATTTCTTTACCCCCCTCCCCCCCCCAAGTGTCCTTGTGATGTAAAGAGGCAGAGTTCCTTTGTATGAAAGAAATGGCTCTGAACTTGAGAGAGTGGGAAGAGTCATAGCGGTTTACAGCATGGGAACAGGCCCTTCAGCCCAACCTGTCCATGCCGCCCAGTTTTTATCACTAAGCTAGTCCTAATTGTCTGCATTTGACCCATATCCCTCTATACCCATCTTACCCATGTAACTGTCTAAATGCCTTTTAAAAGACAAACTTGCACCCACCTCTACTACTGCCTTTAGCAGCTCATTCCAGACACTCACCACCCTCTGAGTGAAAATAATTGCCCCTCTGAACCCTTTGTATCTCTCCCCTCTCACCTTAAACCTATGTCCTCTAGTTTTAGACTCCACTACCTTTGGGAAAATATGTTGTCTATCTACGTTATCTATGCCCCTTATTAATTTATAGATCTCTATAAGATCGCCCCTAAGTCTCCTAAGCTCCAGGGAAAAAAGTTCCAGTCTATCCAGCCCCTTTTTATAACTCAAACCAAGTCCCGGTAGCATCAAAGAACAAAGAAAATTACAGCACAGATACAGGCCCTTCGGCCCTCCAAGCCTGCACTGACCACACTGCCTGACTTAACTAAAACCCCCTATCCTTTCGGAGACCATATCCCTCTATTCCCATCCTATTCATGTACTTGTCAAGACGCCCCTTAAAAGTCACTACCGCATCCGCTTCCTCCCCGGCAACGAGTTCCAAACTTCCAAGTCTTGGGATTTGACTCACATTCCAATCATTATTTATGTAAATTGAGTTTGTGTCTTTGTGCCCTGTTTGTGATCAGAACTCCCACCCACCTGACGAAGGAACAGCCTGTTCCGAAAGCTAGTGGCTTTTGCTACCAAATAAACCTGTTGGACTTTAACCTGGTGTTGTTAGAGTTCTTACTGCGTTTACCCCAGTCCAACGCCGGCATCTCCATATCATGACGACTTTGACCGAGCCAGTTTTGTATCCACCTTGCTAACTCACCTCTGATCCCATGCGACTTCACCTTCTGCACCAGTCTGCCATGAGGGACCTTGTCAAAGGCCTTACTGAAGTCCATGTAGACAACATCCACTGCCCTACCCTCATCAATCATCTTCGTCACTTCCTCGAAAAACTCGATCAAGTTCGTGAGACACGACCTCCCCTTCACAAAACCATGTTGCCTCTCACTAATACGTCCACTTATTTTCAAGTGGGAATGAATCCTCTCCAATAATTTTCCTACCACTGATGTAAGGCTCACTGGCCTGTAATTACCTGGATTATTCTTGCTACCCTTCTTAAACAAAGGAACAACGCTGGCTATTCTCCAATCCTCTGGGACCTCCCCTGTAGCCAGTGAGGATACAAAGATTTCTCTCAAGGCCCCAGCAATTTTCTCCCTTGCCTTTCTCAGTATCCTGGGGTATATCCCATCCCTGGGGACTTGTCTACCTTAATGTTTCTCAAGAACCCCAATACCACCTCCTTTTTGATCTCAACATGACTCAAACTATCTACACATCCTTTCCCAGACTCATTATCCACCAAGTCCTTCTCTTTGGTGAATACTGATGCAAAGTACTCATTTAATACTTCGCCCATTTCCTCTGGCTCCACGCATAGATTCCCTCCCTTGTCCTTGAGTGGGCCAGCCCTTTCCCTGGCTACCCTCTTGCTCTTTATATATGTATAAAAAGCCTTGGGATTTTCCTTAATCCTGCTGGCCAGTGCTTTTTCATTACCCCTTTTAGTCCTCCTTACTCCTTGCTTAAGTTTCTTTCTACTTTCCTTGTATTCCACACTTGCTTCGTGTGTTCCCAGCCTCCTAGCTTTGGCAAATGCTTCCTTTTTCTCTTTGACTAGGCTCACAATATCTCTCGTTATCCAAGGTTCCCAAAACTTGCCATACTTATCCTTCATCCTTACAGGAATGTGCCGGTCCTGAATCCCTATCAACTTACACTTGAAAGCCTCCCACATGCCAGATGTTGATTTGCCCTCAAACACCTGCCCCCAATCTACATTCTTCAGTTCCTGCCTAATATTGTTGTAATTAGCCTTCCCCCAATTTAGCACCTTAACTTGAGGACTACACTTAGCTTTATCCATCAGTACCTTAAAGCTTACTGAATTGTGGTCACTGTTCCTGAACTGCTCCCCTACTGAAACATCGACCACCTGGCCAGGCTCATTCCCCAATACCAGGTCCAGTATGGCCCCTTCCCTAGTTGGACTATCTACATACTGTTTTAGGAAGCCCTCCTGGATGCTCCTTACAAACTGTGCCCCATCCACGCTCCTCGTACTAAATGAGTCCCAGTCAATATAGGGGAAATTAAAATCTCCCACCACAACAACCCTATTACTTTTACACCTTGCCAAAATCTGCCTACATATCTGTTCCTCAATCTCCCGCTAGCAGTTGGGTGGCCTATAGTAAAACCCCAAAATTGTGACTACACCTTTCCTATTCCTGAGCTCTACCCATATTGCCTCGCTGTATGAGCCCTCCGAGGTGTCCTCCCGGAGTACAGCTGTGATATTCTCCTTAACCAGTAGTGCAACTCCTCCACCCCTTTTACATCCCCCTCTATCCCACCTGAAACATCTGTATCCTGGAATGTTAAGTTGCCAATTCTGAATTTCCCTTAACCAAGTCTCTGTAATGGCAACAACATCGTAGTTCCTAGTACTAATCCAAGCTCTAAGTTCATCTGCCTTACCTGTTACACTTCTCGCATTGAAACAAATGCACTTCAGCCCACCAGACCCTCTCTGATTAACGATCCCACCCTGCCTGCTGTTTCTCTGAGTCTTACTGGCCCTACTCTCTGGTTCCCCTTCAGCTAATTCACCTTTGCTTTGGTTCCTACCCCCCTGCCAAACTAGTTTAAATCCTCCTGTGTGACACTAGCAAACCTCCTGGCCAGAATATTTGTGCCCTTCCAGTTTAGATGCAACCTGTCTTTCTTGTACAAGTCCCATCTGGCCCGGAAGAGACCCCAATGGTCCAGATATCTGAAACCCTCCCTCCTACACCAGCTGTTTAGCCACGTATTGAGCTGCACTATCTTCCTATTCCTCGCCTCACTAGCACGTGGCACAGGGAGTAATCCTGAGATTACAACCCTAGAGGTACTTACTGCTTTTTAACTTCCTACCTAACTCCCTAAACTGCTGCTGCAGGACCTCATCACTCTTCCTGCCTATGTC